>NW_004955403.1:23723383-23746918 GCF_000276665.1 Chinchilla lanigera
ATTAGTCATTTGAGAAATGCAAATTAAAACAACATTGAGATTTCATCTCACCCCAGTAAGAATGCCTAGCATGAAGAAATCAACCAATAAAAAATGGTGGCGAGAATGTGGAGAAATAGGAACTCTTCTCCACTGCTGGTGGGAATGCAGACTGGTGAAACCCCTGTGGAAATCAGTTTGGAGATTCCTCAGCAAACTAGGTCTAGAGGTCCCATTCAACCCAGCTATTCCCCTTCTGGATATTTTCCCAAAAGATCTGAAAACATCATATCACAGCAATATATGTGCACCCATGGTCATAGCAGCACAATTTATAATTGCTAAATTGTGGAAGCAACCCAAGTGTCCACCCACTGAGAAATGGATAAAAAAATTGTGGTACTTTTATATAATTCAGTATTACTCAGCTATAAAGAAAGATAAATTTGAGGCTTTTATAGGCAAATGGTCACAACTAGAGACCATTCTTAAAAGTGAGATAAATCAGACCTGCATGTGTAAGCAATGTATTGTCTCACTAGTGTAAGAACCTGAGTGAATAAAGAGTAGGAGATATGATAGATATTGTGAAACAAAAGGAAAATGTTCAAAAGTAAAGGGCAACTGGGGTGTGGGAAAAGAGAAGGGAAAGAAGGGGAAATTATGTATGTATGTATGCATGTATATACAGGATAGCTAACATAGTTGTAGTACTGTATATGCATATTTACTGTATATGTATATAGTACATATATATGTATATAGTACATATATACATATAGTACATACATATGTGTATATACATATGTATATAGTACATATATATGTACTGTGTATATATATGTATATAGTACATATATGTGTGCTGTGTATGTATATTTACTGTATATGTATATACACGATAGCTAACATAGTTTTACTACTGTGTTCTACTGCTTTACTGAAATGTATGTATATACAGGATAGCTAACACAGTTGTACTACTGTCTTCTATCGCTTTACTGAACAGTTAATGATTACTTGTTTGACCAATATTGCATGTCTGTATTTGTTTTCCTGAGAAACCACTTTGAAGATATCAATATGTAATACAACAACCATTGTTAATTACCTATAACTTTGTCTATAACTCTGTGTGTACTGTTCTTCTGCTATTTTGTAAATGGATGTCTGTTTGTTAACATGTTTTCCTTCTTTTATTTTAAAATAAATTTAAAAAATTTAAAAAAATTTAAAATATTTTAAAAATTAAAAAAACAATAGAGTAGATGGCACTACAGAAACACGCCACCTTGCCCAGATAATTCTTAAGTATATATTGAGAACTTGCCAAGTGCAAAGCACTATGCTTACTGTTAAATTCTTCATTATGAGAGGAAAGTGTAACCAAAACTATTATTTATATGTTCCTTTACCTGGTGGCATTTTAAATAAAATATAATTTGTGTGAAGAAAATATATACTATGATATAAATGGCAAGATTATGACACTGAGGTATAGGTGATAAGACCAGCTTATAATAGCAATGTACATATGTACACACCTTTTTACACTGTGTTAAAAACAACTACCAGAAACCAAATTCAACCTCTTGGTATATTTATATATCTTTCCCCCATCATTACACATTCAAAAGCATCTTCTACAAAAACATAATGTAATTTCATCTACCATAATGGGCTCACACAGAATGTCAATATTATTTTTAGCTTAAAATCAACTTTTATTGTATGCTTACCTTACAGCTTCATTGAGAAAGAGATATCTGGCCTAGCATGTAAGTTTTCATGTGCTAAGCACTAAGACTCTTTTGAGCCCAAATATACTACCTTGTTAGCATTCTTTAAACGTTCCACAGATTCCCAAAAACGGATCAGTGCTCTCTTGTCCATCCTTTCCAAGTATAATCGAAAATGCTCTCGATACAAGGTATTGGCCATAATATCTTCAAATTGAAGAATCTGTCAAGGAAATTTAATAAAAATGTTTTTAAAAATCCAACTTCAAACATAAATTTGCTTAAACTTAACTTCTCTAGGGAAAAATGCATTTTTAAGTTAAAAACCAATATAATTTAAAGTTCCTTGTAAAATGTAATTATCTCCTCTATCAATGCCTAAATGTTAAATGGAATAAAGCCTGCTGAATATTCAAAATGTATATATTTAAAAGATACTATTTCTATTAATCATTCACTCATTCAATGAAAACCTGATGCATACTTGGTGTCAGGCCCAGTTTTAAGAAAATGAAACATTACAATCCCTGGCCCACAGGACACATACTCTACACTAAAGCAGTCATTGCCAATGACAGAAAAACTGAAGAGGGACGTGAAAAAGACAATGAAAATGGAGGTGTGATGTTTTGCTTTCCAGCTACTGTTACATAGCTGAGGAAAATGCAAACAACTTTACATCCTTCTGCTTACAATCTCACACTCACTGAAGAATCTTTTGTAAGCATCGTTTTGGGCCCTAATATTCCAGAGTATAGATATGCCAAAATCCATTCTATTATTCCTCTATTTACCATTTTGTGTGTTCCTAGACCTCCTCTGTTTATGACTCAAGTAAAAGAAATGCCTTGAATTAATTTAGAAAGAATTTAACGCCCATATACTTAAGTCTGAATCAGTGATATAAATTTTCTCTATTAAGGGAAGTCAATAAAAATTTATATGTTGAGGGCCAGGGCTATAGCTCAGCGGCAGAGCACTTGCCTGGCAAGTGCAAGGTCCTGAGTTTCATTTCTAGTACCAAAAACAAAAACAGAACTTGTATGTCGAGATTAAAGACTAACATTACGGAAGCTGGCAAAGTTTTTGAAGTGTTACCAGCAAGATTTCTAAAATTAAGTGCACACTTTCCATGTACATTCAACTTTTCTGTTGCCAACATGACAATAAAACCTTGCTTCATTTGTTTTGTGGGCAGAAAGGAGAAGGCATTTTCATATAACTTCTGGTAACTAAAAGAAATGACCGTCCATTAATAAAGACCAATAACAATTAGTTTCCACAAACATTTCGTTTTGTTTTTGTTTGCTTTTTTTTTTTTCCGGTACCAGGAATCGAACTCATGACCTTGCGCTTGCCGGGCAGGCACTGTGCCGCTGAGCTAAATCCCCAGCCCCTCCACAAACATTTCAACCACTAAAATTTAGTTCATTTATTAACTTTTGGACATCTGTCTTTCCTTTGTGTAAACCATACCAGCGAAGCATGTAAAATCCTACCTCAACATGCTCCAAAGAGGTTTTAAAAGACCTTGTATCAATTTTGGCTAGGGTAGATGCATCAACAACAACTCCAGGAACAAAGAGAGACAGAGAATTCTCTATACTTAGGGTCCTCGGCTGCATTTATAGTGTTTGTTTTGGATTGGGCTGGATCAAACAGTGCACTAGCTGGCCTTGAAGAAAAGATCACACAGTGTCACTGACATCCAAATCCCCTATACTTTCATTTTCTCTTATTTTTTCTGAAAATCTTCCTTCCATCTGTCCACTCTAAGGTCATTTGTGGGGGAGGGAACCTTGCATAGAAAAAAAGGCACAGTGTATTGAAAACAAGCAAGATATGCAGTGCTGGACAGTTAAAATTGTTTGAGCTTAGAGCTAAGCACACCTAAGTCTGAAGCCTAACTGCTACTTTTCAGTCCTGTGACCCGTGTTACTCCACTCAGCTTCAGGACATTGTCCGTAAAATGTGGAAGGTACAACCTGCTATGGGTCGTTGTGAGCTGAACTGTTGTGAAATACAACAGATAACAGCAAAAACTAATCAGGAAGAGTCCAAACCAGAACTCTGGTGAAAAAGAAGGCAGCGGCTCTGTCAAAAATCACAACTTTCTAGTTGAGTGAGTATGAATCAGCAATGGATCTCAGCCAGAGCTGAGAGCATGTGCTGAAAACTGGTATACTGCCTCGGGGTGAAGCTCAGTGGTAGAACACATGCTTAGCATCCACGAGGCCTGGGCCTGATTCCTAGAGCAATAACAAAAACAATAAACTGCTTTTATGTTTCCATTAAATATTTAATAAAAGTTCATCAATGCAATGATGTGGGCCTATAATTTTCATTGTGGGAAGATTTTAAATAATAAACTGATTTTCTCTAATACAGTTAGTAGCATAGACTCTTTTTAAATCAACTTTAATAATACAGAGTTTTGTGTATTTTAAGAAATTTGCCTTTTTATTGTCAAATTTGGGGTTTTAAAGTTGTAGGCAGCACCTACAGTGATATCCCAACTCTTCTTGCTAAATGAAACCTTCTTGCTTTCTTCTAGTTGTCTTAGTATTAATTTGTAGCCTCTTAAAATGGAAGTTTAGAGCACTGATTTAAGATTTTTATTTTTTCTAATATAAACATTAAAAAGCATGTATTTCATATAAGTGCTGCTTTATCTAGATCCCACAGGTACTGGTATGTTGTATTTTCACTTTCATTCCACTCAAAATATTTCCTAATTTCCCTTATGATTCCTTCTTTAACTGAAGGCTTAGATATGTTGTTTATACTTCCAAATATTTGGGACTTTTCCATATCTCTATTACTAGTTTCTAATATCATTCTATTCTAGTCAGAGAGAACAACTTCCGCATAATTTTAATTCCTTTAAATTTATTAGGGTTTATTTCAGTACCAGCAAGGTAGTTTTGTTGTGTTTCTGAGACAGGGTCTTGCTACATCATTCAGACCGGTCTTACACTATGTAGCCCAAGCTGGCCTCAAACACACAGCAATCCTCCTGCCTCTGCCACCTGAGTGCTCCAGCAATGTAGTTTTGGCAACTACTGCATATAAAGGTGAGAAAAAAAGGTTATTCTTGGTGTTGTTAGGGTGAGTGTTCTATAAATGTCCACTTCCTCTAGTTGGCTGACAGCACTGTTTAAGTCTTTTGTATCTTTCTGATATTTAATTACTGAAAAGGTCATTAACATTCTCAACCATTACTGTAGTTTTTTTTTTTTTTTTTTTTTTTTTTTTTTTTTTTTTGGTTTTTGAACACCTTATCATAATGAAATATTCATCTCTGGTTATATTGCTTGTTCTGAAGTTTACTTTGTATGACATTAACATTAAATGCTGTAGAATTCTCATGGTTAGTATTTGTATGGCATTTTTTTTTCTCACTTTCAACCTACCTGTGCCTTTCATTTGTTATAAGTAATATATAATTAAGTCTTAACCTTTTTTAATGCACTGACAGTCTCTTTTATTTGGTTTTTGTTTTGTTTTGTTTTATTTTCCGTTTTGAGACAGGGTCTTGCTGTGCAGTTCAGGCTGGCCTTGAGCTCACTTTGTAGCCCTGGCTGGTCTCACACTTACAAGGATCCTCCTGCCTCAGCCTCCAAGTGCTGGGATTACCAACCACGCCCAGCTGACAATCTCTTTTAAATGGAGGATTCACCTTTTTTTGAAGTGTAAATTTTGAAATAGTTACTGATTTCTTCTGGGTCAGATAATGATTAGGTCATAGCAAAAGTTCTTCACTAACTTACGAAGATATCAGAATGGCCTTAACTCACTAAAATCTTATCGGAAGAACAGCAAACCACCATGTAATTCTGTAATACTGAGGCTTCCAGCTGATAACTAGAGGAAATGGTTTTATTCTGAGGATAAAATGACGCTGCAGTAATGGATTTCTCCTTTCTTGGCTATCTAGAGAGAATAAATCAAAAATACAGCTGGCATTGAACTGTCTGCTTCTAACAGACACTGCAAGGTAATCTTGACCTCTAATGAAATCACATCAGTTCTCCTAGAATGAGCTTCCTTGATCCTAAGGATTTCCTATACCATAACATCTAAAAGCGTATCATAGTTTGACTACTTGAACGTCGTTAGATACCTTCTACGTGTATATCTCATGTCTCTATTAGCTCGCTTATCTATTTATTTTGTAATTACATAGGAATCTTTCAGAGTAGGGATTCTATCTTATTCTTTTTCTATCCTACCACCTAGCACTTCACCTAGGAGATTAAAGATCTTCAATAAATGTCTATTGAACGAATGAACGGGAATAAGATAAAGACCTCATTTATGGTAAGTGTGGCTAGATATTTATTTAAGAGGCCAAAAGCAGAAGAAAAAGAATAAGATGGGCAATATTCAACCTGCTAAGTCTCTGTCTCTAAGATTCACTAAAGGATGAAGTTTTCCCATGGATCACAAGGCCAAAATCTCAGAAAGGGACAGGTGGTAAGTGTAAATCAAAGGACTTTTAGAGGTCAACACCCCTTTACAAAACAAGATTTGCTTGGGGCTACATCTGTGCTACCTGTGAAAGTTGCTGCAGAACTCTGGCCTGTGTTGGGCTTGGTACATGGATGGGGCAGAAACCTTCCTGAAGAGCGGTTCTAAAAAGAGTAGGATAGAAAAAGGTAAAAGGGTAAAAGCTCACAGGAGGCAGAGGAATATCACAGATAAGCATCTGAACTCAGATTGAGAGACGAACAAGAAAAGATCAAGAGACTAAAATTCAGAACAGTAAAGGTTATAGGATGTAGCCAGGGTTAAAGTATTATGTTGATTTTGGCTTCTTTGTGGCTATATGACACTGTTCAAAAAGGAATATGGTATTTGCCTTGGAGTTCCCAAAGAGGTACAGCCAGGCTCCTAGTGTGTACTGTGGCTGTTCCTTTCAATCTAGCATGCTTCAGGCCTTAGAAAACACACTTGGTACTTAACACAGATGCTAAAGTCTGAATAGAATATGTTCCTAGGATCTGTGATTTAATGATTCAGTATCAACAGACAGTCCAAAGTTTTGTGGTACAAAAAGTCATCAATATTGTATGGTTTAGTAAGAAATTACCCAAGATCTGTGAATCAACCACATCAGTGTTGTCATCTAGCTCTGTCTCATCCTATGTGGCTTTAGGCAAATTACTTAGACCCATCGTCTCATTATTTGAAAGTGAGGATATCAAATAGATATCTCACAGCAATGTAGCAAGAGTTAAGTAAAATAACTTTCAAGATAACTTCACAAGCAGTTACTTCTATCCAATCGATAATGAATGGTTTGACTGGGCCTCTGCAAATATAAACATGCTCCTCTGGGACTTGGGGAGAATGAAAAGGGGGGCTGGAAAACACACATGCGTGTGCACACACCCCATACTACCTATCATACCTATTACCATTCACAGAAGGATCAAGTAATACGGCTTTCTGACTCATATAACAAGTGTATGAGTCTGTAATTATTGAACATATGCCCTAAGTTAAATAGTAAAGGTAAAAGGCTGCATATATGGTTATATCAGTGATTATAATAAAGCTGGTTGATATGGTCAAAACAAGAAACTACAAAGTTCTACCTTCTGGCTTTGAGGCCCTTCCCCCTCATCCAAGGCCCCATCCTCCTGCTGGTCATAGGCAGGACCTCCCAGGATTCTGATTCTCTTCTCACACAGCTTCTTTGCCACAGTCAGCTGGTTAATGTACCTTTTCATATTCCTGGCCCTCAGGAGGTCAGCTTTCATTGCAGCAGATTCCTTACCTTAAATAGGAGTGATGAACAGTACCCAGTCAGAGGACAAGGTATACAAGAGGGAACACAACAGCTCTAAACGAGATCAGTGTCTGATGTGGTATATTTTGAACAACAGTGGATACCAAACAAAACAGAAGAATATAAATACCAGTAATTTCTAACATAATTTCTAAATATATCACCGACCAATCTTACTCAAATGCAAAATATTTTCATAAAAACTGTACATAATACACTTTCAAACTGGTTTGTTCATATTTAATATTTAAATAAATGTGTTATGTTTTTATAAGCATGTGCCAAGTGTTCACTATTATCTGTCAGGCACTGGCTTGGTTTTTGTGATTGAAGACCAATGAGCTGTCCTCATGAAACTTTTAGAGTCTAGCAAAAAGAAAAAGATTGTACTAGCAATTAAAAGTATAACATGGGCTAAAAAGAAAATGAGCCAGTATCACCTGTTTGACAGAGGATTCTAAGCCAGGCTTCCTTAAGGAAATTAATTACATTCAACCAAACATGATTAATGAATGAAGTGTGACAGAGAGAAAAAAACAGTGATAGTGAGAATGCTGAGACAGGGAAGAGAGGACAATTTGAAGGCCATGTATAGATGTAAAAGAAGCTAGAAGATCTAAAATGAATCTGAAGTGGGCAGGTGCCAGGCAAAGAACTCTCTACCTCAAAAGTACTGTGAAGCTTTTAATGGGTTTTAAATGAATATGCTGTGGATGGATTTGTAGTTTAAAAGATTCCTTAGGAAGCAGGATTAAAAAACAGATTGGAAGGTCAAAGACTGCTAGTAGGAAAACCAGTTAGAAGATGATCACAGTAAAGCCGACAAGGAAGATAATAGTGCATTGGCCCAAACTAGGTTTCTGGTGGTGGCAGTAGATAGAGCTAAAAGATTTGAGAATGACAGATCTAGTGACTCAGTGGACAGGGTGCAGGTTGGGTTGCTAAGGAATGAAAAGAAAAGTGCTAAGTATGGGTTCTGACATGAGCAGCTATGGAGATGATGGGGATAATGACTGGAGCAGGGACCACTGGGAGAAAAAGACATTAGTGGAAAGTTATAAATTCAACTTTGGACAAGGTGGTAGATATTTTCCAAACATCACTACAATGTCTTCCATCTCAAATGCTCTTTTTTACAATGTTATTTCTCACAATCTCCCTCTAAAAAGTAGGATATGTTTCCTGAATCTGAGTGGGCTCTTATGATTATGGTTGAAGCAATGCTATTTTCAAAGGCTAGGCTGTCAAAGCACTAAGCCATGTACATCATCTACTGGGCCAAGGCTTCCATGCTTTGAGGAGGCCTGTACAATCAGTCAGTCAAAGGAGAGATCCATATAGAGAGAAGAACCAAACTCCCAGCCCACAGCCCTGGCTGAGACCATGGCCTATGTGAGTGTACCAGTCTGAAAGTGAATCATCTCACCCCAATCAAGCCACTCCAACCGAGGCCACCTAAAGAAGGGCTGAGTCATTCTTCCCAAACCCTTTCCAAATTACGTATTCATGAGCAAGACGAGTGACTATCATTTAAAACCCTGAATTTAGGGGCATGTTATGAAGCAAAACATCATCAAAACAGGCAAAATGAGACTCAGGGCTTTTGAGCTACCCAGATGGAGGTACAAGGTCTACAGTTCACTATGTTCACCTCTGCAATAATAACTGTCATTATGGGGGTAGGGGAGACAACCCAGGAACAAACAAAATGACCCCATTATATAATCTAAATAAGTAAAACGGTAGTAAAGGCAGGAGTTTTATGTGTTTATTCACTGCTATATCTCCAGCATTTATAACCATGCCAGGTAACACAGTAGGAATTTAAGAAATAGTTGAATGAATGATTTAATTGTGGCAAATGTTACTGAGAGGCCAATAAGATTATCGCTAACATTTCAATGATTATCAGGTATTGGACCTCTTCCTAGGATATTTGTTAACTGTGAAGGAAAAAGCAGGGTAATTTTTAACTGCTCCACTCTGCTTTTACATACCCCCAACACCACTACATCTGCTGTTGCCAAGATCGCTAGTGACCTCTGTGCCCAATTCAGGGGACAGCTTTCAGCAGAGTCTTCAATCAGAGTTAGATTTGAATTCTAGCTCTGTTATACATTATATGGTCGTGAGTAAAATTTTTTTTAATTTTAAAACTACTTATAATTGTTTACTTCCTTAAGTTGACATTATGCAATTTAAGACAAAAATGAACTATCAAATTAATTTTAAATGACTAAACATCAAGCATTATCTTGTGGGAAATGGGCTGCCTTTGCCCATACAATCTGAAGGCAGGGTTAGGTAAAGGGAGGCATGTTTTGTTTAAAGTAGCAAGAACTGAGCTGGTTTTAATGCTTATGAGACAGAATCAGTTGAAGGCAAAAAGAGGCCATATACAGGAAATATGATCAAGAAGAGATGTGACAAGATTAGCTTTGGGAAAGGGCCGCCTCCTTCACTGCAATAACACAGAAGGCAGAATAAACAGATATAGATTGAGATGTTTGGAGACTGGTGGCTGGAAAGTGGATGACTTCCTTTCACATAGATGTTTTCTCTAAGGAGTGAGTAGTTATCCACACAGAGAGAGGTGAGAAAAGGGTGAGTGATCAGAGGCCTCAGGCAATGGGGAAGAAAGTGTGAAACTACAGTGGAAAGCACAAGAGCAAGTTCATCTCAGAAACTCAGTAAGGTTATTAGGAAACATTCAGGGTTTATGTAACCACTACACAGATATAAATATTGTCCTTAAATAGGGCAGGTCAAATCATACTTTCTGGAGGTGAGTCCTAATATACTGGTTGAGATAAAGAGCTACCAATAATAAAAGAATAGGGTTTGTGTTTCTTGGCTCCCCTCACAGCATAGTATAATACTTTTGCACTTTTTTTTTTGAGACAGGGTCTCAGTATGTAGTTCAGGTTGGTCTTGGACTCACTCACTGTGTGGCCCGGCCTGGCCTTGAACTCTGTGGCAATCCTCCTGCCTCAGCCTCCACACCCAGCCAACACATCTTTACTGAAGGCCTCCAACTCCCTAGCACAATGATGGTGAACTTTTTAGAGCTTTCAGTGATAACCAATAGCCCAGTGTGACATGCATGCCATAGGTTTGCCACCACTGCCCTAGGATGATCATTCTCTCTCTCAGGTCCCCCCTCAAAGGTCCCACCTTGCCAGACTGAACAAATTAATTTTTAAAACTTAGGCATATAAACATAAGAAATGTTTATCAGTCAGAAGCAACTTTTCCTGTACTTATTACAAAGGGCCATTGGCAACCTTCAGGTCAACAGATGACCTTGTTCAAGATGGTCTGTCATTAGATATTATGGGATATCTTCCTGTAAGTGTGTTGAGGAGATATTTTCATTCAACTTCAGCAACTGTTTTGAACTTATCCTATGCTTGCTAATACGAGGCCATGACCAAAGAACGCACTAACTCAGCATTTATCTCAACGGAAAAAATAGCATTTCAGTTATTCTTTGTGTAAGAATAAGGTAAATGTAATTTGCCCCAAGTAAGTCCATTGTAAACTAAGAATGTTTGTGTGGGTATGCCTAAAGAACTGTTTGCCTAGAAGAGCTAACTTCAGAAAAATGTTCACTTTTAAACATATATGTTGCTGGGTGTGGTAAAACCATACAATGCTATTGTTTAATAAAAAAGCTTGTGGCTATCAAATGCAATAGCAACTTGTTGCTTAGACAATCTGTTTATTTTCTATTTTCAGAATAAAATGACTAATGTGGAGCTCACGCAGCCCATGCTTCTAGCAGGTAAAAATCCTTGTAAATCCAGTTATGTAGAAGACATTTATTTGTGGCCTTAAAACCCATTCATACAAGGAATACTCATGTCAAGAAAAGTAAAAGCAAGTAGGTGTGTGACAACATGCTGTGACCCAGCTCAAGTTGGATCCATATAGCTATTACTCTGTATCGTAAGCAGTAACTCTATGCACTGTTAAAACGGGGCTAATAACACTACATTTAACCTCGCTTTTATGAAGGCCAACATGACAAACAGTGGTCAGTGGAACAGTGAAGAGCAATGGCTCTTTAAACTGGTGCCAAGATGAATATACAAGTAATATAATATTCTAAAGTATATATTCTAATATAATATTCTAATGATAAATGCTTAACATTTTTTCTCCTACACAGCATAGACTCTATTGAGATTGGAGCAAAAGGAAATGAGTGAATTTGCTTAAGAAGTACATTTAGGTTGGATTTCAGGTAAATCCTTCTGGCTCTAAGGACATTACAACAGAGTCACGAGCAACATTTCAGATGTGTTTTTTGCTATAAATTTTCTTCCTGTAATATAGCTCTTCCTTAAGGTGCTTGACTTCCTAACATAAAGTTGGGCGCAATTCTTAGTAACTACTAATCATCACAAACTTCTTCAGAATTATCCGAAAAGTACTTCAAAAGCTGGCTGTGAACACAAAAAATATTTACTTTGATTTTCAACTCAAGGCTGGTATGTTCTTTTTTAAAAGAACAAATGGGATTATCTTATCGCTCTAGACACCTAGAATTTCATAGCTCAAAAGTGTCTACTTCAAGGAAAGTGTATTTGAAGAATAAGCAAAAATCAGCATTGGTGGTGGAACCACTCACTTGATAATGGACCAGGCCATGGAGACCTCACAGATCTTTGCAGACCAGTCACATCTCAAGTGCTGAAACTTCTAGCACTGTCTGTGGTCTAAGGTCCTCCAACACACTTGCAGTGTACTTTAAAAAGTCATACTACTCAAATCCACACTTTAAAAAGCCATATTACTTAAATCCACACTTTAAAAAGTCGTATTACTTAAATCCACACATTACATTTAGAACCCTGTTCTCAAATTAGCATGGTGAGCTGAACAGATTGGAACTAACATTAGAACAAAGAACTGAGCCATACAATTTATAAGCACTGAGCATGACTCTCATAACAGCTACCTATGTGAGTGAGTCATGCAGTGGAAAAAGTTGCAGGATTAAAAATCAGGAGACCTGGATTCAAGTTTTGAATGAAGTACAAAACTGACTAATTCTATTTTAAATCAGGTAAATTGTTTAACACTTTCAGATCTGAACTTCACTTTATAAAAGTCAAGTGTTAGGAAATATGTTGATCACAGTTTTCTAGGGAAGAGAGTAAGAGTAGAGTTAGCTATGAAATATCAGGGGACTATTGTGAATGCAACACAAGCACTTGAGTTCTCAAGTGTTTCAAGTCAGAGAATGGATGGGGGCTGAGTAGTGATGTCAGGTTGTAGGCTGCCTTGTTCATAGCAAGAGGACTGGGCAAGGAGAGAACCCCTACAAAAGCCCCTACTACAATACTGCAGTAGGAAAACAGCCAAGGTCTGTCTGGTCTTAGTCCCTTTAGGCTACTATAGCAAAATACCATAAACTGGGAGCCTTTTAAACAACAGAAATTTACTTCTCACAGTTCTGGAGGCTGTAAAATCCAAGGTCAATGTTACCAGATTTAGCATCTTCATGCCTTTTACAAGGCATGAAGGCCTTTTACAAGGGCCCAGTCATAATAACATCACCTGAGTCATTAAGTTTCATCATATGAGTTTTAGGAAACACATATTTAAATTATAGCAGATTTTTTGTAAGTTTTCATCATTCGGAAATTAGAGGCTTGTTTGTACAATTATACTGCAATGTTAGAAAATCAGATCAGATCAAAGCATAAAAAAGAAAAAAAAATCACCTGAGAAGCCCACTAGAACCCATGGGACAAATAAGCTATCTGACACTACTAAAAAAAAAATCCTAATGGAAATAATCACTCTTATTAGCAAATAATATTGATTGCGTATGTTTATGTATGATTACATATATTATTATTCTACTTTTCCTATCTATTCAATTCTTAAATTGTTCAGTTACACTTGGATAAGATGCACAATTTTCCTAAATGAATAAAAAAAGGTAAAAATGTTCCCAATCAATACTCAGAATACCAGGGCTGGGGATTTAGCTCAGCGGCAAAGCGCCTGCCTGGCAAGCGCAAGGTCGTGAGTTCGGTTCCCGGTACCGGAGAAAAACAAAAAAAAACAAAAAAAAACAAAAAAAAACAACCAAAATACTCAGAATACCATTCTTAAGTGCATACTGTTTACATACTAACAGTTTCTAGCACACTCAAATCAACTTCATGTCCTTTGTTATTGTTAGCTGAATACACGTTACTCTTAAATTCCCTAAACTAATGTCAGTAACAGTTTGGTAGTCAGGAAAGTAGAGGAGAAAGCTTTAAAGGTAGCTGATATGATAAGTTTACTCATATGAAACTACAGGAGACATTTAGCATATGTCTCATCACTACAAGACTTCCTAAGTTTGGACAGCTCCGTATTAGATACATGATTGACCAATATTTTTCTTTCATGCTATTAGGTATTTTTCACTTTCTTGGTAATATCCTCCAATATACAGAATGTTTTTTTCCTTTTGTGGTACAGGCAATCAAAGCCAGGGCCTCAGATACAGTAGGCAAGCACTCTACCATTGAGCTATGCTCCAGCCACCCTTTTTTTGAGATGAGGTCTTGTTAAGTCTCCCAGGCTGCTTGAACTTGCAGTCCTCTTGCTTCAGACTCCAAGTTGCTGGGATTACAGGTATGCTGGGATTACATGGCACGTGTTTAAATTTAACAAGTTTTAAACGTTTATGTCCTATTTATTTTATTCATTTATTTTGTCACTGAATCATCAGGATGAGGTCTTGCATCATTATGACTGATGTCCTTAGAAGAATATAAAACTTAAACACAAAGAAAAGATGGGTACCAAGGAAAGGCAATGTGAAGACACAGAGAAGACAGTCACCTACAGCAGTCTCCCCTTTCCAACTGCAGCAGTCTGCCTTACCTGTGTTGGCTATATCCTAAGTCTCCCAGTGGATGCTTGACACCTCAGAAAGTAGAAATCTTTACATATACTATGCTTTTTCCTGTACGTATGGAACTACAATAAAACTTAGTTTTATTCCTAGGCTTTGGGTCCATTCAGTTCAATAAGGACTACATGAACACATACATACTTAATCTGCTAGCCCAGACACCCAGTAAGTGACTAATGAGTGGGTAGCATACACAATCTGGATACACTGGACAAGGGGATAATTCACATTTCAGGTAGGATGGAGCAAATGTGTGAGATTTCATCATGCTACAAAGATGATGTGCAATTTAAAACTTATAAATTATTTCTGGAGTTTTTCATCTAGTATTTTTGGACTACAGTTGACTGCTGGTAACTGAAACCACAGATAAGGGAAACTACTGTATAAGTCACAGAGCAAGGCCTGCAGCAGACCTTTTCCCCACAGCTCTCAGAAGTCTCCTACATTATGAGAAAATAAATTTCTATTGTTTAAGCCACCTAATCTGTAATACTGTGTTAGCCAGGTGAGCAAACTAATTTAACAAAATAAGAAAGATAATTTTCTAACTAAATGCTTAGTAGCAAGGATGAGCAGTAAGAAACGAATGGTGGCAAGAAAAAAATTCCTCTCCACCATAGTATTCTCTTCAAAACATTTGTCAGATTATCTGAAAGTGAAGCATCTTCCCCCAAAAAACAATAAGAAGTCAAAGGAATAAGCTCCATCTTCTTGTAGGAATGCATCAGATTAGAGTCCTCAAAAGTCTACCAAGACTTCTTTCTTCATTTACAGTAAAAGCCAAAGCCCCTAAAAGAACTAAGGCCCTACATGATGGGGTTTCCTGTCACTACGTTTGTATTCTCTCCTTCAACTTACCCCTTTCCAGCCACATCTGCTTTCCCATGCAAGCCTGCAAGTCTCCGGCCTCTGGATGTTATATCTACTCATACCTTTTCAGACATCTCAAGCCCCCAGGTTGATCAATGCTCATGGGGCATTATCAGAGGGAGGTCTTCCTGACCACACTACTTAAATGCAAAATGAACCTCTCCTCCAGCTGTGACAACATTCCCCTATCCCTCCCCCAAACCCACATATGGATTTGCCTTTCTTCAAGTCACATATCATTATCAAAAATCCTGTGCATTTTATTTATTGTTTGACCGCTGACTGCCTCACAGCCTAGTTAAGAGATTCAATGAATACAGAAATTTTGTTCAGTTTACTTTTGTAACACAGCCTAGTAGGTGCTGAACAGCGGATCTCGAGCAAACATATATGCATAAGTTTTCCTTACTGGGCTGAGATTTAGAATTAGTGCCTTTTCATAGTTTACCTTCACTTTCTTTTTTTATGTGCTCCAATCTTCTGTCAGTAACTCAGAAAAATCCCCAAATTGACCTTCCTTTTGCCTCTCTATGCTAACTAGAAACTTCAACAGAGAATAAGTTTTAAAGTCTCTGGCTCAACTCTTCCCTATTCTTTTAGCACTCTCCTCCCTGAGTGGGACTTGAGTACACCTGCGGTCTGTGAGAAGCAAAGTCTAAGTAATGTTTGTCTCTGAGCAGTGAATCAAGATTTGCTTTGCACTCTAGATTTCAATATTTCCTCCAACTTCATTTATGCAAAGGGGAATATACTAGCACCAGGCAAACTTCTTGGGAGCTGAAATTCATCCTCATCCCTTAAATATTCCTCAGAATCTTACTTCATTTGAAGAGAAACATACAGAAAAAAAAGAGCAGTTTTCTTTAAAAATTGTACAACCAAAGAGTAGAAAAAGGAAAAAAACTACTAATAATCCTAATATTTAGCTAAAGGAAGAGATTAAATAAATTCTGAAACATTAGCTCCCTTGGAGTCAATTAAATGGCTATCAAGATTATGTTTGAAATAGAAATATTAATGAATGCTAAGTTTAAATTTCAGTGACAAAAAATTATGTAATCATGCTTATTATCAAAACAGAACAGAAACACTGCATACCCAATAATTTAAACCCTCTAAAATCTATGACTACAGACAAAGTTTATAAGAGATTACAGAAACACAAAGGTTTTGGTTAGGATGAAATTACAGTTACTTTCTCTAATGATATACTATTATTTTAATAATTTTGAAATACATAAGTCAGAAGAATGTTCATATTTGCCAAAGATCTAACAGGACTTGGAAGATGGGAATACACCTAGGACCTTCACATACACAATGAGAGAAAACAAACTTGTTCTTACCCTTGTGCCTCTTCAGCTGGGGAAAGCTGCTAATTGTAGTTGCCTGGATTATTTCCACTACAATCTGATACCTGATTGTAAAGAGAGAGAAAGGGTTGAGTAGGAGGAAAACACTATTTGTGTAGATACTTTTAGCTGTGAATCCTAGCCAAGGTTCACTAAAATAATCCCACACAGACTGAGCACCTATAAGAGACCGGGTGCTGGGCTGTGTGCTAGTCAGTTCTGAGGCCCCAACAGAAGAATCACAAATCTACCTCCTACCCCTTCCATACCTCCCTATATACAAAAGCATTACTACATGAAGGTAGGAACTTTGAGGCTCTGCTCAACCCTCCCTGCTCCGCAGTACTCCTTGGTAAATAGAACCAGTAGACTGCAACTCCTAAATTCATACTGTCCAATGGGATGGCCATGAGCCATCCCTGCGGCCATTCAGATTAATTAAATCATAAATGTAGTTCCTCAGTCACACTAGCCACATTTCAAGTGCTCATTAGTCACATGTGGCTTATGCACCATACTGGACAGTACAAACAGAAAGAACATTTCAATAGCACAGACAGATCTTTTGGATGGATGTGCTTCCTGTACACTTCTCCAAGGTCTCAACCTGTCTCCCGCCACACTGCAATTGCCTTGGTGCATTCCCTCATTATTTCTCACCCAGAAGAATGTTCCAGGCTGAGTCAGACAGTCTGCAGTGGGACTCTGATATCAGTATTTTTTTAAGGCTCCCTGCATAATTCCAATGCATACTGAGAGTTGAAAACCATCAGATTATAGCACCAGGCACACAGATGTGTAACTGAAAAGATCTCAGTCAGGAAAAACAAATAAAATTTTATACTTTAAATGCTAAGTGAACTGTGAAATTGTGGCTATTTTGAGCATATTAAACTGGGACCTTACAGATCAGCTAAAGGTTACTTGTTAGTTACTAGGTATTTCCCTAGCCAAGATGATCTGCACTGTGTTTCTTAGCTCTTAAATACATTGACTGTTTAGCAGTCTGCCTGAAAGAAAGCTATTGAGCATTAATCTTACTTTCAACATAAGCTCTGCAGCAATTCAGATGAGAGCTACCTTTGGCTGGTTTTTAAAACAACACATACATTCTTTAGCTTTTTAACTAAATCCCAGAGGAAAGACACAAATTGATCAAAGTCATAATTACCCACACCAAACTTCATCAAAGTCAAGGAATACCCCCAAATTCACATTTTTTCTTCTTCTTTACATGTATACTATAAACATCCGTGTTCGAGTCTTACCATCTCCAAGAGTGGACTATTACTGCATTAGTGGCCTACTGCCTTCAGGCTGTGGTAAACACTGCCAGTTGCCCACATAACATCCTTCCTCCCTTTCTTTTTCTGAGCCACAGTTTATCAGGGAAAGCAGTGCATCACCTACATATGCAGTTAGGGGTACTCATCTGACATAATTCTAGCTGAGGAGATAAAGGCGGAGAAATTGCAGAGTGGAGACCCCAAGAAAGGGGTAGACTCCATAGAAAAGTCCTTTTGTTCCTGCCCTTCCCTCATTTTCCGGAGTGACATAGAGATGCAATAGACAAACACAAAAGCCACCCTCATCCTTCAGCACCCATAAGGACAGAAGTCACAGACTAAGGATGGTGAGGTCAGAAGACAGGAAGAGGTTAAGTCTCCAGTGACATAACTGAGCCATCAAAACAGCCTGAACTGCCCATCTCAAGATATGTTGCTATCCTACCTTAAGTCATTGGAAAATAAACTCCTAACTTAAGTCACTGTACGCCAATTTGTCTCACAGCCAAATGCCTTCCAAGGACACACAGCTCTTTGAGGACTCCATACATATAGAAGGTCTCTCTAGGCTGAATACGCACTCAGATGCTGTTTTCCAAGGACATTAGCAATCAGTAGTTTTCTAATGAAAGTACCTTCAGCCACCTCCTCAAACAAATAACGAGTACATTCCAGCCTGCCTTCCCTCCACAAACTCACACCGGCACTCTGATGTATCCCAGCTTCTTTTTCTCTTCGATAAAATGCAGACTTCATCCAGGTCAATTTCTATACTGCTTTGCCAAAGCTCTATGCTCTTGCTTATGCTCTGTGTTCTCCCATAAAGTTATCTCCCTACTTGCTCATCAAAACCGAATCTTACATATATTTTCTTCCCTCAAGTCTTCTCCAGTGATCTGTAATGCACATTTCCTCTTTCATCTGAAACCCTAAATTACTCCTGCACTGTGACAGCACCACATATTTACTATTTTATATTACTATTTTAAAGAATAACACTCCTAGCCAGGCTTGGTGGCACACACTTGTAACCCCAACACTTGAAAGGCTGTGGCAGGAGGACTCAGAGTTCAAGGCCAGCCTGGATTACACAGCAAGACCCTGCCATCAAACCAAACCAAACCAAACCAAACCAAACCAAACCAAACCAAACCAAACCAAACCAAACCAAACTAAACCGGAGTAACACTTCCAAAAAGATGCTACTAAGAAAATTATGTATCCAGTCATTTCAGGGCCTATTAGTTCTTCAAAAAATGGTGACACATACTTAAGCCTAAGACAAAATTACGGCTTCGTTTGTGTTAAAGACATTGTTTTTTTTCTCCCTATCTAGATCTTGAGCCTTCTGAAGACAGGGACAGTGTCTTGTATTCTCCTATAGTATCTACCTCAGTACTAAACATATGGTAAGTACCTTAGTACTAAACATATGGTAAGTACTCAATAAATATTAATGAGCTAATTTAACAGGTACACATAATATTCTGAACACTTTGTTCTTTTGATATTTTTAGTTGATATTCATGCTTTGGAACAAGTGAGTCACCAATGGTACTGAAGAGAATACACACCATCCAAGTAAAGAGTTAATATTAAATCACAATGCAAAGACAGCTAACACTGATAGATTCCTTTCTTTACATAGCAGGTACCTGTTAAGATATTTTAATTCACATGATCACAATCCTCATAGTGTGTCTATAATTATCTCCATATTGCAGAGGAGGAAACTAGAGTTCTGCTGGATTAAGAAATGGTTACAAGGTCCCCCCTGCTTCTAAATATTAGAACTAGAATTACCAATGAGGGTTGCCTGATTCAGAGCTCATACTGCTCAACGATTTCCTGCTCCTGTACACTAAGATTCAATATACAGGTCAATACTTATCTCTTTGTTTTTTGAGATAGGGTCTCCCTATATAGTTCTGGCTGGCCTTGAACTCACTGTATAGCTCAGGTTGGCCTCAAACTCATGGCAATCCTCCTGCTTCAGCCTCCCCTGGTGGCTTTACAGTGTTGCACCACCACATTTGGTTTAATGCTTATCTTGCTGAAGCCTCTTCGAAGTACATAAGCTGCTCACTCTTTCAATAGGCAATACCTAGGAAAATGGTATGTGTGTGTTTGTAAAACACATATAAAGATTTCTAACGTAGTCATACATTTTCCCAATTACAAAAGTAATTTAGCCCAACTAAACATGACCAGGATCACTATATCCAACAAGATTAGGTTTACAGATCCACAACACTGAAGTGGAGAGCACCCAATGAAGAAAAAAATAACATTACTCTGAGACCTGGGAAAGAGTATAGTGTTCCAATGAAATTTAGATGAAGCAGCATTGTGCTGGGCTCAAAATAGGGCTGTTTTGTAAAGAGATCAATTTTGGGTGGATCAGAGTCCCATATCCTTGGGAAGTACAGGGTGTAAGATAGATATGCTATGCTGAGTTCAGAACCCCCTCATCTGTGCCTGTGCATATGGGTTATCAACTGAAGCTGCTTCTGTGTGTCTAACGGACTTAGATCCTCCGGGCATAAGCAAGATGTGTCATTCTTTCTGCTATCATTCCAATCAGCAAGTGATGGTCTAAAATTTTAGAGAACAAAACTTCTTAGTGAGTAGGAAAGTGCAAAGAAGGGGATCATAATGACATTTTATAGCTGTACTATACATGTGGGAGAAATCCTATTTCCTGTTAATTTTGTCTCTGGCTTCAGTCTCTGTTATTCTGGCTGGATAAATAGTTGGGCACTTTATTTTCGCAGTCTAAGCCAATCTTTACTTCTCTAGAGAGGCACATGTTCATTGAAGAAAATACATAAAGCACAACAAAGTTAATCACTACTGATATTTGGCATATTTTCAAATCATTTTTCCCTATGCAAATAATATTTTTTTTAGTTATAAGACTGGGTTTATGACATGCGTACTATTTTTGAGCCTTTTTATTTAACAATATAGTTAATATTTTCCTATGTATATATGTACTTATTTATCTATTTATTGAGACAGGGTGTTGCCATGTAGTTCAGACCAGCCTTGAATTCATTATGTAGCCCAGGCTGGCCTCGAACTCATGGCAACCCTCTTTCCCTCCGCCTCCCAAATGCTGGGTTTATAGACGTGTACCACCATACCCAGGCTTTCCATTATACTTAAATATGTTAGTGCCATGTCATCACCAATACATGACAGCCCATTACATAGCGACACCAAAGTTTTTAAAACCAAACTGTTATTGTTGGGCATTTTGGTGATTTCAAGCTTTTCTCTATTTTAAATAAAACTATAAAGAAGTTCCTGAAAAATCTACACTCATGATTATTTCCTTAAGATAGATAATCATGAATCAAAACTGGACAGAAAGAATGCATTTTCACATTATGAATCTGTTAAAAAAATTGACTTATAATGTACATACTTATCAGCACACCTGGAAAATGATGTTTGAATAGAACATTGGGTAACGAAGCATCCTCAGCCATACTTGGCTTCCCCAAGGGCTGAGGAAACTCATCTTTATACTCATAAACTACAAGAAGCTCTGGACCAGAGCAGTCTGAAGGGGAGGTATCTTGAATTAATGTAAACATATTCCTTCTCATGTGAAATCTGGAAATATACATTAACTATTAACAGTTCTTAATGTTTAAGATAAGTGATTACTTTCTTAATCTTGTTAAGATTAGACCTTATAATCATCCTAAGTAATGTTCCATATATTCATTTTCCAGTTCCCAAAGCCTATAGAAATCATGTGTTACATAAACTACAAAACTGTTGTAGGGGCTGGGGATTTAGCTCAGTGGCACAAGTGCCTGCCTGGCAAGTGCAAGGTCCTGAGTTCGATTCCTGGTATATAAAAAAAAAAAGTCGCCCCTGCCTAGCTGGTACCCTTAAGTTAACCTCAAGAGAACCAAAAATTTTCTCTGTTATCTATGCTTAGTTTCTGCTACTGTCCCTCATATCTTTATGTCAGTTATTAATATGACTATTAAATGTTTCATTTTTTGAGACAGGGTCTCACTATGTAGTTCAAGTTGTCTTTGAACTTACTACGTAGCCCAGACTGGTCTCAAACTCAAGGCAATTCTCCTGCCTCAGCCTACTGAGTGCTGGGATTATAAGTATATATCACTCTGCCTGACTTAAGTGTTTATTTTATATATGTTTCATTCTCAATACTTATATCAAGTATTTTTGCTCAGAACATTTCCTGAATATTATCTTTGTCTAGTTTCATACTCTGTACTGAAAATGTCCTAATGACTTTCTTACACATTTTGAGTAAAGTTTTTTTAAAGTAAGATACTGGGTTTCCTCATCTCATCCATTTCCTTGCCATCTCCTGACAGTTACTTTTTTTTCAGCTTTTACTGGGAAACTAGCATGACTTGAAAAGTACATGAATGAATTACATGCATAGTCTCATTTAACTGTCACAAAAATCCATGAAGTAAGAACTATAGTTTCCACCTCAGTTAAAATTGAGGCTCAAGATTTAACGTCATGCACCTTAGAAGCAGCAAAACTAAAACACAAACCAGCTCTGCTGAGTGCAGGTCACAGTGATTGTTGGTGAGAGTCTATTTGAGATGACATCTGTACAGTACAGGGTCATCAAATAACAGCATGTATGGTTCCACAGCCCACTTAGAACTGTGCTACAGCCAACTTGTGAGGCTTGAGCTAGTTAATGAGACCAGGTTGCTGCACTTTTAGGAACCAAACCCATCTGTTATGGCTTAGATCTAAAACATCCCCTGGAAGTCTCACGTGTTTAGAGGCGGGCCTTTTGGAAGGTGACTGGATTTCGAGGGCTGGAATGTCACCAGTGACTGAACCACTGATAAGGTCACAAGTTAATGGCTTCACTGAGAAGTAATGAAAATGCATCACGGAGATAGGACCTTGTTGGAGAGTGCATCTGGTTCCTGGCCCTTCCTCTCTCCAGCTTTCTTAGCATCTCTGCTTCCCAGCTGCCATGAGGTGAACAGCTCTTCTCTGCCTTGAACTTCTGCCATGATACTTCTGTCTCACCACAAGCCTAAAAGCCATGCAGCCAGCTGTCGATGGACTGAAACCTCTGAAACCCTGAGGCAAAATAAAGCCTCCCTCCTTTATGCTGTTTTCTCATTTATTTGGTCATAGCAACGAAAGGCTGGCTAGCATACCACTATTATTAAACATTAAACATACACACTCACAATAGATTATTTTTTAAAAGATAGAAAGCACTAAAATCTTTTGTGGTGATACAGCCCTGTGATTCTAGCACATTAGGAAGCTGAGGCAAAAGGGTCGCAAGCTTGAGCCCAGCATAAGCAACTTAGCAACGCAGGATACCCTTTCTCAAAACAGGAAAAACAGCTCAGCGGGAAGGCTCTGTGTTCAGTGGTCAGTACAGAAAAAAAACCAACGTTATTTCCTAATAATCTTATTCATTTTACTATTTACAGATGTTCATGTGGTTGCTTACATCTATGATATCAGCGTGAGAGAAATATTACACAGTGAGGTGCTATTGCAAATCTCTTTCCAATTCCACATCCTTTTACTTCTCTCTCTCCATATATAT
>NW_004955403.1:23748288-23752913 GCF_000276665.1 Chinchilla lanigera
AAAAAAAAAAAAAAAAAAAACCAAAACTTCCTTATATGACTGTCAGTCAATGCTCAATAACCTTTCCTTCTGTATGAAAATAATATATACCTTCTGATATGTTCACCTCCTACCTTGATGGCCTCTCCTATCTCTCAAATACCAACAGAACAAACTAAGAACATTTGAAGCCAATACACTTTCATTTCTCAGAAAACTAAAAGATTGTCTTGTTTTTTTCTTTTTTTGGTCTTTTTGAGACAGGATCTCATTATGCAGTTCAGGCTGGCCTTGAGCTCACTTTGTAGCCCAGGGTGGTCTCAAACTTGCAAAGATCCTCCTGCCTCAGTCTCTTGAGTGCTGGGATTACAGGCATGTGCCACCATACCTGGCTTAGAAAGTTTGTGTTCTTTTTTTGGTACAGATAATCAAACTCAGGACCTTGTGCTTGCCAGGTAGGCACTGAGCTGCTGAGCTATATCCCCAGCCCTAAAAGATCTTTTGGAGCATTTTTCAGAAGCAGCCTCAAATCTGTTGTAATTTGCAAAACAAAATTTATATTCATTTATTCGTTTCATTAAAATTTACCAGTATCCTCTTTGCTTACACTTTCTGGCTTTTTATCTCCTTGTCCACCCACACCAATCTTTTCCTTAGCAGTTTTTATGTGCTTACTGATTTCTGACATGGTACATTAGTTTGTCTCAAGGTGTGCTCAATTTCATCTTTCATGTTCCTTTATAACATAATCCTATTTCACTACTCAGGATCACATTATATTTTTAGAATCATTGTTCAAAACACTGAACATTAAAATAATTTAAGTTATTCTTCATGAAAGCATGCAATTTTAAGAATTTTAATATATTACATTCAAGTTCAAAAGCACCTAAACTAATTTAGATATAAAAACCATTTCTTTAAAGAGAAAACAACAAAATCAGGCGTGGTGGTGCATGCCTATAACCCCAGCACTTGGGAGGCAGAGGTAGGAGGATCCTTGTGAGTTTGAGACAGTGAGCTCAAGGCCAGCCTGAACTGCATAGCGAGACCCTGTCTCAAAAAGAGAAAAAAAAAAAAAAAGATAAAACACCAAATTCTCTCAGTAACCCATTATGATCCATTATATCCACTATTATGATCTAAAGTTAATTTATTAATTATGTTCATTTCCTCTTGCTTTATTTTAGCAAAAGAAAAAACACTTTTCCAATCTCAGTATATGCTAGTTAAAAAGATTTTTTTTTCTTCTCCATGCTAAATAATTCTCACTCTTTTCAATTTTAAACCTTTCAATATAAAATTTCCTTTCTACTAGGTATTTGCAGATTCTCTATTTTGCTCTTTAATTGAGAGGTCAGAAACCCAGGACTGAAAAAGAAAAATCTTGGATTGGTGGTAAATGAAACTACAGCAGTGAAAAGCTGCTTCGATTATATTACCTACCACCTATTACTCTGATAGTCTACCAATGTCTTAATAATAGATAATAATACTTTTTTTTTTTTGGTACTGGCAATAGAACTCAGGACCTTGCGCTTGCCAGGCAGGCGCTAGGCCACTGAGCTATATCCCAGGACCCCTGACAATAATACTTTTGATGGTACTGTTCTATACACATAGGATTAGTGCTAGCCAAGACTCACAGCAGCAGAGAAAGAGTTAGCTCTACACTTGGTTGAAACTCCACAAAGATGGGGTCCTGGGCTGCTGTTGTTTTCTGCCTACCTGGCTAACAAGTCAGCTAGCACATGGAATTTGCTATCAGATGCACCTGCACTCAAATTCCAGCTTTACTACCTGTTAGCTATGTGATCCACTTGACTTTCTTCAATTAAAAAAATGGAAAAATAGTATCTAAAACACATGAATGTTTTAATGATCCAACAAGATGATTATTATAAAGAATGCAAAATTGTTTTTAATACACAATAGATACTATAAAATATGTGATACAGTAGCACACACAACTATTTGCCTACCCTAGCCCATATCCATTCGTTTTTCTTCCTTAGTAAAAGAGCTCTCCATTTTCTAACTGGGCCTAAGGTTGCCCAGAAAACCATTAACTAATATATCTCGATTATTTTGGCCATTAAAATATAAGCAGAAATATCACATGGCTGCTTCCAGAAATTTCCTTGAGAGCCAGTACATGTGCTTTGCCACTTCTTTCCTTCCCTTAATCCTGCACCTAGAATTAGGATGTGAAGGATGGCACTCTGGAATGATGCTAGACCATGAGGACTCTGGACTATACACTTAACAATGGCAGAGCGACAAGCTGGAAAGATCCTGGGTTCTTGAGAAAGGCAGAGTCCCCAAAAGAGTCCTGAACTGCATCCTGTACTATTCAGCATTTAAAAAGAAGGCAATCTTGCCACTGGTGACAACATGAATGATCTTAAAGAGTAACACTACATTAAAGTAGACAGACATAGAATACTACACCATCTTAGAGACGGAATCTAAAAAAGTCAAACTTGTGATAGCAGAGAGCAAACTAGTGGTTACAATGGGCTGGGATATGGTTAGGAAAGCCTAACCATACAGAGGCACAGTTATGCAGGGTAAATAATTTCTTGAGAGCTAATGTTCATCACAATGACTACAGTTAGTAATACTGGAGAGTATATTTGAAATTTTTCAAAAGAGTTGATCCTAATTGTCTCACCACACACACACACAACACTAATTGTAATTATGTAAGGGGATGAATGTTAATTAGCTTGATTGTGGTAATCATTTCACAAGTATACCAAGCATACTATATACCTTTAATATACGCAATTTTTATTTGTTAGCTAATGGGATTAAGAAATCACTAACCTTTGGATAATTCATCATTATTTGGGAGTTTTCTACAATTTTCAGCTCAATTAAATCCTAACTTGTGAAAGTACCTCCAGATTATTTGCGGAGTTAAACCACTGGCTTTCAGTCAGGAGTACCTATTTCCTCCAGGGGCTATTTGAGAGGTCTGGAAACATTTTTGGCTGTCATACTTGTAAGAGTACTGCTTGTATTCAGTGAACAGAGGCCAGGGATGCTATCGTTCTACCCTAAGCAGAACAACTAACTACTCACCATTAAAATTATATAGCTCAAAATGTCAATTTTACCAAGGGTGAGAAACTTTAGGTTAAACATATCTCTCTGGAAAGTCAGTGATTAAAAAAAAAAACCTGATTCATTATAATAAACATGCAGAAGAGTGAAGTATCCTGTAGAATCAATATTCTCAAAAGAGTTACCACATACCTCAAACTAGTTTTCAATGAATTAGTTACACTGATTTATATGACATGACTTCTAGCCAAGATTTCAGATTGCAAGCATCTGAAAGAATATTCCATTTAAAAGAGATTAACAATATTAGCTGTATGCTATAATCACTTCGGGAGCTCTCTAAAAGTACTAATGCCACAGTTTCTCCCTCAACCAACTACATAAAAATTCCTACAGATGAAGCCCAGGTATCTGTATTTGCTGTGGAGGAGCAAATAATTTTCATTACAGTATGGCTTCAAAGTATGCTGAAGACTTACACAATGTGGGCGGCACTAGATGTTTTCCTGGCTCACTATCTGCCTGGTCCTTTAAAAGGTACTAAAAGGGCAGAACATTTCAATTCTTCATTAGTATGTACTTGGAGTCCATTTTATTTTTGAAATAAAGAAATGGTCCTTTCTCTAGCACAGCTCCAATTGCTGAGTTTTACAAATGGCTGCACCTGTATTCTGAGTTCTGGTCTGCCTTCTGGGATTTGTAGCATCAGCCACCACACACCAGCAGCAGGAAACCTCTTCATCTGCCCGTTCATATCCTGCACCAAGATGGCATTCACATTTTTGGCTCCCTTGTTGCTAACAATGTTGATTACTTGCTCCTACTCAGAAGCCATGGAAAACTCAAAATATTGCACCAATCTACAAACCACATCTTCATTTCTATATCTTGGATGGTAGGAAAGAAAGGGAAGTACATAGCTACAAAGGACAGTGAAATAGTCAACTGTAATTTACTAAAGCCTGGAGGATTTTAATACATAGTCGTGGGTTAAAACCTATTCATTTAGTATATTTGAAGGAAGCATTTCTGGCTTTTTACTGTGAAAGCACCTCATGTTGACAAAGAAAATAACCAAGCTATCCCAGAACTACAAATAGCACCTTCAAGGTTTTTGGCTTTATTTTGTTTTCCTTTTAATACATTCTAGACTAACAGAGTAGAATTACCTTGTTTCCTCTAGGAAATATGCATCTATCTTCCAAATATGGAAGAAGTAAAAGTGGATGATTTCATCAGCTGTTTAGTCTAAATAAAAAACACTTCCTGCTTTAGGCAGCTTATCCCAAAATTTTACTGAGAATAATCTGAAGATGTTGACCTAAAACACTAATAAATTTGGACAGCAGAGTACCCTAATGGTACCAGAAAAACAACAGAATAGTTCAGGCTGATTGAAAATAGCAGCTCCCTTAGTGTTAGGATGCTGATAAGCCTCAGCAATGCAGACTTTAGACAAATACCTAATAAAGAACAATCTGACTGGGGCTGGGGATTTAGCTCAGCGGCAAAAGCGCCTGCCTGGCAAGCGCAAGGTCGTGAGTTCGGTTCCCGGTACCGGAGAAAAACCAAAAAAA
>NW_004955403.1:23753013-23754369 GCF_000276665.1 Chinchilla lanigera
TTTTTTAAAGATGGGACCTTCACTGTGTAGTTTGGGCTGGCTTTATATTCACTACATAGCCCAGGCTGGCCTCAAATTCATAGAACTCCTCCTGCCTCAGCCTCCAGAGTGCTGGGATTACAGGTATGTGCCAGTACACTTGACTGCCCAACTCCACACTCAATAACATGTTGGTGGCTCTAACTTGGCCACGGCTGGAGTATCACCAGCACAGAGACCATCTGCTACTAGGCAGGGTTATCGCCACACCTGACAGCCAAGCATTAGAAATCACTTGCTGGCCACTTCTACCATTTGTCACCACCATTCTTTTAACAGACATTGTGAATCACAGAACTCTCTTTTAGTGGAGGAGCTGAGCATCCCTTTTCTTTCTTTCCTCTTTTCCTTCCATTCCCCTCCCCTCCCTTCCCCTCCATTCTCCTTTCCTTTCTTCTCTCTTTCTTTCCTCCCCTCCCCTCCTTCTCCACTCCCTTCTTCCTCTCTCTCTCCCCCACCCACTCTCTTTCTGGAGGAGAGCACCATCTATCCCTAACTCTTGGCCCTTCATTCTAAGTATAAGAAGCCTCATCTATCGTCTTTCTCAAGCCCCCATTCATTCCTCCCTAGTGCGAGAGCAGACTTTGCAATCTCCCACAGGGAAGCAGGAATTGGGCACAAGACGCACAGCCTCTCTTTTCTCCTGCCTCTTACAAACACGCGCCCTTTGCTTCCAAGGGCAGCAAGCAGGGAGACTCTAGACTTGCCAGGGAGATAGGAAAGCAAGTAGAGGGAGCTTGCTCTGGTCCAACACTCCTGGATATGAAAAACTAGCTAATCCTGAGGCTCTGTTTCAAAAAGCACACTCTTGCATATAAAACCAAATTCTCAACTATCCATCGGTAAGATATTTTGATCCCTGTTTGCTTTTCCTTGGCTCTAAAATAGTTCAGACCTCAGAGTGGAAACAAGGACACTGTTATTTAGTAGGCCTCAAATCCTAAAACTTAACATGACATTGCAGAGTGCCACTAGTGACTGATCCTGTTCACCACTGTATCTACTTGTAAGCCTTAGTCTAATGATTATAATAACAATAACAGTAATAACTAACAATTCAGAATGTGCCAGATCTTGAGCTATGTGCTTTATGTAAATTGACTTGTGATCCAGTCATTCATAAAGCAGATGTACCTACCCACAATGCCAGTCTTGTTCCATTTATAAATACAGTGAATTTTTGCAAATTTCTGAGAGATCACTAACTTCTTCACATCAAAACTTCCTTATATGGGGGCTGGGGATTTAGCTCAGTGGCAAAAGCACCTGCCTGGCAAGCGCAAGGTCGTGAGTTCGGTTCCTGGTACCGGAGAAAAA
>NW_004955403.1:23759854-23794500 GCF_000276665.1 Chinchilla lanigera
ACAACTCAAGCTGTCCATTAACTGATGAACTGATAAAGAAAGCATGATGTATTCACCGTATTATGCAGCCAAAACCAGGAATGCAGTAGTGATACATACTATAACATGGATGAACCTTGAAAACGTGAAGCTGGGTAAAAGCATCCAGACACAAAAGGCCACATAACTGTTGACTCTGTTTGTATGAAATATCCATAATAGATAAATCATAGATAGAAAGTAGATGAGTGGTTGCCAGGGGATGGCAGAAGTTGAGAGGTAGAGAGTGACTACTAATAGGCACAGGGTTTCTTTTGAGAATAATGAAAAATTCTGGAGTTAGAGGTATTGGTTGTACAGTGTTTGACTACCCTAAAAACCAATGAAATGTACACTTTCGAATGGTGACTTTTACGTAGGTGAATTATATACTAATTTATGAAAAATCAGTATTACATAGCCTAGTAAAGTATTGCTACTGTCCCTTAAATCTCTCAATGCCCAACAAAGGCCCCACTTCCTGGGATGTCCAGCGTGCTATCCTTCCATCTTGTCCGACTAATGAGATCAAGAGGACATGACCTTTGAGCAAGATTTAAGTGCTCATGCTGTTTCGGTTTCATCACGTTTTAGTGGGGAAAGGGAAAATGTAAAATCAGAACTACTAGTGTAATCTTTGGTCACTTAAGGTGATCAATAATGTTTCTACTGGGACCAAAGCAAGTTTTTCAGTCATTCTGGGGCAACAGATGCCATAATTTCAGTGTGTAAAGGACAACTCTGGCTGAGCTACTTTTTTATCTACTGGACGATGGACTCCAGAATTCCATTAGTTCTGACCATTTGGCTAGCACATTTTCAAGATGAACTATTAATTCTTATTCATTCATCTTGTAATACAAGAAACTGTGCTTAAACACAAAATGATACACAGTGTTAAAGAATTAGCAGCTGATCATTCAAAGCAATTAGTTCTGATTTTAGACATCTTTTTTTGTGTGTGGAAGACAAAGGCTTGCTTCCAGCCAGACAGTTCAGGCTAGTCTTGAGTTTAACATAGCCCAGGCTGGCCTTGAGATCATGACAATACTCCTGCCTCAGTCTCCCAAGTGCTGGGATGATAGGCATGCACCGCCATGCCTGGCTGACATCTTTTTAATAAAACCATTAACTATGTCATTAATTATATGCAATGCTCAAATTCTTCGGTACACAAAATGTAACATTTATAAGTCTGGAAGAACAATCACTACTGATTCACTTAACTTGCCACTATTGGTTGTAAATTGTTTTCTTAAACTCACTTGAAGTTACCAAATTGTCCATGTCTGATTTACTGCAAGCTGCCTTTAAAAGAAATAAAAGGAAGCCATGGTAAGGATGACCTTTCAGTGGGTATAACAGGCAGGGCTCATGCATTAGCTCTTGGGTTCTTTATCAGCTCAAATGCTACACTTCTCAAAATAAGATTTCTGTATTCAGACATAAATAACCACAAATCCATAATAAATGACCATTTAGGCCACTTAATATTATGACCATTAAGGCCACTTAATATTATGCCATTTATTTAGTGACAGCTAAATTTTATTATCTACCTTCTCAACAGTGCAATTAGAATTAGTTTTTCCAAAGAATTAGGTTTTTCCAATAATTAGATTATAATGGATTAAAAACCCTTCAGTTGTTAGAAGTACCTGCTTAACTGCTCAAATGCCTGCCTTTGAAAAGTATTTGAAGAAGATGGTGCATTTTTAAATGCATTGTGTTGGTTTTTATTTTCTGGCCACTTAATAAATGACCATTTAGGCCACTTAATATTATGCACAGTAGGTGAAACAAAATATTCAGGTATTACATACCATAAAAAGTAAGTTGCGATTTAACTTGTAACTTATACATTTGTGGAATCCAAATTAACACATAATACTGCCATAAGAACACAGTGCCATCTACAATGTATGCTTCTTACATGGTGTATTATTCAAGTCAGAAAATTAAGTAGCATAAATCACCTTCATGGTAATCCTAGTTCAATGGTAAATGTGGAAATGGAAAGTCCTCAAACAGTACAAAGACCTAATTTTAGGTAATATTTTACTTTTGCATCAGTGACTCACCAACATTAGTAATGAAAATAAAAACTGACATCAGAATTTTCTTTCTTCCTCATGTATTATCATTTGGGAACATTAAAAGAGAAGGATAAATAGAGAGACAGACCTAGAAAATCCACAAACTGGACAATACTATATAATCATACTCTACATGCATATACTGTCAAAAGAAAAACACAACTCATCCTTAAGACATCTCAGGGAGATAAGCTTCCCTATGAAAGGCTCCTACAATACTTTAAAGTATAATTACTCAACAACAGTTCATCAAAAATCCCTTACTGCCAGACCTGAACCTCTACATTTTCTAAGAAAATAAAAACCAACACAATGCATTTAAAAATGCACCATCTTCTTCAAATACTTTTCAAAGGCAGGCATTTGAGCAGTTAAGCAGGTACTTCTAACAACTGAAGGGTTTTTAATCCATTATAATCTAATTATTGGAAAAACCTAATTCTTTGGAAAAACTAATTCTAATTGCACTGTTGAGAAGGTAGATAATAAAATTTAGCTGTCACTAAATGTTAAAATTTACGAATTTCTTTTATTTCTGCTTCTCTGAAAAAAATCTGTTATACACAGACACACACAACACACTTTACTGTGTTACAGTTATATACCTCAGTTGCTTCAAGAACTCCACATCAGAACTGCCATTGATAAGCTTGATGAACTCTTCATAAGAAGGAGCATAGGTATAGGCTCTCTTGTGTTGCTCATTCATCTGTTCTCTGTACTCCAACTGGGAAAGCAGCATTTGGTTAATGTAATCTGGATTACTCAGGAAATCCACTACTGTCTTCAAGACTGTGGGAAGGAGAAGAAAGTACAATTGAGAAAGATATTCTTCTTCAAGGGAACTATATTTCTATCACATAACTGAAATTACATCTGGGAAACATTTTTCAACTAGCCAAATGGGGGAAATTAAAAATCATTCAAATTTTTTAATGTGCACACATTTATGCATATGTGAGTGTGCATACACACCCGCCAAGGCTGCCTATGCCTCTTGAAATGTTACTATACATGGTTATGGTTAAGTGGTCATTTTAATAACTGAATGAAATGTAAAGTAATGAAAAGAAATCATCCAGAACCCAAGTTCCTAACAAAGCTATCACAACTAAGTACACTGAATTTTTCTTCTACTTCTTTTATAAGGCTTGATATGTTCTTGAAATATGCCAAAGGATGAAATCAACATTCTCCCAACTGGTCAAAGTAGACTTCAGGGAGGAAGTTGTTAAAAGGTCAGTAACACTATTATAAACCCATTCAATAACTTTGGACTGCCGGGGCTATAGCTCAGCAGCACAAGTGCCTTCCCAGCAGGTGCAAGGTCCTGAGTTCGATTCCTACTACCAAAAAAACCCAGTAAAAATCAAAGTAATATTATAAAATATCTAATTTAACCTGAACTGTTTAAATAAAGAGCATTTATTTTTTAAAAAAAAACTTCTGACTAAAAAGTTTCCCCTTTTTCTGTGGCTGGTTATATGAACTAATGGGCACAGCTGGCTAATCCTGAGATGAACAGGATATTCAGTCAGTAGCTCTCTCATTAGTTTGAGATTCTGAGCTAGAAAGTTTCTTAGTTCATCTTTTCTTCCATATTTCTTATTCTGGTTTAAGTATTTTCTAGATTTAGTTAACTTTTTCCAATATCCACATAATTTTGTGACATAGTGTTTTATATTTCAAAGGCACAGATTTATGTATAGTATTATCACTGAATTTTACAATACAGATAACCTTAATCTTACAGCACATGTGAGTACACCTTTTCAGAAATGCATCTATTACTGGTCTAGACAACTTAAACGGTCTCCCACATGAATGCTTCCTGGTAGAAAGTATAAGGTCTGGATTATGCATTGGGCAATACATTATATAAAAAATTTTGAATTTATCATAAAGTATTTTAATTTCTAAGGTACTTTATTTCCCTTATGTCCCACAGCATACAAGGGCTGCAAGGTGTTATATAAAATCTAACAACACGTTCATTTATACACTTATTGTATGAGTAATACTAATTTTATAAGCTTACCTTTTGTTGTGAGAATTTCTGCAAGCATAATACGTAAACTGAGAGACTGGATATCCTTTGAAGGGAGGAGACAAAACACCAGAACTTGAGAATACAATTGCAGGAATCTTAATTCATCTTCTGAATTCCTCAAGCATGCATGCAACACAAAAGGCCTTGGCTGTTCTTCATTCCTACAAAAATAAATCAGTAAAGAAAAGGAAAAGGAAGAAAGAAACTTCTAGAAAAAATTTAGTTATGTACCATTAGGCAAAACATATTTCAAATGCACAACACATTGGTTATAATAATTCTTTAACCTTCTCAACAATACTAATAGTCAGTAATTTTCTCAATCATAGATTAATCTGGAAAACTTATGTTAGAATAAATATAAATGTATGCCCTCTGGGGATTTCAAATGAAATCATGATAAGTACATTAAGTAGTATCAAAATTTATAGGTAACTCCAAAATCCTAGCAACAACCCAAAAAGCTATGAGTATTTCCTTAAGTAAATAAATTTTAAGTCTAGATGTCATCTTAAATGTGACTCTTCATTTCATTTAAAAAACAAAAACTAATGAAGCATAAACCAGGGTCATTAGCCACCTTTCTTGTATAGGAGATCACAGGGTAACAAATTTATTGGTCATTTCTAGTGAAGACAGGGTCTGTTACTTGATCAGAATTTGATGGCAAGCTGCCTTCTGTGAGGCTCCCAAGTTCTTTCCAACCCTGGCTGTGGACTTCCTTGTCAGCACCGACCCCGTCGCAGGACCACTAATGCAGAGGATATATGTGGAGGGGAGTAGAATGAACTCTCTATATACTTCTCTACATAATTCTTTTTCTTGACAGTAACTCAAGAAAGCTTGGGAATGTGAATTTTTCTAGCATTGTCTAAGTAAAAGGCAAAGTGTAAAAGATTCTTACAGTAACTACCACTAATGCTGAGGAAGAAGAAAAAAATGGAAGGAAACATACTAGGTGCCAAATAGGAAATGAAACAAATATGGAAATATGCATGCTGGGGCCCTTATGACCAATGTCTCTCAGGAGTTCATTGGAAACTGAAGACTGGTTTCTACAGCATATACACTAAGGAGAAAATTTCCTCTTTCTCTTCTATAACAAGCTAGAGGAATTCTACCCTAATGTGCAAAGCCAAGACACAAGAAGAGAGTTTTAAAAAATTTTATCTTAGAAAGAAAAAGAACAAAATTTCAAAGCAAGATAAGAGTAACAATGATTAATACACTGTGTATTGTTATCTTCAGTTACTCAGAGAACAAGATATAGGCATTTCATTGTTCCAACAATGTTAGCACAACCCTTTTTTTCAAGAAACTAAGAGAAATTAGTAGTATAACTACCTTAACTATAGTGTGTGTTTAAGTTTTTTTTGCTTTTCCCTCCTTTTCTCCTTTCCCAGTTTGTTTCCTTTTGAATAGTTTCTTCCCATTTCACAATATCTATTATATATTTCAGATCATATTTGCTCTTTCAGCTTCTCATATGAGGGAGACAATACAATGTTACCTGTATGAGTGAGACTTATTTCACTCATGAGTATGGTGTCTAGTTGCATCCATTTACCTATAAAAGTCTCCAGTCTCTTCTTTATGGCCAAGTAGTATTCAATTATATAAAAACACACCTTTTTTATCCATTCCTTGGTTGATGGGCATTTGGGTTGTTTTCCAGATTTAGCTATTACAAACTGTGCTGCTATAAACATGGGTACACATGTATCACTGTAGTATGATGTTTTTAATTCTTCTGGGAATAGCTGGGTCAAATGGGACCTCCAATCCTAGTTTTCTGAGGAATCTCCACACTGATTTCCACAGTGGTTTCTACACTCCAACAGTAGAAAAGGGTTCCTTTCCCCCACAGCTCCTCCAGCATTTGTTACTGGTTGATTTCTTGATGACAGTCGTTCTTCCCAGGGTGAGATGGAATCTCAATGTTGTTTTAATTTGCATCTCTCAAATGACCAGCAATGTTGAACATTTTTTCACATATTTATTTGCTGTTTGTACTTCTTCATCTGAGACATGTGTATTTGCCTCAGATGCCCATTTTTTGATGAGGTCTTTAAATTTGGGAGGTCTTTTTTTTTTTTTTTTTTTTGAGTCCTTTATATGTTCCCATAGTAATCCTTTGTTTGAGGAACAGCTGGCAAACATTTTTTCCCATATTGTGGGTTGTCTCTTCACTCTGTTGGTGGTTTCTCTTGCTGTGCAAAAGCTTTCAATAAGATGAGATCCCAGTTGCTCATTCTTTGTGATAGTTCCTCTGTGATGGGGGTTTTATTTATAAAGTCTTTGCCTACAACAAGGTCTTCAAAAGTTTTACCTGTTCTACTGTCTAGCAGATTTAATATTTCTGTTTTAATATTTAGATCTTTGATTCAGTTTGCATTTAGTTAAGGGTACGGTGAAAGATATGGGTCCAATTTTAATCTCTGGCATGTGCAGAGCCAGTTTTTCCAGCACCATTTGTTAAAGAGGCTATCTTTATTCCAGTGAATGTGTCTGGCACCTTTGTCAAAGATTAAGGTGGTTGAGTATGTCTGGCATTGTTGTGAAACGAGATTTTTAAAAGCAAAGTTTTATCCATACACTGATGTACTCTGACTTTTTAGAAAAGCACCTTCAATTAATTGAAATTTTAGCCATGCTGCCACATAGTTGATATTACAGTATAGTAAGCTTAAGACAGTACTGCCTTGTCATGACAAGCCCTTTTAAAAGTAATTTTTTGCTTTAAAATACTGTATATATTTTGTTAATATTTATTGGCAGAGGTTGGCCAAAACAAAATTCACTTTAATGAGAGAAGCTTCTTTAAATAATATCAAAACATCTCTTAAAAGTGCACACTGTCCTTGTCCATATCAGGTAAAAAAAAAGAGGTCTCATTCTCAGAATGCCACAAATTTCTCTCCCTACTAGAGCTGAGCTAGGAAAAAAATTTCTGAATGAGTCAAAGGCCAGAGGGTGGGCCAAACCATCTTAATCTATGCAAAAACTTCACTGGAAGACTTCTCTAAACTATCTGCAAACTCTGAGCAGGACATTCCAGTGAAGCCCTCTGAAGTGAACATCAAGTGTAGCTTCAGAAGCAAAGAGAGGATTATGAAGCAGTGGCTACTTGGGTCAGGAAATGACTAGCTAGCCTTCTGCTGGGTTGTAGCATCTTTCTGTCAGTATGGATCGATAGTGATCACTGTTCATTGCAATTCCTTCTATTTATTTATTGTTGTATTGGGGCTTGAACTCAAGGCCCTCCCTACTAATTACCTCTGAGTTCTCATTTCTTGAATGATCAAAAGGATTATAACCTTTTTAAATTAAATGACTGATTGACTGATTGACTGTGCTACTGGAAATTGAACCCAGGGTCTTCACACTGAGCTACACATCCCCAGCCTCCCCTTTCCTTTCATTTTTTATTTTGAGACAGGGCATCACTAAGTTGTTAATTAGTCCCAAACAGGGCTCACACATGCAATCCTCCTGCTTCAGCCTCTCAGAGTACTGGGATTCGAGGCATTTGCCATTATGCCTGGCTCCTTGTATAAACTCTATATTACAATATTACTTTATCCTCCCACCAACATCAACAAGTAGATATCACCACCACCATTTTATGGGCAAGAAAATTAAGATCTGTGTGGTTAAGTGAATAAAGTCAGGGGTGATCAATTGCCAGGCGTAGTGGCACACACCTGTAATCCCAGCACCCGGGAGGCTGAGGCAGGAGGATTTTGTGAGTTCGAGACCAGCCTAGGCTACCAAGTGCACTCAAGGCCAGCCTGAACTGCATAGTGAGACCCTGTCTCAAAAAGGAGGGGGGTGGGGAAAGGAGGTGATAAATGGTGGAAATAACTCTAAAGTTCCATTCTGGTGCTCAGGTTGCCTCTTTAAACTATGTCATAGCCAAAGATTACAAAGCAAAAAGGTCAGAGATAAAGAAGAACAATGTGAATAAAAGCTTTTTTGCTTAACATCCTAGTATTCAACTGGCCCATAACACAGACAATAAAGAGACCATGAAATAAAAGATGCTATTGAATTAACACATAAAAAAAATCATTTTTAAACTTTTCTGAAACAAGACAGATGGGACAAAACAAGCAAGAATTAAATGTGACTTGGATTGGCTAAGAGCAGCAACAGAATGCCAGGCTGGAAATAAACACAGGCTGACCGGAAAGCTGCCCCCAAACACGTGTCTAACAGTCAACCAGAGGATGTGTTGTCTTCATTAATGTAATTTGTTACTCTTTTGTCTAATAGTAGCCAATTCAGCTGGGTGCTGCATAGGCTACTCTTATGGTTTGTGTCTAGATGTCCCCCTCAAAGCCTCATGTAGTCATGGGTGGGCTTCTAGAGTTTCTGATTGTTCCGTGGCCCAATGCTGGGATTATGGGTTTGAGTGCTACACCCATCCTGGGGCAAGTAGCCTGCATACAAGGTAAAGGAGGGAAAGAGACTTGTTCCTGCTCCTCTCTTTTTGCTCTTGTTGCTTTTGTTGTCTTCAGCCACCATGAATTCTTGCTCCTCTCGCCATGCCACCCTACCTTAGGACCAGCTGATTATGGACTGAAACCTTCACATACTGTGAGCTAAATAAACCTTTCCCTCTTTAATTTTGGGCACTGGGTATTTTGTCTCAGCAACAAGAGAAAAGTAACTAACAAAGCTACCAAAGTCATTTTATAGCCAAAGGAGGTCTGCATTAAGGTGAAGATTTCCAGGATAAGAGCACTGGTTACATGGGAAAGGCACATACACATACAACCGTCAAACACAGACTCACGGAGAATTCACTGTGTGAATGACGTAAGATGACAGAAATATCAGCTTTCCAAAACATGAACACCTATATGCAAAATGTCACTGGTACTTTTTTCAATTATCTGTAACTCTGGAGGGCAGTGGTAGTTTTTTTTTCCTTATTTTGGTCTTCATTCTTAATCTTTTATCATCAATTAGAGCTTCTAAGAATAGCATAGGTAACAGTAAAATCTACCCCTGGCCTAAGAAAATAAGAAGCCCAAAGAGATAGAGCTTCTAATATGGAATCAGTTCTCTTTCTATTATTCTGATGCTTTATTTGTAATGATTTTTATACTGTCCTCAAAAGCGGTAATTTCTCAAAATATATTCTCACGTTGAAATGAGATGATCATAAAAACACTAAACTTCTGTAAGCATTTGCTCTTCTCCTAAATTCTGTATTCTCTTGGATCAAATTTTAAAACTTCTTTCTTTCTGTAGTACTGAGGACTGAATGCAGGGTCTTTGCAGTGAGTCTTTATCTTTTATTTTGAGACAGAATCTCTTTAAGCCAATAAATTGCCCAGGTTGGGCTCAAACTGCCTCAGCCTCACAGAGTGCTGGGATTATAAGTGTACATCACATCTAGCTTTTTAAATAATTTAAAATGAATTTCTGCTGAATTCAAACAACTCTTTGATAGTATCTGTTGGGGAGAACCATGGAACACTTTAGTGAATACCACAGCAAATCAGCAGGTGCTCCACAGGACTAATGAATACTTCAAAAGGAGAAGCAGAAGCTGTTGAAGTCTAGGGAGGTAACCCAAGAGCCATGTTTCTCTCACTTTTCTTATTAATTTACACTTTCATCCCTTACTGAAAGTTACTTTCTCTATAAGCAACAGTTTTCAAAAGAGCAGCATAGAAATTCCTACACGTTGCCAAGGTATTCCAGCAGGTCCCTGAGGTCAAAACTATCTTCATGGTAACATAAATATTGTCATTTGTCCTTTTCACTTGCACTCTCAGACGTAGAGTGGAGTTTTCTGGAGGTTACATGACGTGTGAAGACATTACCACTATTAGCAAATGGGAAATGTACTTTGTACTCTTGTACTTGGAAAACGTCTTGGTTTTAATACCTAGTATGATAAATATTGATAGATGTGACGCGTGCTGCTAGTAAATGTTTACTAACTGGCTCTACAGTAATACAGGACTTTCACATGTTGGGTCATGACAAGAAGTAACACAACAGAATTAAAATGGTTTTAAAAACCATTTTTAAAATGTTACAGAATAAAAAACACCCACGTTGTCACAGGATATTTAGCATACAGCTTCATGAAAGTGGGCCACAATTTAAAATGTATTTCTCACTGTGTGTTAGTGTAAAACAAAGTTTGTGATACATAAAGGACAGCAAACTGGCAAACAGCGGGCATGTAATGGCACTGGATTTTGACTCCACCAACCTCAGGCCAGTAGATTTTAGGTGAAAAGACACCTCACAATAGGGGCAATACAACAGAATGGAGACCTGCTGTACAACCACATTTAGCAACCAACTCCCATGCAAGAGCAGCATTAGAGACTATTTTCTAATAAAGTCACATAGCAGAGCTTCTGAAAAGAGAATATAGGTTATCATCAGCCCAGGAGGATGTTAATGCTGATAGTATAAATACTTCATCTCTTTGCTAAAAGTGAGAATAGGCTTTATTAATTAGAGACGGTCCCATTCCTATTTCAAGTACATATCCAAAGAGACAAAAGGCTACTCATTTCAAAAAAACTACTTTTTATGTACAAGTTGTAAGTGCTATAATACGTTATCCTTTCACTTATTCAAGAGTAGGATACATGAAAAAGATCCTACCAGAAAACCAAAAAAATTAGAACTTGTTGTGAACACAGAAATGGCTTTGTTGAATTATTCTTTCAAAGATAGTTTCTCACCTAAAAGGCACAAACAGACCTTTTCAATGTAATGATACAAAGGTCTAACAAGCCTATACATTAACAATTTTCACAGTGAAACAAATTCTCTCATTAGAGACCATAAGCTCCAATGTTAAGTTTCTTTAAAAATCAGTTTTCAGGACATTCTAAAGCAACTGAACTCTTAGCACATGAAATCACAAAAGAAACATGAAACCATTAATTTTTCTAAAATTTGTAAATTGATTGGCACCAATGGTATTACAAAATACTATTCTGAACTTTTACAATCTCTATGTAACAAAACTACTAATAAGTTCATCATGATGCTGGCTCAGTACAATTTATCTCACCGTTAAAGTTATTTATTAAATTAAATACATGTGTAAAGTGGTTTTCTATTAGAAAGTTACCCCCAAAAATCTCCTCTATGAGAACACTAACTACTCTGCCCCCAAATGTTTACATTTTCAAGTCAAATGTGAACAAAAGGCAGAAAATATCCCACAGTACTGTCTTGACTTTGATCCCGTACTCAGTAAAACCACTTTAAAGTGAAGAGGAGAGAGGGCTACTTATGTTATAACAGTTACCTGGGGTTAGCAGCTTTCAGGTCACAGAAATGAGTAAGTAAAGCCCTTACAACCTCATTGCACACAACTTTAACCACATCCACATGACTCATTCTGTGGTGAAGCTGCTTGACAATTTCCCAAAAGTCTTCCAAGAGCAGATGGTAAAGCTGTCCCTCATCTCTGCTGAGGTTTCCATACCAGGAGAGAATGTAATCTCTGTAACTGTAGTCGAACACTATAGGAAAAAATAAAGCAATGAGTAAGTCCATATGAAAGAAATACACAACAAGATAGCCTTTTTATTGCAAACTGGCTGCTGACTGTTTAATATTGTTTAAAATATAAAGGAGTAAAACATGTAACTCAAAAGAAAAGTGATCTTTCTTAAATCTTTTAAAATGAAAGATTCTAACTAGAATGTTTGACCATATAGCCTGGATTTGCCTAAAAATCTAAGTTTTAAATATTTGATATTAGAGCCAATCTAATTTTTTGTAAAGTGTACAGTGGTACTTCAGTTCACAAATTTGATCCTTTCCACAATTTTGGTTGCAACCAAGTTGAGTAAGAACCAATCAAATTCAATGGTTACAATGTTGACCTTATGGGGAAATTTGATTGGGTTCTCACCCAGCTTGATTTGCCATCAAAACTGTGGACAGAACTGTTTGTGAACTGAGGTACCACTATGTCTTACACCATGCACGACAACCCATTTTCCCCTAGCCTGTGGTATTGTGCCAAACTTCTCAACCGTCATGGGACAAGGTCATGCCTTCTCCAATGAGGCATGAATCTCAGCCTGGGCTGAAGTACACTTCTTCCAAGTTTATTCAGTCCTGAGATATAACTTAAATTTCACTGCTCAAAAACACACATAGAAAGAGCTGGGGATTTAGCTCAGTGGCACAGCGCCTGCCTGGCAAGCGCAAGGTTGTGAGTTCGATTCCCAGTACCAGGAAAAAAAAAAAAAAAAACCACACAGAGCATCAAGAATTTTGTTCACATTTTATGCCTATATCTTGTACTCTGAACAACTATTATAAACATAACAATATGCAATGTATTAATTATTGTTACTCTACTAGCCTGTTTTGAAAGTGTTTTATTATTTTGTACTCTTCTCTTTAAAATAAACAAAGAATTTTGTTCACATACACAAAGGTTTATATAAATTCTCAAAGTGACCATGGGCTTCAGTTATAAGGTATCTAAGCTAATTGTGCCTTCTAGCTGATAATAATTTCAAAGAGGGAAAAAAATACTACCTCAATCTTTAACCATTCATTAAATAAATTTACACAGAACTTGTAGTACATAAGGTAGAATCAATTACACATCACTAACTAGTGAACATGAGAGGCAAAACAACAACAAACCATCTCTTCAAATTCTTAAGTTATTTTATTCTTTCAAATACTAATTTGAATAAATAGCTGTTTTCTAGACTTTTGCAAAAAGTAGCCATATCTCATCCCTAATAGGACTACTCTGTCAAGAAGAAAGCAGAAACAGTTTCTGACCCAGATATAAACAATTATGGCACAACCACGAATGAGCCAAACCTATAATTTCATTTATCAACAACAAACAAATAAACCGTCGTTTCTACACAGTAAGTGGATTTTATTCCTTCAAGAAATTTATACTCAAAGAAATGAAATAACTTGTTGAAAGAGGTGGCACAGCCACGGCTCCCGCCTACCAGTCAAACACTCTTTCTACTGAGCACACAGATAGAACAAAGTAAGTTGTATGAGTAAAACATGAGAAGACTGACATAAATTTCCTGTCCTGGATCTGCAGCTTGCTTAAAGCACATTTATATGACAAAATATGCAAAAAGTTCTACTTTGTACAATTGCTCTAGAAAACACAACTAGGACCAAGGAATGGAAGTCATAAGAAAGTTGTCTTTCCAGTTCCTTCCAGAAGGACAAACTCAATAAAAACATTGAAGTTATTCAAGAAATGGCTACATTAACACAGTGACTATTCCATCATAAACTCTTTAAGAAGCTGGATATCTAGTATACAAGGGCGGATGACACAGAAAAAATTACTTCCTGAGATGGTAGGCTAGATGACATGACCTTCAAAGGTTCTTGTCTTCAAGGTCTTTATAACGTTCTTCAATTTCGATGCGACAAAAGTAAGAAGGAACTTTTGGCAACAAAATGCTCTTTATCTATTTGCAATTCTTTCTCCCTTGATCTATTATTAAAGATTGACATGCCACAGATTTTTTAACAAGTAGTCAATAAATCTGCAGCCTAAAACATTTGGAAAATAGAAGCATTTTCCTCTTCATTAAAATGTAATTTCAAATCATAACAGAAAATTAAGCACTATTATAAAAGACTTACTATCCTCAAAATACAACCTTGTTCAGCATGTTAAAGGCTTACTGTAAAGGGGACATCACCTATATAATGTTCTATTATATTTGTTAAGCACATTGCCTGTGCTAATTAATACAACATTGAAATACTTCTCTGGTAACACATTCTGGTTATCGATAAAACTACTGGCAAAAATTTGTACTCCACAATAAAGATACATGTTACCCACAAGTATATCTTCCAGTAATAGCACATCAGCACCCTCTTAACAGTATTATGGTTAGGCATGAAACGAGATATAAAAAGTACAAATCAAAGCCATCTTCTAGACATATAACCATATAGATTCATTTATAGAAGTATCATACGAATAAAATATTCACAAACACACTCTGTGAGTCAATCCAAAGTGTCAGACTTTATGGTCTTTATTAGCAAATAAAAAAATGCCTAATCACAATGAAATGAAATACTACTAATCCTCACTGCCACCTGAAGAGTCTTACCTTAAAGACAAAGAAACAGCCAACAAGTATTCAGGGGCTAATGCCTAGGACAGTCAAAGAAACAAGCAGGTTAAAGGGGGCCACTGAAGATTACAAAGAATGGAATAATATGATTGGAACCTTACTCAGGTTAATCTGAAGAGATTTAAGGTAACAAAGTAGAGAAAATTAGTGGTGAGGAGACAAATTTTAAAAGCCACTTACTACATTAGAGAATGTGACATTAGGTAATGTCTACCTATCAATTTTCAGAGCAAGGAAATGACTGAAGTGAAGTAAACAGTGTAAGAGAGCTCAAAGGGAGCCATTTCCCCCACGCTTGCCTTTTCCTTGAGCAATTCTGAGATATAACTGGCTCTGTTCATGAGGTTTCTACCTCACAGATCATAAATGTCCATGGCCTGGGTCTCTTAGAAAAAAGAAATAGTCCTCTTTCAATCAGTAATTGATCTAATGATAAAGGACAACAACTCCATTGTTCATTTAGATGATCCTTTATGGTTTGTACAAAGTTTTTTTGTTTTTTAGTGCTGCGGATTGAATCCTGAGGCTACCACATGCTAAGCATATGCCCTACACCCCCAACCTCTGTCCAAAGTTTTAAAATCCAATGGGAGGTCATCTCCTGGGAAGAGATGGAGCTATTAGTTTGTCACTGGTTCATCTATTTATTCATTCAACAACAAGAGTATACGCAGCCACTGGGTAAAAAGTCATGAATAAGATGAGTGGAACCTACAAGAGTAAAAGAAGTCATTGTTTTTCCTGTGTGTCACCATCTAATTCTCAGATCCCCTAATATCCTCTGAAATAGCCACAGAGGAAGCCTAGTAAAAAGACAATTACATCATTTTCACCTTAGCTAAGTCCTGCTTGAAACTAAAATCAATGTTATACTTGGACCATGACCTTGCAATATCTTCTATTACCTTGAGATCAGGTACACATTATATCCCTTTACATAACCTAGGCAGTTTACTTACAGGCACATTTACTACTGATTTTCAGAAAAGCATTAATGGGCTGGGGGTTTAAGCTCAGTGGCAAACTGTTTGCCTAGCATATGTGAGGCCTAGCTTACATCCTCAGCACTGCAAAAAGAGAATAGCATTGAGTCAGTCAAAACCAATGCCCATATCTTCACTTTTATATGTACATATAACATTAATTGCACTTATGAAGAACACTATAAAAAATAAAGGTAATGGTATTTCTAAGACATTCAAACAGTACCTCACAAGATAAAGTTTGAGGTCTGCATCCCTAATGCCTCAGGAAAAAAAATCTTAGGAAGAATTATTGCTTATTCAACGCAAGAACTTGCAATTTATAGTTCAGGAAATGACTGAGCAAATAGCAAGTCCTCAATAATTATGTACTATAATTAAATTACCTGATCCACATTACTGAGCTGATTCGGTGTAGCCTAGTAAAACTCAGGCAATAGATCTAATGAGATTTAGTATTAAATCAAAAAAGATTTTTAGAGGTCTACCTTTTTTTTCTATCTTCTATCTGCTTTCCAGGAAATGTAGCTTTTAAGAATATTTGGTATAGAATGATAGTATTTTATTTTTAATTCTTTTGGTTTTTGACACAGGGTCTCGCTATGTAGTTCAGACTGGCCTTCAGCTCAGTAGGTAAGTCCAAGCTGGTTTCAAATTTATGGCAATCTTGCCTCAGCCTCCCAAGAGCTAGGATTACAGGCATGCACCACCACACCCACCTAGAATGGTAGCTATTTTGAGTTCTCAAGTACACACATATGATAGTTCATTAATACAATATGGGAACCTCTAGAATAGTTTTATATTTGAAATTAGCTGACAAAACACAGTGGTAATACGCTTTGATCTTCTTTCCCAACTGTGCCATGTAACTTCCAGCATTCGTAGTAATTCTTACTGTTCCACATAGAGCCCAATTCTACTATTTCCTCTGTATTTTTTAACCATTATTTCTTTCTTCTTGAATTTCAATCTGTAAAGATTTAAGACATACCCTAAGTTTCACTGAGCTACAAAACACACCCACATCCACCCACACACACACCAGTACCAAAAAATGCACAAACATGTACAACAAATATGCATACACAGTCATACATACACAGACCTTATAGTTTATTCAACTTTGAATAAATCTGTTTTTAAAGTATATGCTCTAAAAACAACAAAATAAATGTATAAAGATAAAATGGTATATTATCTACTTTAACTCCAGGAGGAAATTTTTTTTTTGTCTTTTTGAGACAGGGTCTCACCACGCAGTTCAGGCGGGCCTTGAGCTCACTTTGCAGCCCAGGATGGTCTCAAACTCGCAACAATCCAGGAGGAAATTTTAAAAGAAATATTTCATAAACTGAATTCAAATAACTGCAGTTTTAAGAAGTATACTGTTAAAAATTAGAAAAAATTTTTAAAAAGAAGTATGCTGTTACTTGTATTTTTAAACAAAGAGATTCAGTTTTATCAATGTTACGCTAAGGCATCCTGAATTTCAATTACATATATTGGTACTAGGATTTAGAAATGTAAATTAAATACTCCAGAAAAATCAGGCATGGTAGTCTGTCTGTATTTCCAGCAATTTAGGAGGCTGAGGCAAGTGTGAAGCCCTCACTTATATCCTTAGCAAGTAAAAGGCTAGCCTGGGCAATTTGGTGATACCCTATCTGATAAAATATAAAAAGGGCTGGAGAGGTAGCTCACTAATAGACTCCCCTGGATTCAATTTTCAGTACCACACACACACACACACACACACACACACACACACACAAACAAGTACTCCAGAGATGCAAATTATAATTAATATAGATTTTCTAAGTGCTTATGAAACCTCTTCACTTTCTCAACATACATTTCTAGATTCCAATTTCACATAGGTTTAAATGACCAAATTTTTTAGGTGATTCTGGTTTAGGTTTGTTGTTGCTGTCTAAGAAATTCTAGCAAATGTATAAACGTTACTCCAATAACCAAACAGCTAATAGCTTTCAAACAGCAATAGATTTCTCTCATCTTATTTAAAACAAAGGGCATTAAAAAAAAAAAACTAAAAAGTAATGAATTACAGCTCTGATCCAAAGGCTGTGGATAACATTATCCTTTCAAAAGAAATCATCACACAGAAATAAGCTTGAAGACAGTGTGTTGTCCATTTCTATCAATTAGGCCTCAGCTCCTTTCCTGTCTCTCTCTTCTTCCCACCAATACTTCTGAAACAAATTGACCTATCCAAGAAAAGGCTATACCCAAGTGTAAAGAAAATTGCTAAGCCTTCAAAACTTAAAAAGACACTACACTCCCAGAAGTATCATTCACAATAGCCAAACTGTGAAAACAACTCAAGTGTCCCTTAAGGGACAAATGGATAAACAAAATGTGGCACATACTTATAATATGGTATTACACTTATAATGCAGTATTACTCAGCCTCTAAAAAAAGAAATAAAATACAATTGTATAATTACATTTTTTAATTAAGAAAAGAATTTCAGTTTCAGGGATAGTAGAGTAGTTTCAGGGATATCAAACCAACCCACCTACAGAAAATAACTAGCAATACTGGGAAAAAGAAATAATAATTTAAAGGCATTAAAGAGTAATCAAAAGTTGGCCAAAATCAGGGAAGACTGTACCTTTGAAAGAAGAGAATGATACCAGGTAAGAAGTGCTTATACAACATTTCCCTCCAGGCAACAACAGTCCTAGAGGCACAAGCCAGTCTGAACCCAGACAGAGGGTCTATGCTTTTAAAATTGTTGTTATTTAAAATAATCAGAAGACAAATGGAGAAGCTACCAGAGCTGCTGGAAATAAAGGCAGAGAATACCAAAAAGGATAAGGCCATAATACATAGGTACAAATCCTCAAACTCACTGCTAACTCTGAGTTACACGTGTATGGGGTTAAAACTATAAGACCAGTGCAAAGTAACAGCTAGAAGAGTGAAATAGCTGAGTAGATACCACTACTACTGTCTGACATTAAATCTGGCTACGGGCTTCCAGGTCTGAGGAGTTCACCTTAAACTAAGAATATAATCCAAATAAACCCAGCCTATAAAATCAATTACCTTCAGGGTGATCAGTCAGTAATAAGACTGCATACTAAAACGAACATTGCAAGGTAACAGAATCTAGAATGTTGAAAAAGTAGCATTCACATCATTCAATTAGAATCAAAATAACTATACATGAGAAGAAACCAAAAAAGTGACAGTCAAGAAATTAAACAATGAATAGAAATCAAGATGTCTAGATGGTAGAATTATCATATAAGGACTTTAAAAACCTATTCATATACATATATATCTTTAATAAATTAAAGATTAAAATGGTTATAATGACAGATGGGAAAATCTCAGCAATGAAGCAAAAACTAAAGAAGAGAAAGAAGAGGAGGAATCAAATAAAATTCTAGGATGAGAAGTACCCAAAAAAGCCTTTAACATTTATTGGCTTCATTTAATTACAGATTAGAGATGACAAGAAAAAAAATATATATGAAAGGGTCAATATATATGAAAACAGATTAATAAAAATTATCCTAGCTAAAGAACAGAGTGAAAAATGGGTTAATATGTTGGAGTTCATTAAAATGTTACATTTCTACTTAAAAACACCATAAAGAAAATAAAAGACAACAAACTAGGAGAAAAATATTCACTATACCTTTACATAACAAAAGATATTAATCCAGAATATGTATTTTAAGCTACAAATAAATTGTAAGTTTAAAAGACTGATGTAGACATATCATAAAGACATAAAAATGTCAACAATATGTCAACAACACATGAAAAGGTATTCAACATCATATTTTATAGGGCTATGCAATTTAAGCCCACAATAAAATACTATTCAGACACATCAAAATGCTTAAATAGAGTCACAATAGCAAGTATTGGTGGTAATATAAAACAATTGGATTTTTTTCTCATACATTTTCAGTGACAGTCTAAAAAGACATAATGATTTTGGAATACTATCTGACATTTTCTTACAAAGTTAAATATAAAACTATCCTATACTCATTCTGGTGTGTCTGAAATTATTTTTGGATTGTGTTTCATATATTGACATGGCTTAGCACAACATACTAGAATTGCTTCTCCTAGGTACTTATCAAGGAGAAATAAAAACATACATCCACAGAAATATTTCTGGCCACTTTATTCACTAAATCTCCATAAATTAGAACACCTAAATGTGCAATATGAGAAAGGATGAGTATGTTGTGATAAGCCATACCAGTACATGGAATACAATCCAGCAATAACAAAGAATAAACTGACAAACACAATAGGGATAAATCTGAAAAACATTATGTCGAGAGAAAGCAACTGGATGCAAAAGAGTGCATCCTGTAAGATGACATTTCCATGACTTCTATGAACAGATAAAACTAATGCATAGTGATAGAATTCCACAAATGGAAGTGAGTTTTGGTCAAATGGGAGCATGATGCAAATTTTCCAGGACAGCAGAAAGGTCCTTTATCTGACTGAGATGGCTACTTATATATGTCTATGAAAGTTACTAAATTACAAATTGTGGTTTATCACAATATACTCAACCTTTCTCATATTGGATATATGGATGTTTTATTTATGGAGATTTAGTGAATAAAATGGCCAGAAATATTTCTGTGGATGCATGTTTTTATTTCTCCTTGACATGTGCATTTCTCAAAGTATGTAAATTTTTTTCTCAAAAAAACTATTAATAAATAATCTTTAAAACTGCTTTTGAGGTTATGAATAATAAGTCAAATTTTAAATAAGTTTTAGAAAAGTCTTTGTACTTTACTAACATAATGTATTTTTAAAGTTTAATGGTAGCCTGCAAAGTTTAAAATTGTAGAAAATTTGATTTAAAAAATCCTGTAAACTGTAATTTGACCTTCAAACAATGTGAAACCTTAATATTTATAAGTATACTTGTTTATTACCACTTCTAGGTATAAAACCATATTGTACTATTCACAATCCCCCCTCCAGCCTCCTCTCAAGCTTCACTTGTCTGTTCTTCATCCATCTGTGAGACTATCAATTGGGTTAACTGGGCTGTCCATGAGTGAGCCTGCATCCATTAATCCCCAACACACCTTCTCTAGAAGGTTTTTCCTAGAAGGTTATATCTAGAAGGTTTTTCCTGATATTTGTTTTTATTTTTATTTTTTTATTTATTGGTACCAGGAATCGAACTTGGGGCCTAGCGCGTGCCAGGCATGTGCTCTGCTACAGAGCTACATCCTTGGCCGATACTTATTTTCAGATAAGGAACAGAGCACATCTGTGCTTCATGTGGTAGAAGAAGCTCCAACTGCCAAGCTAGTTTCACATGATCTGGAAATTCCTATTCTGTAAAAGCTGAGATTCTTTCTACTTAACCAAAACAAGAATATATTTAAGCATCAAATATAAACTCATGAAGAAAACATTCCTACTGCTATATAAAGAAGAATAAATACATGTACTAGAGATTATTATTTTCCTTTTAGGAGATAACAAACTGCTTTACATGGTAATTATATACTCTCATTTAATCCTTACCTTCTTTCAGAGCTTTATCCATATTATGAGAAATTACTACCCTTCTAGACTGAACTGTCTCATGTGAGTTTCCATACACAGGACTCTGAAATGTGAGGGAGAAAAAAAAAAAAAGATAAAGATTATTGAATGAACAAATTACATACAAAAATAAAACCAAAGGTATGAAAGATCATCTAAAAAAAGCATTAAGATAAGGCTTAATAATTGAAAGGCTCTGGAAAAGTAAATAAACACACGAGGTAAGTTAGAAAATATTTGGAAAAAAAGAAGGAAAGATTTCCCCTAATAGACATAATATATAACAATATGTTGACAGTGTAAGAAAAAGCCAATCAGCAGAATGATAGAAAAGTACAAAAACACATGCCTCTATGTACGAGAATTAAAAACATAATAAAGAAAAATTTGAAATCAAGAGGAAAATGTCGTATTAGTCAATAAATGATGATGAAATAATTTTATATTCATGTGAGGGAAAAGATTATAGTTTATTTAAAAGTTAACTAACAAATGGATTAAAAGATTAAATAGTCTCAAACTAAAAACAAATAAAAGAAAATAGTGGAGAAGCTATATACAATCTTAAGATAAAGAAGGGCTCTCTAAAACAAGATACAAAATCCACTTATAAGGGGAAAAAAAAACACCAAATATGATATTATTTAAAAAATTTCTGTTTGATAAAAGAGGGTAGCCAGGTGTGGTGGCGCACACCTGTAATCCCAGGGTTCAGGAGGCTGAGGCAGGTTAAGATTGTTGCAAATTTGAGGCCAGCCTGGGCTACAAAGCAAGTTCAAAGCCAGCCTGAATTGCATAGTGAGACCCTGTCTCAAAAAGAAGACAAAAAAAAAAGAGGGTAGGAGACAAAATTTACAATATATGTGACTAAAGCAACTCAAAAACCAAGCAAAGAAACTGAAGGGGCATAAAAGATAAACAAATGACCAAGAAATATGTAAGAATGCAACCTTTTATTACAGTAGTGACATACCAACAGACTGCAACAGCGGTGGAAAGACTCATGTTGACAAGGGTATGGGGAAATGATTGCTTTCATATGTTGCTAGTCAGGAGAAGGCTGTCTATTCCTACAAGCTTTTAAAAAGGAAACTGAGTCACTGTTCCTTATTAGAAAGAAAAAAAATCTATCACTATCCCAAACCCACAGCCCAATGGAGAATCTGTAAGCAAGGATAAGAGGAAAGATAAAAGAATAAACCACTATGACCCAGCTGGGTGAGGTAGCACATGCCTGTAGTCCCAGGTGCTAAGGAGGCTGAGCGGGAGGATTATTTGAATTTGGATGTTTAAAAACAGGCTGGATAACACAGGAAGACCTGCCACAAAAAATAAACAAGAAAATAAACAAAAATAAAACTCATGGGCCATAAGTAACTGCGTTACTATGCACATAGATTTCTCTGTAAAATTTTAATATTTATGGAGCTGGAATCTCCTCATGCTGAAATGAATTTAAATTAGCCACTGCATATTCTTTCAGGTCACAGGATAGATTTTACTAATCAATGTTTCAAAGTGGAGTTTGAGAAAGAAAGAAAACAAGGAAGTAAGCTAACTAAATATGAGTAAGTCATTGAATAATGACTGTCTTCATTCTCTACTTACAGGTTTGAAAAAAAAGAAACTCCACAGGCAGACTTTCCTAAAGGCTAGTGCTTGAAGACAAATGTTTATTTTCTCTGTCTGGGTTACCACAGGCCTCATTCTTCAACTAAGGCCTACCTCTCTTCCAGATAATCATTTTCCTCAAATGCTGTTTTAGGAAAGACGAAAGAAAACCATATGTACTTCTCCCACTGTCCAAAGGATAGGTGACAGCAATCTTTAATATCACAGTCCAGAAATTAACACTTTATGTGTAGTCTGAACCCTTCTTGCTTTACGATTTTAGTATCCATATCACAATATTAACACATAAAAGCTTTTTGTGAACTATGCCACTATTACTTTTAAAAATACATTTTATTTTTTATTTAAAATAAATAAAACTCATCTTTGGTTTAAGATTTAAACCAGCTTTTTTTTGTTTGTTTGTTTTTGTTTTTTGTTTTTTGGTTTTTCACCGGTACTGGGAACCGAACTCACGACCTTGCGCTTGGCAGGCAGGTGCTTTGCCGCTGAGCTAAATCCCCAGCCCTAAACCAGCTTTTAATCACTCAGTGTGTTCTTGGGGAAAAACAACAGAGATCAACATATAACTGCTCATTTTAAAAATGTCTTCCAAGTGGGCACGGTGGCGCACTCCAGTAATCCCAGCTCCCAGCACTGAGGAGGCTGAGGCAGGAGGATCACCATTAGTTTTGAGGCCAGTGTGGGCTACATAAGCTAGCTCAAGGCCAGCCTGCACTACCTACATAGTGAGACCCTGCTTCAAAACAAAAAGCCCAAAAATTAAATAAATTCCAAAGAAAGGGCAAAATCTAAAAGTTTTTTTCTAATATATGAAACCAGATAGTTAGCATTAATAACAGACATATAAAGGAACCCTTTCCTGAAATATGTATCAACTTTTCAGTTTAAAGCCACAATACATTCAAACTGTCTTTGTGTCAAGGCTAGACACCCTCTCATGGGGTAGCAATATCCAGAGAAATCAAGCAAAGAAACCTGGTTACTCTGATGTCTTTACTAACTAACCAACCAAAACTATCTGGAATGTATATACATACACCCCACAGCTACTGTTGTAAGAAGACACTGCTCTCTGGGCTGCTTCCAATTAATCCATAACTTGTATGTAATTACTCTTATGTCGACTACCTGCACTACTAAAGTAAACAAGTGCTTCGCCTCTTTCCTACGTACTGTTATCTTTCTAAATTTTTTAAAATGTATACCAGCTTATTTTTAATAGAAAGGGGGTTATACAGAGTTGAAGGAGTGATGAGTGCAGTTTTGTGTTAAGCTAGTGAAATGATGATTTATCCCACAAAAAACAAACACAAACTCCCAATAATCATCATTAACTACATGGAGCTGTCACATGATTGAGTTTTCCTAAGTATTCCCAGCATCTGACAATCTATTAGGATCTCATGACAAATGTTCTCAGTTTTAAACCCTTGTCAACATGAGTCTTTCCACCGCTGTTGCAGTCTGTTGGTATGTCACTACTCTAATAAAAGGTGAATCTTAAAACCACAGCTTCTTTCAAAACTTTGGCCTCAAACAATAATTCATTCAAAAGCAAAGAAATGGGGAAAAAAAGTGCTCCTCAGAAGGATGAGAAGAGGCTAAGAAAAATAAGAACAGCCCAAACCCAAACCTAGTATAAGGAAGGAAATCATAAAGATTACAGAGCAGGAATTAATGAAAATGCAACTTAAAAAATATGAAAAAAATCAATGAATTGAAAAGTTAGTTCTTTCAAAAAATAGACAAAATATGCAAACCTTTAGCCAAACTTACCAAAAGAAGGAAAGAAAAGACTCATATCAGTGCAGTTAGAAACAAAAAAGGCAAACTTGTAACAGATACTATCAAAATCCAGAAGATCATTAGTAATTCCTTTGAAAAGTTGTATGCCAATAAGTCAAGAGAATCTTGAAGAAATGGGACAGATTCCTAGGCAAATATGAATTACTAAAACTGAACCAAGAAGACATAAAACTGTGAGCAATCCAATAATAGGAAATAAAACTGATGCAGTAATAAAAAACAACTAAGTAAAATCCAGGACTAGAGAGATTCATGGCTGAATTCTACAAGAACTTTAGGGAGAATATAATGCCACTATTCTTCAAACTCTTTAAGGAAATTGAAAAGGAAGGAACACTTCCAAACTCATTGCTTGAAGCTAGCATTACCCTGATTCCAAACCAAGACAAGGTCCCAATTTTAAAAAAAAAGTACAGGCCAATCTCTTCAATGAACATATATACAAAAGGCCTCAACATGGTACTGGCAAACAGAATGCAACAGACAATACACTAGTACCAAGAAGGCTTCATCCCAAGAATGCAAGGATGGTTCAATATGTGAAAATCAACAAATATAATATACCACTAAACAGAAGCAAGAACAAAACTACATGATCATTTCAATAGATGCAGAAAAAAACCTTTAATAAACTTCAACAAACCAATCATGATATAACCCTGATAAAAGCCTTTTATGACAAACCTCATGCCTAATATTCTATTAAATAGGAAAAGTTGAAAGCTTTTCCTCTAAAATAGGAACAAGACAAAGATGTCCACTGTCACCACTCTCATTCAATATAGTACTTGAAACTTCAGCCACAACAATCAGGCAAGAGAAAGAAAAGCAATATGTATTGGAAACAAAGAAGTCAAATTATTATTTGCAAATGACATGATCATTTACATAGAAGGCCCAAAAATTCCACCAAAAGACTCCTGGAATTAATAACCAAATTCAGCAACGTAGCAGTATATAAAATTGACACACACGCACAAAAAAAACCTTGTTTTTTTCAGACAGGATCTTGCTATGCAGTTCAGGCTGGCCTTGAACTCACTATGTAGCCCAGGCTGGCCACAAACTCACAGTGATCCTCCTGCTTCAGCCTCTCAAGTGCTTGCATTACAGACATGTGCCATCATGCCTACTGAAACATAAAAACTAATAGCATTCCTATACATCAATAGTGAAACCACAGAGAAAAAATTAGGAAAATAATACCACTCTCAATAGCATCAAGGAAAATTAAGTACGTAAGAATTAAGCTAAATAAATGAAAGCACTACACTGAAAACTACAGTACTCTGAAAAAGGAGATCAAAGAGGTAATCAGAAAATGGAAAGATAGCCCCAGTTCTTGGATAGGCAGAACCAATTATGTCAAAATGATTATACTTCCAAAACTGATACGCATAGATTTAATGCAATCCCCATTAGAATACCAACAGCACTCCTCACAGAACTAGAGAAAATAATCCTAGGCAACAAGCAAAGCAGGAGGCATCACAATCCAGGCTTTCAAGTTATATTACAAAGCTATAGTGATTAAAAACAGCATAGTAGTGGTACAAAAACACACGTGGATCAGTGGTACAGAACAGAGATTGTAGAAATACATTTAGCCATCTGATCTTAGACAAAGGAGCCAAATATATGCTGAAGGATAGTCTCTTCAGCAAATGGTGTTGGAAAAACTAGCAATTCACATGCAGAACATTGAATCTAGACCCATATCTCTCACCATGTGACTAATATCTACAATATATACAGAACTAAAAAAATTAGGCCACCCAAAGTAAAAGACCTAATCAAAAAATGGACAAGTGAAATGAATGCACACTTCTCAGAAGCAGTACAAATGGCCAATAAATACAGGAAAAAAGTTCAACCTCTCTGGCCATTAGAGAAATGCAAATTAAAACAACACTGCGATTCCATTTTGGTTATCATCAAGAGATCAAATAATAACAAATGATGGTGAGGGCAGAGGGAAAAAAGGCACACTTCTACATTGTTCACAGGAATGTAAACAAGTACAATCACTATAGAAATTAGTATGGATACGCCTCCAAAAGCTAGAAATTCCCTTTGACCCAGCTTTACCCCTCAAGCTATTTTCCCAAATGAGTTAAAGACACTGCAGTAATACATGCATACCCATGTTTATAGCAGCCATCACGTAATTGCTAAAATCTTAGAAATGGCCTATACGTCCATCTACAGATGAATGGGTAGAGAAAATGGGGTATTTATACACAAAAGAGTACTACTCAGGAATAAAGAATGATAAACAAGCCATGTGTACTAAAACATATGCACTTTAAGACCATAATATTAAATAAAATAAATCAGACACATAAGCTTAAATATTGCAGGGTTTCTCTTACATAAAAAACCCAAAATATAAAAAATTAAAGAGCAAAATAAAAGACAGATAATGGGAAACAGGGAGATAGCTCTTTTGGAAGGGGACCAAGTGATGGAGAGAGGAAGGAGGGGGAAGGGAAGGGGACATAAAAAGGATCAAGATGTTTTCTGTACCAACTCGCCACAATGACTGTAATCATTATGAACGGCAAACATGTACTAATAAAATAAAAAAGAGATAAACTTGAAATGACATCTAGTTAGACTAAGACTGACAAAAAATGGTGAAAAGAACCAGAGGAGGAATTCCCAGCATAGATGCTGAGCAGCCATAGTGAAGAGCTATGAGTGGTGCCTGGGGGAGTAGTTCAGTGGTAGAGTGTTTACTTGCTTAGCATGCATTAGACCCTGAGTTCAATCTCCAGTATCAATTTTAAAGGGAAAGCAATAATGGATATGAAAGCAAGAAAGAACTGAAAAATTTCTGCCTTTGAGGCTATGCTTTGTAGAGAGTGCACATCTTCCTGGACATGTCCTATTGCAATGTGCCTTTACACTCCCTCTTACTGGCTAAGTATTTTGAGTATCAAGACAAGGCCTGGTTTGACAACATAGTACTTTCTTATGGTTAATCATGAACTGAAGGATTATTATCTTCCTTACCAATAAAAGAAAACTGCCAGACATGTGCCAAGAGGTCATTTAGAGAGTTCTGTGTTGATAGAAAGTAGTGGTGTTTGTGTTTTTTCAATGGAGTTTTACATTTTTATTCAAATTAAATTTATTTTCACCTGAAATACAACATTTATATATATTAATAGGGGTACCATGTGTTGTTTAAATACATGTATACTTTACAGAATGTTTAAATCAGGTTAAACATATCTATCTCTTCTAAAATAAGTCAGGTACAGTGGTGCATGCTGCAGTTTTAGCTACTTGGGAGGCTAAAGCAGGAAAATCACTTGAATCCAGGAATTCAAAGCCTACCTGGGTAACATAGTGAGATGCATGAACTAAACAATGAAAAAGAAATAAACACTCAAACTCCTTCTTTGTAACATTTTGAAATGTACATTACTGTTACTGATACCTTCCTGTGCAATAGCATACCAGATTTTCCAACTTTAAATCAAACATAATTTCTATTTTAGATATAAGAAAAGGTATTTTTTGAAATTCAAACCTACAAATTTTCTCATATTGCTTTTTCTAGATTTTGAACACGCTACAATTTCTTTATTAAAATGTTATTTACAACTATAAAAATAGCAGAAATACATTCTATGACATAGATGTATAGAGTTAAACTGACCCATATCACTATCATCCAAAGATAATAACTAACTAGTGTCTTTTCTTTTAGTGGGTTTGTCTACTGACTGTGTAACCTTGGGCAACTTATTTTTGTGTACCTCAGTTTCCTCATCTATAAAAGAGAGATAACAACAGGGCCTACCTTTTATGATTAATGTGAGCATCAACTGAGTTAATACACATGAAGTAAAACATCTGATTAAGTGTGATTGGTATTTTCCATTTACATACCTTTAAAAAAAATTACACACAATTCTTTATCTGGCACTTAAAACTCAGTATTAGAGTATGAGCACCTTTTCTATTATAGAAAAAACTTGGGATATAATGTTTTGAATGGCTCATATCACAATTTAACTATTCTCTTATTCTATACTTAGTTTATCTTCATCTTTTTTTTCCATTTTAAATGTAAAATATTTTCACTGCTACACCAGTCGTCTAAGTATAGCACTACCAAAAATGTTCCAAAAGATACAAAAAGTATCTAAGAAATATTGTTGGTTTTAGATTCTAACTTTATTCAAATGATTTACCGTCTCAAAAATTTCCTTGTGCTTCAAGAGGAGTTACAAGCAGTGTAGCAATATGGAGAGGAGGACTAAGATCTTTGCAAACTGGAAAATTCACTTTCCAACTTCTTGAACCCTAAACCAGGTACCTTGATGGTCCAGGTACTGTACTCTAGGCAGCACTAACTCCAGAGAGAGAGAGAACTAAGTAAGGGGCACAAAGATAGCATGAAAGATGAAGGGGTGTTCAGGGCCTTCTCTTCTCTCCAGAATACTTAGTAAAATACAGCCAAATAAGGCTCCCAAAGTATGAGTCCATAGTTTTACCAAAAACTGAATAGTGAAGCAGATCATCAGTAGTTTTTGTAGCTTATCATACCATTTAGCAAAGTGTTTGCCATGTTTAGGCTAAAGGAAAATTTGCCGGAATGAAACAAATGTAAGAATCAAGGTTTTAATATTTCCAGAATATAAGATGGTCATCTATTAAGATAAATCCTTAGACTAGATCCTATGAAGGTATATGAAATCAGATCTTTTTTCTGAGCAAATACGAAACTCAAATATCCTTCATGCTGGGATACAGTCTCATTACTTACAACAAAAGCAAAGAATATCATGTGAGTGGCCAGGGCACTGAATTAAAACTCAGGAAGCAGAACATAGTTGTTTCTTTGCAATTAATTTGCTGGATTATAATGAACATGTCCACTTCTCCAAGATTCACTTAAATTTGAAATAGTAATGGTTGTACCATTTAAAAGATTATTATGCATTCCATGAAGGATAATGCAGGGAGACATGATTTTAAAATTTTAAAGCAGTGTATAGATATAGGTTTCTATACAGTTCCAAAGTTATGTTTAATTTCTTTTACAATGTTAACTCCTTCCCAAGGAATAATTACAGTTTCATTACAACTTTTTGTATTTTCAGATTTTAAAATCAAAAACACATCCCATCAGTAACATTTCTTGGCAATTATCTGGTAAGAGAAAAATGCATATTAACAAACAGGCAAGGGACTGGGGATTTAGCTCAGCAGCACAGCGCCTGCCTGCCAAGCGCAAGGTCGTGAGTTTGATTCCCGGTACCAGAAAAAAAAACAAAAAACCACAAAAACAAACAGGCAAAACCTTTATTAACTGATTGTCAGAAATTTTAACATAAATTAATAATACTTACAGCCTGTAATCCCAGCACTTAGGAGGCTGAGCAGGAGGATCATTCCAAGTTCAAGGTCAAGTTGGGCTACACAATGAGGTCAAAGATAGACTGAACTACATAGCAAGACCCTGCCTAAAAAAAAAAAAAACCTTAGAAATGTTCTATCGAATCTGATATGGTAGTGCACACCTGTAATCTCAGCACTTGGAGGCTCAAGGAAGAGGATTGCTGTGAATTTGAGGCCAACCTGGGCTATAAAGTCAGTTGAAGGCCAGCCTGAACTGCATAGTAAGACTCTGGCTCAACTAGACAAAAAAAATGTTTTATCATTTAGTTGAAAAAAGGCTTACGGAGAATTAACAAGCTTTATTGTTGAAATAAAAATCTGAGTTTTTTAGAAAACACTCAACCCAAGAGAAATTTAAGTATAAAACATTCAACTCAAGAGAAATTTAAGTATATTTCAAATCACACAGTTTTGGAAAAGGAAATCATAACATATACTTGAAAGTAACATAGGCAAATGGTAATATAAAATTGGTATTAACTGCAAATATAAAATGGATATTGGACCCAGAAAAAAGAATGCAAAAAGTAAATTTGGCTTAGGAAAAGGTAACTGACATGAGCTTTCTTTATTCCTGAAAAGATCTGTGTGGTCAAAATTCTGTAACCATTTTATTCCCGGTTTCTATTATAATTTTGAGTTCATTTGGGAAATATTAGGTTTCTATGATATGAATCACCTTTCCATCAATTCATTCAATCTCTAATATTTACTCAGTATTCAAACTGTATGCCTAACACTTACCTGAGTATTGGAGAAACAACAATAAATAAATTATATTCTCTGTGTTCAGGGGCTGATGATATTCCTGATGAAAGCTCATAATGGAGTAACTAGTGAGCCATTCTACTATAGCAGGGTGTGCTTAGAAACTGTAATATTCTCCTTAATCTCAAGTCCTCTCTACATTTCATTCTTCAGTCCAGATCATGAAAGAAAATCACTCAAACATATGGTCAATCTATGAGATCATTTCGTAAGAATTTTGAGATTCATATATATTGAAGTGTATTACAAAAAATAATTCTCATTTCATAATAGTTCTCACTGATACCACTGAAAATAAATGAAGGAAAATAAATGGAAGAACCAGAGTAGTTATTTCTGCTTCACAGCATTTAAGTAATTCAACTAGTTGAGTCACACAGAATACTTTCTTCTGTTTTCCACTCCATTACTCTTTTGGAGTACCACAATATCACTTTCTTATTAACTTGTTGGCTGGCTTTTAAATAAAAACTGGTGATAGAATATTTAGTACCTGAGAAAAATATTGCATTGATAATTTGGTTCAGTGGGATCTCTACTTCACAGTGTGGAGGAACAACTGAGTTCTCTGCATTGACCCCTACAATATACATGTATAAAATAATGACTGCAATCCGGGCACTTTGGGAGGCTGAGGAAAGAGGACTACAAGTTCAAACCCAGCCTGGGAAACTTAGTGAGATCTTGTCTCAAAATATTAAATTAATAGAAAAGAGGGCTGGGGATATAGCCCATTATAAAGACACTGGGTCCAATCTTCAGTATCAAAAAAAAAAAAAAAAGAAAAAAGATACTGAGCTATGTGAGATAAATTACTACCATTAAATACAGATTAGGGGCTGGGGATTTAGCTCAGCGGCAAAGCACTTGCCTGGCAAGCGCAAGGTCGTGAGTTCGGTTCCTGGTACCGGAGAAAAACCAAAAAAAAAAAAAATTTAAAAAAATTAAAAAAAAAAAAAAAATACAGATTACATAAAACTAAAAATACATTTGATTGAATCAACTCAAATTGGCTGGTTTTTACATCCCTTCTAACTCGTGAGTAAAATATGTATCCTAGTCTAGACTGAGATCTTAAAATTATTTCTTCCATTTCTAAGAGTACTGAAATCCAAAGACTAAAACTTCCTCTTAAAAGGACCACGGTATTGAGAAGAGGACCTTGTACAGCAGCCATTCTACCTCTAAGGAAAGGACCAAGAATGCATGTACTTGAACATGTGGTGTATAAGCATATGTGGACACTAAATGGTACTCTCAGTTTCCTTGGTGACATCAGGTAGCCCTTATCTATAGCTTCAAAACAGTCTCAAGCAATTTTCAAAAATCACTTGGGGAAGTTGCTTAAATACAGATTTCTAGACCTTTCTAAGATTCTTAATTCAGAAAGTTTAAGACATGTTTTTGAAATAAGTATTTTAGCAAGAATTTCAAAGTCATTTCTATAATATTTAGGCCACAGTTTGAGACAGACTGCTAAGGAATCCTGATGATAAAAATTATGATCTCTGGAGCAGATATATTTTATTATTAGGAAAATTAGAAATATTTTAATACACAGTATAGCAATCATCCTATATAAATTGGGATCAAGAGTCACAAAAGATTTGTTTGTAACTTAAAGTCATGCTCAGTTAATTCAGTAATAATTATAAATGCTTCAGTAGTATCCTCATTAAGAAAGGATACTATGAACTCTTTCCGTAAAGAATTTCTACTTCATCATGGTATTAACAAATCATTGATCACTTCAAAGGACATAGAAAATCAAATAAATACAGGCACCAAATAAATCATTCTTGGAAATTTAATATTTACTAAAACATACTTTACTAAGGCAAAAAAAAAACTCTGTCTCAAGCCCTAGCTTCTACTGCATTTAAGCAGTGAAAGTGTCCCTGCGTATAGGGACAAGCAAACAATCTGAATGACAGTAATAGAGCCAGGGTAGCCTTGGACAAAACAGTGAAGACAGCAACCTCTACTCTACAAAGTCTTAACCGCTCCCACTTCCTCTCCCCTCGCTGACAGCATTTTACCAGAGAGCTTTGGGAGCCAATCCTTCAGTCAAGAGGAGTCAGACAAACATGGAACATGGGGGCAGACCACAGCCACAGAGGCCTTGATGTCCTCTACTCCAGCAGCTCTCACATTTTCTGTGACCCTTGCCTCACCTCCACTCCACTTCACGCACACATTCTCACAGCTGCACAAGCTTTGGCATGACAGGGGATCTCCAATCCCTTTGATATTTCTTCTAGGTTCTCAGCTCCATTTTGACCCTAGTTCATCCCTTTGATCCAATGATACCCAAGTAATTCTCATCAAACATCCTGGTGCTCTGACTTTCTGTCATACCATGAAAAGCCTAGTACCATCCACCATTTTTTTAGTTCTGTCACCTTTGGCAAGTCATATAACCTCTTTAAACCTGCTTCCTGATTCATAAAATGAGGTTAACAGTAACTGTCTTATGAGGATTAAGTAAGTGCCCTATATATAAGGGCTCAATGAATGTTTCCTGTATTTCTGTCCAATGATTTTTTTTCCAAAGCTTTTATCATTTGTCTTAGAATCACCCTCCGTAAGGATGTCATTCTCTTCTCCATCAGTAATTAATTTTGCCTCCCACTTACCAAGATATTTGAGGCTACCCAGCTTGAAATATCTTAATTCCCTGTCAACCTCCTATAGATTTCTCTCCATGTGCCTCTCTGTCACTAGTCTCATTTAAATTTCCCTCATGTATACTCTGATCCTGTCTGCCCAGACACTGATCTATCAATCAGCCTCTATCTTGAGGTCTTCAGGCATTTCCTCTCTACTTTTCAATCTTTCTATCTTAGAAATGGGCTTCACTCTCCTCTCCAAAAAAAAAAAAAAAAGCCTGTAACATACAACTCTTTCCTGTAAGTGTTGTTTTCTCATCTTCTTAGGCATGCTCTAGAAAGCACGGTTCATACACTGTTTCCTCACCTCCCACTCACCCTTGAAGCTGAGAATGTCATTTCTGCCCTCAAGCCCACTCTCACCTCTCTATACCAAGCCCCAAATACAGGTATGGGTCTACAAAGACCTCCAAGTTGCCAAATCCCGGAAATACCTCTGATGCTCCTTCTGGACCTCTCTGCTCCACCTGCCATTTACTTCCTGCGTCTTTATGGCTTCTCTACGTTTTGCTCTTCCTGATCAAATTCCTGAAGCTTCATTCTGTCATTCCACTCAGAAAGGGCACTCACTGTTCCTCCTTTGCCTGCCTCCTCGGCCTGTCTAATTTCAACCACTAACTCTGTAGTTTGAACTATCACAGGTACCACCATCAAATGTACTTGTTTAATCTCTCCCTCAAATTGCAAACCTGCACACCTAACTACAAACTGGACATGTCCACAGCCATGTCAAAACCTACATGGCCAAAATGTACATATCCTTACCTTTCACCATGCCAAGCCCATACAAATGGCACCTATCCATTCAACTAGCCAAGCAAAAACCTGAAATTAAAGTAGAATTCTCTCTCTGCTCCACTTGAAACAACTTCGGACCACCATGGTGGGACAGTGGTAGGACTGAAGGCTAGGAAAACAAAAGTTTCTAGGCACAGTAAACTATATTATCCTTTGTAGCAAGGCATGTTTCAACAGACCCATTACAAGACCCTGATAAAACACCAGAAAGAGAATGTTTACACAAATAAATTGTTAACAAGAATAAACCCTAAATAAGCCTTCTAGCCTCTCTTAAGTCAATTTAAAAGTCACTAAATGTGCTGTAGGTAGCATCTCAGATGTGTGGATTATGAGAACAGTTGCCTGGGTTGTTTCTAGGGAACTTGACAGCCACTTTTGCTAAAAATTGACTCTTCATGTGAACCTGGAGATGTCTGATGAGTGACTAAAAAGCTTGGTATCCCTGACTTCATACTGTGTTTGTTCCTTTTGCTTGCTGTCTTAACCTTCAAGTCAGATTCTACCCAGCTATGCATGTAAACATGTTGATCATTTAAGAGATGTTTTGTTGAATACTATGATTCAGAGTTAGCTTGGCCTATTTGCTGTTGGACTTGGTGTATTTCTTCTACTCCACTGGTATGCTTTATTTAGCAGGACATGCACTAGAAGTCCTTCAGCCTATCTTTTTTTTTTTTTTTTT
>NW_004955403.1:23800715-23806122 GCF_000276665.1 Chinchilla lanigera
CGGTAAGTTGTATTTACATTTTCATTTGTTTGTAGGTATTTTTTAATTTCCTCTTGAATTTCTTCTGTGACCCATTGGTTGTTCAGGAGGTTGTTATACGCATTGATACTTTCAAAGTGGTTTCTCAGGAAAACAAATAGACATGCAAGACTGATCAAGCAAGTAATCAGTAACTGTTCCTTTCAGTAAAACAACAGAAGTTAGTAGTACAGCTATGTTAGCAATCCTGTATATACCTACATACATAATTGCCCCTTCTTTCCCTTCTCTTTTCCCACACCCCAGTTGCCTTTTACTTTTGAGCATTTTTCTTTCGTTTCACAATGTCTGTCACACCTCCTAGTTTTTATTCACTCTTTCAGGTTCTTACACTAGTGAGACAATACATTGCTTACACATGCAGGTCTGATTTATTTCACTTATGAGTATGGTCTCTAGTTGTGACCATTTACCTATAAAAGCCTCAAGTTTATCTTTCTTTATAGCTGAGTAATATTGAATTATATAAAAGTACCACAATTTTTTTTATTCAATCCTCAGTGGGTGGACATTTGAGTTGCCTCCTCAGTTTAGCAATTACAAATTGTGCTGCTATGAACATGGGTGCACATATATAGCTATGATATGATGTTTTCATATGCATTTTTAAATTTTATAATTAAATGTTTTCAAAAGTAACAGTGTAAACTTGGCATGGTAGTACATTCTTATAATCCCAGCTACTCTGGGACAAAAGAATTGCAAATTCAAGGACAGCCTGAGCAATTTAGTGAGAATCTGTCTCAAATTAAAAGAAAAATGCCTGGAGGCAGGGAGTAACTCAGTGGTAGAGCCATTGGCTAGCATGCATAAACCCAAGATTCAATCCCCAGTGGGGCGAGGGGGGGAAGAGGGGAGAGGGGAATGGTAAAAGCTACCACCCAGAACTTTCAATATCCAAAAAGCACAGTATTTTGACAAATACCGTAACACTATTCCAAATAACCCTCAAAGGCATTTACTACCTCCATATTCTTCAGCTAAGGCTGAGGCTCAGAAATCTTAAGTTGCTCCTCATCACAGAGCTATTAGGATGGAACCAAAGTTAAAATTCAGAAAGATGACTGACTCCAAAATCGTTCTAATTCCCATGCTATGCTGATTCATTCAGTTCTTCATTCATTCACGAAACATTAATTGCTCACCTAGTAAATCACTTACCTAGGTATTAATGATACAGAGAGCAAAGAAGGGTCAAGGACCCTTACTGAAGGGTCAAAGACCACACAAATGAGTATAAAATCACAGTTGTGACAAGTACAAAGAAGGAGAGGTATTTGGTGCTAAGGACATATAAACTTGACAGAGAAGAAAAGCTTCTCTGCCAATGTGGTAACTGACTTTTGAAAGAAGTTAACAGGTAAAGAGGACAAAGAGCAGAATGCTCAAAGCAGAGCAAAGAGTAAAGTCCCCAGAGATGGAGGAAGTGTGGCACTGTGAGGACTGAGGATGGCCATGAAGGGTGAAGGTAATTATGATGAGATTATCTACAGAGCTTGGAAGCTACTGAAGGGTTTTAATTAAACATGTTGCAATTTGATTAGACTTGCATTTTTAATAGAATAAATTAAAAGGGGAAGCAAAGAGAACAAATGAAAAATTGCTGCAGTCAGTTGGGCTGGACATGATGCTAGCTGGAACCAAGCAGGAGAGATGGAAAGAGGTAGACGGTGTAGATGGATGCAAGGTTCTCAAGAGGTAAGAAGACAGGACCTGGTGATGTGGCTCATATGAGATGTGAAGAGAAGACATCAGGAAGGACTCAGGTTTCTGGCTGTGGGACCTAACTCTCAAGGGTGCCAGTCACCGACAAGAGACAGATGGAATGCAGACATGGATCACAAGATGTCTTAGACTTGAGTTTCAGGTACAACTGGGACTGCTATGTGGCAATGTCAAGTTAAGCAGGTGCATATTTATTCAATGAATGTGAGGAATAATTCTCAAAGTCTTCAGTGTAGAGAGGTGACTGCAGGGGGCTCAAGGTGAGACAGCCTGAAAAAAGTTTTTAAAATGATACTTCAAGAATGACCAAAATAAACTATCTTTCTGATCTATCTAGGGGTCAGAATTTCAGGGGAAAAAAAGCTTTGTGAAACAGAAAATAAAAACATAGATCAACAACTCTGCTTTAGTAAAAACATGAAAAATCTCTTGACTATCTGAAGATGTTAACTTTATGTCCAATAACATAGAAAACCTGCATGTAGCACTCAGATTTGTATCTCTATGAGAATATTTGCAAAGAAGGAACAGACCTTCTGGGAGGTAACTTCTGTGCAGGGGTTCAAGGTCAGAGACTAGAGAAGGCCTTACTTTTGACCCCAGGGGCTGGTCTGTACCAGCTGGAAAGGGTCACAGGAAAAAGAGGAGGTTGTTTTCACAGGAGTAGCAAACAGGAGCCTAAGTTCCTCAGCTTCTATAACAAGGTAGCAATTCTTAAAAGAAGAAATATGCCTTGAGAGGAACAAGGCAAAAGGAAATATGCCGTGAGAGGAACAAGGCAAAAGCATATATGATGTGGCTTTTGGTGGAGGAGTCAGGATGTGCAGCTCTGGGAGCTGGAGACAGTGGAGGAATAACATGGAAGCCCCCCTCAAGTGTACTGCAGCATCAAGAACTGGAGAATGGAAGTGAGCTTACAGACACGCTGAGGGAACGGTTGGGGGAGGAAGTAAAAATACTACAGTAAGAGGATAAGGTCCTGAATGAGCAGATGGGTGCAAGCATCTGTACAACTTCAGTTAAAAGTCGTCATACATTTAGGTAGGTGAAAGTGACAGAAATTTAGGTTACTTTAGAAATAAGTATCTGTAAGCTAATTTTCCAAAAGGTGTATTCACCAGTAAAATAGAAAGCTTATTAAGCGGACCTTACTAGCCTAAAGAAGCGCATGTGTTTTACCTAAATATGCACAATTCACTCCTTTGTTTCCTCCTTGGCCTTGAGGCATCTTACTTGTGAGTTACTATATTCAATTTTATATCCACCTTGTGGGTTTTTATACATGGAAACCCCAGGCTGACAAATGTATCAGGACTGCCCAGTTCCCAGGGCAGCTAGCCCCAGGGACACAGCTTGCATACCTCAAACTCCTATCTACTTTCTCACAAAGCAATGCAGGAGCTCAGAAGCTCACCAAAATACACCCAAACCCATTAGGTTGGAGAAACAGTAGAACACCCCAGTACTAAAGCAGGTTGTGACTTGGAGTGCAACAATGACCCTCAGATCCAGGAAAGACCCTGTCTTCCCCTTCCCCAGCTTAGAAGGCAACCTAACAAGGAAAGGCAAAAATACAAGTCCCAAGTTTGCTTTTTTTCCTTCAAAAGTAAAGTCACAAGATGGATGAAAAAAATGGCTTTTTAAAAAAAAAACTAGTTTGTGTACAATCCTTTGAATACTAACAGCCTTCTACAGATACTATTCATTGTCCGTAGCCTGAACACTCACCAGCAAACTTGCTGAATCACCTTTTTTAGTAAAACTGTGTGCACCATTCTGACTACATGGAAGCATACATTTAAAAAAATCTAGGGCACTTCCTACCCTCAAAATGATATGGTCAGGAAATGAAACCTAAGATATTTTTAAACAGGCAACATCAATTACCAAGGTCATATCACATCCTATAGTGCTGTCCCAAAACAAAAGCAGCCTAAGATTCTAGAGTCAGAAATAAACCCCCTGGGTATGACTAGAAACAGCAGCTCAAAGTAGATCATTCAAAGTTTTAAGACTTCAGTCTTCACTTTTATGCATAAACAGTGTTGTCCTTTGGTTTGGGGCTGACACTCTTGAGAATATTCTTGAACCTATCTGTAATGGTAACCAATGATATCCAATGTCAAAGAAAACTCTAATGTTTGAACTTGCTCCCTCATCTCAAGTTAAAAAACATCATTAACTCAGTTTTATCACTGTAGCTACCAACCCAATCACATTTCCATTTAACATTTCTAAAGCCAAACTCTGATGCAATCACTTCTGTACTCAGAAAATGTCAATAGCTGCCATGCCTACAGACTAAAATCAGATGCTTCTCACATTTGAGGGCTTTCAGAACCTAGCCCAACACTCCCTTTCCAATCTCAGCTCCTGTGACTCATCTCAGACACTCACTGGCAACTCAAATCCCAAATGGTACATGTACTCTGTCACTAAAACAGTTTCTGGGCTTCTTTTAACAAGTTATGAAAATATATATTGCTTCTTTCAGACAGTTTGCCCAAACTCAAATACATACTTTCCTCATTTCTGAGGATTCATCTGCGATTTTGACTGATTTTTTTTTTTTTTTTTTTTAATGTTCCACCTACGGGGTGTTTCTACTTTCAAGTTATCATTATTCATATGTAACTTCACCTTAATGTTTACCATCCCTGAGGAAGGGTACCTCCTAAGGGAAGAGAGAGAAAATAAATACTTTTCCTTTATATGTAGTCACTGCTTATAAATCAAAAGATTACAGGTATCATAAGTCTCTAAAATATATTTATATTTGCTTGTATATGCATAAAATATATCTGGAAAAAAAAAAACAGCGATTATTACTAGTGACTGTCCTTAGGAAAGGGAGATTATTTTTTCACCATTTACTTTCTATATGCTTTGATGTCATTAATCATATGATTACATAACCTATTAAATTTAAAAGTTACGGATAGTATGAATTTAAAGAATGAGAATGCTTACACTACCGAGAATAGGTACATTTTTCTCACTGGCCACCATAACTTAAAAGTCTTATTTAAAATTTCACTCAACATTCTGAAGACAGTAATCCATTATCAAATTGAGGATTAGCTGATCATATTAACATAATAAATGAAAGCAATAAAGAGCCTATGTATAATCTCCCTAATTCCTGTTCCTTTTCCCTTTCCCCTCAAGTAACTAAATTAAATTTGTTTTATTCAAAGAACATTTCTATTACAAAAAGGACCCATTTAGAAATTGAGAAAGTCTGACTCAAGCCAACCAGAGTTGTCAATTGCTTTGTGAATGTTTTTACTGTCTCTATAAACATCTGCCTTCTCATCCAGTTTTCTCCATTAGTCTAAACTACTAACCCTGAGAGGGCAGGAACAGGGAGTATTCTCATTCAGCCCTGAATCCTTCCCAATACCACTAAACAGTGCTGTGTGCTTATGAAAACACAACTGCTCAAGCTCTATAAGAATCTACCCTTCCTTAGAAAACTGGGTAAAATTTCAAATCTGAAAATGACAGTTGTATACTTAAATTTGTTCTAATCAAAATCTACCTATTTGAGGGGCTGGGGATTTAGCTCAGCGGCAAAGTGCCTGCCTGGCAAGCACAAGGTCGTGAGTTCGGTTCCCGGTACCGGAGAAAAACCAAAACCAAA
>NW_004955403.1:23806222-23809268 GCF_000276665.1 Chinchilla lanigera
ATTTTTATTTTATCTGTTGATATCATTTTTTTACTTTTTTCTAGAGATTCTCATGCACATCTTTAATTTAAAATCAGTTTTTTTCCTTTTTTTTTATGGTTTTTCTCTGGTACCGGGAACCGAACTCATGACCTTGCGCCTGCCAGGCAGGCGCTTTTGCCACTGAGCTAAATCCCCAGCCCCCTTCAGCCTATCTTAAGGGCAGTATGTTTATGCAAGATGATGACACCAACTGTAAAAGTAACTCAGCAGATTCTAAGCTAAGCTGACCACCTGTTAATGCATCAAATAAAAGGCAAGGATGTTTTGCACAGGATCATGGTACCAGATATAGAAAAACAGCAAGTGGGTTGACCATAACCCCCTACTGGTATAAGTCCATCACAACAAGCATCTTTTGGAACCATGTCCTTGATAGGTGTGTTTACAATATCTGGCCCAGTCCTTTTTCTACTTTCTCTGGGTCAGAAAATATCACCCTCTGGTATCACCCTCAATAAATGTTTACTAGGCAGAAATGAAAAGTATCACAAAGCTGACTACATGAAAAGGCAAGTGAGTTGCGTCTTAGTTACTTTTCACATTGCTGAGACAAAATACCTAACGCCCAAAGTTAAGGGAGGAAAGGTTTACTTAGCTCAAAATTTGTAGAGGTTTTATTCCATAATCATCCAGCTCCAAGGCAAGGTCACTTGACAGAGGACAAGTTTCATGGTAGGCAAACTATAGCAAAGCAACAGGGAGAAAGAAACAAATCTGTTTCTCTCCCTTATACTGTATCCAGTCTACCAGTGGATTAGGGCAGTGCCAATCCAATCAGTGGACTGATCTAGTAATCACCCACTCTTAATCCCAGCACTGCGCCGCCAATCAATCACATGCTCCAGATTATGCCATCTCTGAAAAAGCTCTGTGAGTCTACGGCCATACCACCCTGAACACGCCTGATCTTGTCTGAAAACACTCTATGACTGGATGAAACTTTGGGGGGACATCTAGACATAAGCCATACAAGTTTGATCTTTAATAATATGTAGAATTGAACGCATAAAAATGGGGTAAAGGCCTTCACACACAAAGATAAATTCAGGAACAGCAAGTAATTTAAGTGACAAGTAAGTAGACTTAAAAGGCTAACAACAGAGGTTATCCTTGTGGGAGGTGAAGTGTTCATTATTTTGACTCCACAATATTCTTCCTGTCTAAATGACTGACCTAGACTAGTCAGAAATCCTGTCCCCTTTGACAACAATTCATTAAAAATAGGCACTTGCAAAAACTTGGCCAATCAGATGTGAAGGGAAAACTGCCATCTCTAAGAACATTTTCATGTTCCAAATGGTTTCCTTTTTCTTCCAATGGGTATTATGCTGTGAGGCTGGAGTTGTTGAAACTGATGCAGTCATGTGATCAATACCCCAAAAGTTCATTCACAGGGGAAGGACAGCAGGAAACACTGAGCAAAGGAGCTAACAGCTCCAAATTTTCCACAGGGAGCCTGCCCTACCCAAGACCACCTTGCCTCCGGGTATGCATTATTTCTCAAGTCAATAAATCTCCCAGTTGTTTGTAAAAAGGGGATATAGGATTAGTCATATTTAGAAAACACTGGACTAAAACCAGTTAAAGGTGGGCATTGTAGTAGTACACTTAGAAACAATGGAGCTGGGCACATGCATGTGGGAGCTCCTAGCTCAGCCTTCAGTCACTTTTACCCTACTCCTACCTTATTAAGTGTTCATAAATATATGTATTGGCTCTAATAAATGTAATTAGGATTAGAGTGAAGTCTGGGACAAGCATGTGCGTTGAGAGAGCCTGAGCTGGCTCAGTACTCTTGTCAATCACACCTAAAGATTCAGGAAAGGCACCCGGGCTGAGCTGCACTATCTTCCTTCTGAAAGCCTGATTTATTGTGGCGGCTATTGTTGCTTCTGTGTGCTATTCAGTGCTTTTGCTCTTCTGTTAACCCAGCACCACTCTTCTTCTGTCTGTGCTGTATCTTTTGTTGGCATGGACTTGCCCTGAGCACAGTGATCTTCAATAAATGTAGCTGCTTGACACCTGCTACTGGGTCCACACTTGGCAATTCTTTTTGTTGCACACAAGAGGCTGGACTATACTAGGCCATTACACAGTAACAGTTACACACCCTATAATCCCAGGACTCTGAGGCTGATGAAAGGGGATCATAAATTCAATTCAGTCTGGGCAACTTAGCAACACCTTGTCTCAAAATAGAAAACAAAAAAGGAGCTAGGGCTGTAGCTCAGAATGAAGGCCCTGGATTCAACCCCCAGTAATTAAAAAAAAAAAAATTAAACAACTGCCTTTACTATAGGATTTCTTAGAACACTAATACAATAAAACAGGTAAAGCTTCAAGAACTTGATTTTGTAAAAGTTATGTGCCCACCATACCTGCCTCTACTCCTTTTTGCAGTGTACCTAAAAGCAACTCCCAGAATTAAACATTAATGGATCACAATGGGAAATTTTGATTCTTACCAGAAGAAATCAAAAGGATATAGGAGTGCCTGTTATGATACAGTACAGCGGTGACAGAGTTGGTTTTTTTTTTTTTTTTTTTTAAGGTAAGGAAAAGTGATTTAGGAACTCAAAGGAATCACTGCCATTCCTCTCAGAATGGCAGAGTGTTTCATTCACACTACAGTGGTGTGATCTTACTACACATGTACAGTGATGCTGTGGTTCAAACGTAATTCCTTCCATAATCCTGGTTGTAGAATTTTTTCCATGATTCTGATTGCAACCAAACTGCAAGCTTGAAAAATCTGCATTTTTAATTATTTTAATTTATTTTAAAAATAAAAGAAGGAAAACATATTAACAGACATCCATTTACAAAACAGCATAAGAACAATACAAACGATACCAAGTTACAGACAAAGTTGTAGGAAATTAACAATGGTCATCGTATTACGCATTGATACTTTCTTTTTTTTTTTTTTTTTTTTTATTATTTTAAGGATAAAAGGAGGGAAACATTAACAGACATACAACATTTTACAACATATCACAAGCAC
>NW_004955403.1:23817663-23821805 GCF_000276665.1 Chinchilla lanigera
GGGGATTTAGCTCAGCGGCAAAGTGCCTGCCTGGCAAGCACAAGGTCGTGAGTTCGGTTCCCGGTACCGGAGAAAAACCAAAACCAAAAAAAAAAAAAAAAAAAATCTACCTATTTGAGCTGAGAATATGGCACAGTAGTAGAGCACTTGCCTAGAATACGCAAGGCTCTGGGTTCAATCCCTAGTATAAAGAAAAAAAAAGAAGATCTACCTATTGAGAGCATACTATATGCCTGGCACTGGTATTCAACAACTAGCTAGGCAGAAACTTTGCTAATAAGATCAAAATATAAGATTTGCAGCAGATATTGAACAAATGCTTATTAATTACATGAACTTCCTGATCTGACAGAACTTTGAAGTCTTTCATTAGCGTTTTCTTCACAAGACAATAGTCTTTAGTTTCCCATGTGCCACTAGCCATCCAACTTTGATATGCTTTCCTATACCAGTTCTCCAATCCTCACTAATTGTTTACTTATTTTGAACTTATGAAGAATAAACCAAGTATCAAGAGTAAAAATTGTTCAGTATTTGAGGTAATGGGTATGTTAGCATAATTATTCCACACTGTATTTATAAATCATGATATTACTTTATACCCCATAAATATAATTATAAATTGTCAATATACAATATTTGTAAAGTAGTCAATTTATAAAAGAATGGAGAAAAGTTCATAAACTGTGAAGAAAAGTTATTCTCTTACCTTCCTATCCTCAAAATGTAAGAAGTAACTTCTTTTCCATTATGAGAAGATACAACCCTGAGAGGGCAGGAACAGGGAGTATTCTCATTCACCCCTGAATCCTTCCCAATACTACTAAACAGTGCTGTGTGCTTATGAAAACACAACTGCTCAAGCTCTATAAGAATCTGACCCTTCCTTAGAAAACTGGGTAAAATTTCAAATCTGAAAATGACAGCTGTATACTTAAATTTTTTTTCCCTTCTGTAGTGAGGACTGGGCCAAGAGCTTTGCATTTGCTTACAACAAGCACTCTACCTGTGAGCTATATCCCCAGCCAGATGTACGGTACTTTGAATTGCTGGTCTCATAATAAGTTTTCCTAAACTACTGGTTCACTTTTGCCTTATTTCTCTCATTCTTGCCTTAGTGGGATCAAGTTCTAGGGTCAAGTAATTGTGGCAAGTAAATCTGAGGCTCAGACCAAGCAAATTAACTGGCCTGACAGAATACCAAACCATAAACTTGGACTAGGAACACATACTATCACAGCTTATGCAACAAAGCTGGGGTAACAACTGTCACACCAGGTGCACACCAGGCCCAGAACAACATTGATCCACTCTGCTGGCCAGCAACGAAGTCTAAGTTTTTCTCAAGCAGCACCCAAAACTGAAACTGTCAATATTTTAGTGTCAACTTTGCTATTTCTTACACAAAAATTTTCTAGTACTTAAAAAATTGAAAACATCATTGGACATTTAGGATGGAATTTCTATCTGGGATGAAAATCACTTTTAATCAATACTGATTCCTACCAAAGTAAAATCAAAATCTGTGCACCTAAGGATGCCCAAAAGATACTAGATTTAATGGAGCACTAGGTTAGTGACCACAACCAGCCTCAGTTTTCTTCATTATCATCAGTAAACACTTGAGGAACCTTGAGATCCTACCAGATGCATGGGTTAACAAACACTGTCACTCATAGACCCTAACACAAAAGGAGTTTATAATTGGTAACTACACTGTGAAGCATTTGGAAGAATTTGAACACTTCTAGATATGAAAGCACTTTGGTCTTTTTAGTTCAGGATTCTCTAGCTACCTGCCATTAACAGCATATATGTGCATTTTTTTTTCCTCCATAGAAGGAAGCCAAGATTGTTTTTACACAGAGAAGGAAGAAACAGCATAGGCAAGGCAGGCAAGCATCCTCTCAGTAAGTTGATAAACAATTCAGTGTAATAAGGGATAGGAAACTCTTGACCATCTCACAAAAGTATTCTCAAAAATTAGTAATGTTTATGTCTCTTAAAAATATTCGTTTAGCTGTCAGTTTTTTCATTTCTAATTTAGCAAAAGTTGATGAGCAGATGTGTTCCTTCTTCTTTGGGCAGTGATAAGATCCCAAGATTTTACCAGTTTATATCCAGCGGATCGACACCTCAGATGAGAACTCAAAATGTACTGTGTGGGAATAAAAGAGAATTCTTTTCTTCTTGCTGAATTCAAATTTTTGTAGTAGTCCCTTTTATACTACGAGGCTCCATTTGGTTCACAACTAAACAGACTCCCCCACTACATATGTTAAATGACCTGCATGATCCAGCTCCTACCCCCACAAAACTGAGATACAGTATTTTATACTACACCACATGCTATGCTTCTCATCCTTCCATTCATAAAGACAATTTTTAAAAACATAAATTATTGCAAATACTACAAACTAGAGACTTTAAAAGCAGCACTAGTACTGTAAGAAAAATAGAATTTTGTATGAATAACATGCATGTCAATTCTAAATAATATATAACTTTAAAAGGAAATTTTCTAATTACTCATTTTTTTACTTAAAGCTAATGGAGGGACTCAAGTTCAAAAAGAATGAACAATAATCACTTTTCTTAGATTGTATTTCACCTGTTTTCTGAATTCTTTGGGTAGTACACATCAGATTATACATGCTATTTCACTTTCCTGCCACCTTTAAGGTACTATTTTTTTCTAATTTTTATATGAAATCATCTCAATGTGATAATCCAAGATCTACCTATCCAGAGATAGGAGAACGTCCTGGGAGGTTTGGGAGAATGTATTTTCTAGGCAGCAGAGTGTTAACCCAATGAAGCTTCCAGGCCCTCAGAGGCGACCAGAAATTCCCCGACTTTGACCCTAACCTCACCTTCTAAAGTCCTCCCCTCCCCTACTAGTCACGCTTAATCACTTAACTCATAATCACTTTTTGTTTCATAAGCATTTATCACTGCCTCAAAGTATCTCACTTATTTAACGTCTGGTCTCCTACAGGAAAATAATCTCCAGAAAGAAAGATTTTTGTGTCTTGTGTCAATTCCAGCGTCCAAAATACAGGGAGGACCGGGTTCATACAAGATGCTCAATAAATTGTACAGAATGAATTATAACTTCTTACAATGTTAATAACTGGGGTATCTTTTAAAGAGCTATAAATCGTTAAAATCTTGGGATCTTATCACTGTCCAAAAAAGAACATATCTGCTCATCAACTCTTGCAAAATTAGAAATGAAAAAACTGACAGCTAAGTGAATATTTTTTTAAGAGACATAAACATTACTAATTTTTGAGAATACTTTTGTGAGATGTCAAAAGTTTCCTCTCCCTCATTACACTGAATTGTTTACCAACTTACTGAGGGGATGCATGCCTGCCTGCCTTGCTGGCAATCTTTGTCATTATTCCAGTAAACCATTCTGGGAAGAGTCATTCTGGTGAAGACTATGATGCTTTTCTAAAAAAGAGTAGGCGGAAACGCTGCGGACAAAAGTGACTCTAACGTTCTTAGGAAGCTGAACCACTGCCACTTTCCTGACCCCAACGTGCTTGGGCAATTTCAGTTTAATGATGGTATCATCTAGTGAAGAGACGAGGGAGCGGTCACGCTACCACAGAATTAGTTCCTTTTAAAGGGTTCTGTGCAGGCAAGACATAGTGAAAGTAGTGGATTTGAGAGCGGGAAGGGAAACGCTCATCTGAAATACCGCTCTTTCCGATCTTCCCTAACCACAGCCCTACAGTCCCCGACCCTACCGAGGATAGCGTGCCTTTCCTTGCAAGCAAAGGAGGTCGTCGGTGTCCCCTTTTTACATCACAAACACCAGCCAGGGCTGCCCCGGCTCCTCACCAACATGGTGGGAGACAGGGCGCGCGGAGGGCCGGGGAGGTACAGCGCCGGGCTCACCAACTTTCCTCCGCAGTAAATGGTCAGGAAGTGGCCCCCCACCATGGACCAGCCCGAAACCCACCCGCTCGCCTACGCTGAGCGCGGGCCGGACAGGGAACGTCGCGCGGGCCCTCCGGGCACTCTGGACACGGCCACATCACAGACGTGAGCACCGCGCGGGGCGCCGAGGTGGACGGAGGGCGCAGGCCGAGGAACCGAGCCCGTCCCCGCGCCCCCGCCCCGGCCTCGCG
>NW_004955403.1:23822535-23839118 GCF_000276665.1 Chinchilla lanigera
GGGCCTGCGGGCGGGGGCGGGGAGCCGCGCTGAGTGACAGCTGGGCGGAGCCGCCCCCGCTCTCACGTCGCGGGGCGGGGCCAAGGTGGGGCGGGGCTTGGGGTGAACAATCGCTGCTGAGCGCGTTCCTTCCCGCGCTTCCCTGCTTTCCTCTCCCGGGTTGCCGTCGGAGGAGGGAAATTTTGCGGCAGGTGTCCGGAGTATTTGTAATTAGCTCAGGCGACCCCTCAGTTTTCGCTTCGGCTCCTCACCCGCATGTAACCTGCCACCGTGCTTGCTGCCCCTAAAATTTCTACCTTGTTTTCACCTGCTGTGTAAACAAGACCCATTTTTGACTCTCACGCTTAACAGTTTCTTACACTAACAATCTGCTTTTTCCCACGCTGCGGGCTTAAGGTAAGGAATCACACAAATACTCAGGAGTAAGTGAAGCCTGCGATTTTCTAGTTAAGGAGAGGCCCAAAGAAGTCAGCTTGGTGCCAGCGGGTACACAGCTGCCGTAGTCAGATTGCCTCCAGTTCTGTGTTTTTGTTGCCAGCTACTCAGTACAGAAACTGTTACCCACGCGAACGAGAGTGGTCCAAGTACTGTTTAGAGTACATATTTGCCTCGTCTCTCATGGTCCCAGCCGGTAGTGTACAGACGATGCTTGCTGAGAAGACAAATGCCAATGTGCTACATAAATACTAGCAATTACAGTAGTGCTAAGACCAATAAGGCCACAGATGTATTTTAATGTGTACTGTAAAAGAAATAAAGGAATTGTGAAGAGATTTTTTTTTTTTAAGCGTGAGCTGTGTATGGTGGCGTATGCCTGTAATCCCAGCACTCTGGGAAGGTGAGACAGAAGGATATCTAATTTAAGCCTAGCCTGGGTAGCTACTTAGCAAGACCATGTCTCAAAATAAAAAGTAAAACATATCTGGGGATATAGCTCACTGAAATGGCCTTGAGTTCAATCCCCAGTTCAGAAGGGGGAAAAAAAAGGGTAAATGAAGAATAGAAATAAGGACCCAAAAGAGTAAATACAATCTGAAAAGTACAATACTATGAAAGGGAAAGAAAGTGATCAAATAGGAAAGAACAACTGGGATGAGGGAAAGGAGAAAAAAAGAAAGAAGGGGAAAAAATAGGTATATTTATATACACAAGATCGCAAAGATAATTGTACTACTAATTTCTAATGGCTTATTGAAAGGAACAGTTCATGTGTAATTGTTCGAACAATCTCACTCGTCTCTATCGGGTTATTTGAGTAACCACTTTGAAGATAACAATATGTAATATAACAACCATGGTTAATTCCGATCGTTTTGAAATCCTGCATCGTTTTTATTGTTTTTGTATCGTTCTGTTTTTGTCTTGTTGTTATTTTGTTATTGTTTTTTTCTTTCTTTAAAAAAAAGAAAGGAAGGAAGGGAAGAAGAGGTATTATAGAAGAGAAAAGCATGAGAGATAAAGACAAACACATGGGAAACACTTAAATACAACGGACAGCATAGGCGCTGTCTCCATGTTACTCTAATGAAGCATTTCAATATTTTAAAACTTCTGTTGTTTCCCAATAAATGTATTTATATTCTGCTTTGCAGGGAGCATAGAAGAAAAGCATTAAAAAGTATTTTCAGATACTGTGACTATAGAGTGTTTTTCTATAAGGAATCATTCCATCTGTGAGTATTATTACTGTGTCATTTCAACAAAGGAAAAGTTCAACATTCACACGAAGTAATCTAAAATATTCAGTGGGTGTTTATTCTTTTAAAACAAAGTATTACCTAGGAGATCATTATTAAATAGACAGTGGTATCCATAAATAAATATATATATAAAAATATATATATATGGTTCACCAATATATTCACTCCATGCCTGAATAATAAATTTTCCTGGAATGGCATATGGATTTCAAATGGAAGATGAAGAGGTCTAAAAATGATCCATAACATTTAGTTCTAAAACAATGACATACAAATGCATTGTTTTATCTACAAAAACACAAATGTACTCACGTTTCATTTTTATGAAGTTTTTTGTTTTAAATATCAATAGGAATTCATGGGGCACTTCATTGTATAATACTGTGTAAGTCAAAAATAAGGCAATAATGAATACCTCATTATCATCCCAAGGTGATAATAATCAAAAGAAGTAACTACTATCTTGGTCTCCTCTCCTTTTTCTTTCCTTTTTTAAAAAATAATAGTATAACTGATTTTGAAGGTGCCCTTTTACCTGTAAAATAGTATTCATTCCATTGAGGGTCCTCAAAGTGTACTCCATAAATCCAAATTATTTCAAAGCATAATAGCTTGTTACCACCAGTAATAATATCAATACTTTTGATCAGCTACATGCCAGGGTCAGCATCAGTGGTGGTGAAACTATGGCACTCATGTCACAGCATGCTGTATCACTGAAAGCTCTAAAGTGTTTGCCATCACTGGTCTATATGCTGAAGGTTTTATTCACTTTCCAATTTAAATCCATAGCTCACAATAATAGTAACTGGACACTTACTGTGTATCAGATACTATTCTAAGTACTCAACAGACTTCATCTTCATAACAACCCTTAAAAATGATGTTATCTCCATCAACACATGAGTGTCCTGAGGAACAGGAAGCGAATTAACATGTTTATTGTCTCAAAGCTAATGAATGTGAGAGCTAGGATTTGGTTATCACTCCATATGGGGTAACTTCAGAGCTCATACATTTAACCACTATACCACAGTACTTCTGGAAAACTCCGTGATTTGGTTATCTGGTGTTACAGAGGAAATAAAACAGAGTTTAAGTCCATGAGCCTAAGACTTGTGTTCCATACCTAAACAGTGTTTAGCTGTGCAGCTATGTGAGAATAGCAGCACTTTAGCTACGCCGTTGACAAATGTCAAGTGATTATAACTTGAATTAGTGAAGGGAAAACTGGCCTGACATTTACTGAGTATACTATAATTCAGTACCATGATCTTTCCAGTATAGTAGTACCTTGTTGCCAGGAGTAATGCAGAGCTAGAGAAAAGTACAGAAAACTACCTCAAAGCACATTTTATAGTGCTGCCTAGTCAGCGCTGACCCTACATTCACTTAACAAATAGGAATTGGTCCTCTGCTGTGCGTGTCACCTGAGGAACCTTGAGAGGAGACCAAGGTAAGAGGATAAAAGGGCCAAGGGGCTTGGACCAGAAGCTACTGAGGGAGGAAAGGTCCTAAATCAGTTTTTAAATTAGCATCTTGATGCCTTTCCCAGTAATTGGTATTGAGTCCTAACAGGCAAGTTAAATAAGGATACCTTATATTCCTCATTGCCAAGTACATTCTGACATGTTGTAATTGGATGCTCTGTAGGGCTATCATCATTATTCCTTTTTTCTAAGATGAAAATGACATCTGCCTTAACTCCTAATTATAAAATTAAGATAGAAAGTGAAAATATTGATAATTTAAAAATATGAGGCATGTAAGCAAGTAATAACACCCGGTCTTTGTCTAAGTGTGTGATGCAGCTTCCTAAGCCTCTTGGCCCACCTTAGAGGTAGTCACAGCACTGAAGAGAAAAACCAATGTTTGCCTTCGATGACTTTGGAGAAATTTGTGAATAAAGCCATTGACACAAGTCAAAAGATCTAGCTAGCATGTTAGTGTCTTCTAGTAATTTACTGTAAGACCAGAACAAGACTTAAATCAGTAAACTTCTTTTTCTTATAAACTCAGAAGCAAAGTTCAGCACATACATAAGGAGATATAGATAGGTAAGGAGGAGGGGTAAAGGGAGGAGAGAAGAAGAGAGAAGATAAAATTATTGTCAAGTTTCAAAAAGGAAATCATAAAATACCATAAAAGCAAAGAGTACAATGCCAAAACTTGAAGGAAACATACCATAGTATGACGTAGAGAAAAATGTATCTCTGAATAAAATTTTAGAACATATATAAGTTATAGTGAGTTTGATTCATTGATACTGGAAAATGGGCAGAAATACCTCCATATTATCTTTCGGAGTTTTTTTTTGGGGGGGGTGTCTACTTGCCACTGAACCCAGGGTTTTTGCAATGAGTTGCATCCCCAGCCCCCCATCTTTTATTTTATATTTTAAGACAGCATCTATCTAAGTTGCTAAGTGGCCCAGGCTGGGCCCAATTTTGCCGTCTTTCTGCCTCAGCCTCCTATATATTAATCTTTAAAGAGAAACAATTACAGAGAAAAGTGCTGAAAACTAAGTTAGCTGGTCTCAAGATAAATAATCAACAAGGGTAGATCACAAAAAGGATAATTTCAGTTGCTCTAAGTGTTGACCTGAAATTCAGGGAAATATTGTGTTATTATTTACTGTTGCACCCCATTCCCCATAATAGCCACCTTATTTACTAATGATTTTGTGTGTCAGCCATATGGGTTGGGGGCAACTAGGCAGTTCTACGCTTCTGTTCAGGGTCTCTAATGAAGTTGTGGACCACTGGCACATTGCTTAGGAGCTGCTTGTACTACTGAACCTCCACTGAAATAGTTTCTCTTTGCTCCCTGTGTTCTTATCCTCGAAGGGCTTAGCTTCACCTTTTCAGAGGACAATCACAGAGACTCAAACTTACAAGTTGTTTTATTTTATTTTATTTTTGCGGTATTGGGGATCAAACTCACAACCTTGCATTTGCCAGGCACGTGCTTATGCCATTGAGCTATATCCCCAGCCCACAAGTTGTTTTAAATTGTGGCCTTTTTACATGTGCTAACGTCCCCTTGGCCAAATCATATGGCCTGTCTGGGAATAAATAAGGGAGCAGCCTCAGGTGGGGTTTTTGTTCTATTACTTTAATGACTTACCACAATTTGACAGACTATATTAGTCAGTTTCTGGTAGATTATCCAGCTGCTCACCCAAATCACCCAATTCACAATGATTCAGTACTGCAAATGAGTTAAAGCGCACATTTCTTGTCTCTGGTACTGACAGTCTTCATAATCTGGTCCCATCTGCTTAGGAAAAAAAAAAAGAGCTTGAATGAAGTAGGGGTGAGAGAGATAATAGAAAACTGTTTTTGCCAGTTGAGAATTTGGTAATAAAGATCTTACTCACATAGCTTAGCTTTATTTAACACTAATATTTTTGAGAAATAAAACATAAAGGAAAAAAATAGCAAACTCACTTAGACTTTGATATCCAATGTTAGCAGTTGGCAAATTACAAAGCAAATAAATTGTGACTACTTGATAGCCAATATGTCCAAAATAAGTATTGGCTAATAAGCTTTCACTATCTACCTGCTATTTCACTTCATTTGTCATGAGCAAAGGAAAATATAGTCAGTGCACAAAGACTGATGAGATGTGGCCTAAACGTTTATGAGCAGGGCCCTGGCCTACGACCACTGATCTCCTGCTCAGGAGTATGATGACAGAATAAAACACAAGCACAGACAAGATATATACTTTAGTTATCAGGGCCATCGGGATGGTGAAAACCCAAAGACTAAGACCACAAAGTATGCTGTCCTTGGCCTCTATTAAGTGCACAGCTTGATTGAGGGTGTGTTGGAGGGCTGCAGAAAGCAGGGGGCATGAACTGCTAATGAGGTCAAGGTTCAAGAATTGAGCAACAATGCATTTTTGGAAAAGTACACAGGAGCAGATCATGGTTAACTAGTAACCTGACTATCTGCTAACTGCAATTACTAAGCTAGAATTTGGATAAGTAAAGTCCTCAGCTGCCATGTTATCTTGCTTTGAGGCACCAGAACTTAACAGAGTCTGCTAGTCTCAGTTCTGGCCATTGGCTTAAAGATTAATCTGCCTGTGAGCCAGCCATGGGTTTTGCCACAAGTCACGTAGGCCCAGGACAGACTCTCAATTTATTCTTGTATTAATATCAATTATTGCCTACTCTGCACTGCATCAAGTTGGTCCTCAGGAGTTTATAGCTATCCAAAATTCTTTTGCTGAAACCTACATAATCACCAATGTGTTATTAGGTAAGGCTTTGTCTTGGTTATTTTTCTCTTGTTCCTGAGACAAAATACCTGACACCCAAAATTAAGGAAGGAAAAATTCATTTAGCTCACAGTTTGTGGAGGTTACAGTCTATACTCAGCTGACTCCACGGCAGAGAGGCACATGGCAGAGGGCAACAAAAGGGTTCATGGCTGTGGAAGACAGCAAAAGCAGCAAGAGCAAAAAGGGAGGAGGGGCAGCAAGCAGCCTCTTTCCTTCCCTTACATTATATGCAAACTACCTGCCCCAGGGCAGGGTAGCACTCATATCCATAATCTCAGCACTGAAGGTGGCACAGTGCCTGCCTGGCAAGCGCAAGGTCCTGAGTTCAATTCCTAGTAGCAAAAAAAAAAAAAAAAAGACGACATAATTCCAGCATTGGACTATGGATCAATCAGAAACTCTAGAAGCCCAACCCATGACTCCCATGACTACATGAGGCTTTGGGGGCACATCTAGACACAAACCATGACAGGCTGCTTGGAGGTGATTAGGTCATGAGGGCACAGCATACCATAAATGGTATCAGTGCCCATGGAAAAGGGCTGAGGGAGCTGCTTTGCCTCTTGGACCATGTGAGGACACATGAATGAGGAACCATCTCTGAACCAAGAATCAGGCTCTCCCTAGACACCTTATGCTGACACCTTGATTTTGGGCTTCCCAGCCTCCAGAACTATGCAAATAAATATCTATTACTCATAAGTTACCTACATCAATGGAATTTTGTTATAGCAGCCTAAAAGACTAAGACACTAGGGGCAAGACAAATTCATCACACCAATAAAAGAATCAAAATCATTTTAAGATATAAAACCTTAAAAATTATTTTTCATGATAAAATATACACACTATAACATTTGCCATTTTAAACATTTTTACATTTATGTCTCAACAGCAGTAAGTACATTCATTTTGTAATATAATTGTCACCACTACCCATCTCCAGAAATTCTTTCCCCAATCCATACTGAACCTCTGCACCCATTAAACAACTCCACATTCTTTCCTCCCCTGGGAACTATCATTCTGCTTTATGTCTATGAATCTATTCTAGGTAATTTCATACAAATGGACACATATAATATTTGTGCTTTTGTGCTTAGTTCACTGTCTTTAAGTTTCATTCATATTTTAGCATATATCAGAATTTCATTCCTTTTTATGTTTCACTAATATTCCGGTGTGTGTGTGTGTGTGTGTGTGTGTGGTATGTGTGTATTTTATCCGTCTATCCATTTTGATGGACTGTTAGGTTGTTGTACCTTTTGGCAATTGTGAATAATGCTGTGATGAATAAGATATACAGATATGTTTGAGATGCTGTTTTCACTTATTTTGAGTATATATGCTACAGTAGAATTGCTGGGTTACATAATTCTCACTAATGCTCTATTTTTAAGGAAATGCCACACTGTTTTGCACAGCAATAATTCTATTTTACATTCCCACAAAGAGAGCACAAGGGTTCCAGTTGCTGCCTGTTCCTGCCAATCCATGTGCTTTCTGTTATTTAATTTTTGCAGGGAGTATGTTTTTGATAGACATCTTGGGATGAAATTGTTATCGGCAGTTAAGTTAGGTAAAATATTATAGGCAGTCAGATAGGGCTAGGCACTTGAAGGAACCAGTGCAGAAGACAAAGGACCTCCACTGTGGGGCCGACCTCAACACAAAAGATGAAACAAATGTACCCACATACTTCCTAAAGATAAACATCAGGGATTGATATTCTAAATAAGTATCAATCACCTTGAGAAAGCCAGGAAGAGCCACTAACCCAGTCTCCCTCCAAAACCTCGTTCTGTATTCATGCCCAGTTGCTACATGCCTTGCTTCCCCATTTGATCCCGATTTAATTAATATTACCTCAGCAATTATACTTGTAATTTTATTGGTTAACCATAGTTTTGCCCCACCTCATGCTCACCTTGCAATTTCCCATTTTTCCAACCTTGGACCTCCCTGTCATAGATTTGCTCTATAAAAATCCCTAAAAAAGGTAGGGTCCTTGGCAACCCACTGAGGACTCCTCTCTCTGAGACAGAAGCTTTGTTTGTCCCAATAAATATATTCTGCTCTTAACCTCCGTTGTTCCTAATTTTTTTTTTTTTTTTTTTTTTTTCGTTTTTCTCCGGTACCGGGAACCGAACTCACGACCTTGCGCTTGCCAGGCAGGCGCTTTTGCCGCTGAGCTAAATCCCCAGCCCCACCTAAAATTGATTCTTCAATTTTAGAGAACAAGAACTCGTAGGGACATTTAGCAGGTTGGAAGTTTCTTCCCCTTATATCAAAATGACACTTCATGTGATTTTGATTTTAATGATTAGTGAAGTTGTGCATCTTTTCTTGTGCTATTAGTCTTTTGCATTTTTTATTTGCTTGTTTTTGAGACAGGGTCTGGCTATGTAGTTCAGGCTGGCTTTAACTCGTGTTGCCCAGGCTAGACTTGAACTCCTGACGATCCTCCTAATAGCTTCCCCAGTGCTGGTATTACAGGCATGTGGCACCACACCTAGCTTGTAAATCTTCTTTGGGGGAGTATGTACTCAGGTTCTTTGAATAGTAAACTTCTGACCACAAGGTTCCTATCCCTGGGAATTGGTATCCACATGGTTTCTTCATGAAGAATTGAGTGAAATCCTTTCTTTTAACCAACAAAAAGAACAGATAAATGGTTCTCTGTTCTGTAGTTGTTGGTAGTTAGCGCCAAAAAATACAAAATGCATTGTTTAGAACATAGAATTCTTTACTGAGATTCCCTAATATATGATTAAATCTCTACTTCCTAACTTTCTCTACATTTTCATGAGTACCTACTATACTAATGTCCTATTTTCACAATTACAAATGACCACACTTTAAAAGCTTGAAACAGCACAAATTTATTGGACTGTGATCTGGAGGTCAGTTATCTAAAACCAAGGTACCTGTGTTCCTTCCTCAGAGGAAAATTCCTGCTTCAGTCTCCTGAGGCTGCTTGCATTCCTTGGGTCATCGTCTCTTCTTCATATCTGCTTTAGTGTCAGAGCTCCTACTACTGATTTTGAACTTCGTGCCTCCCTTCTTATAAGGACTCTTGTGGTTATACTGTGCCCTTTGGTTAATCCAGGTTTAACCTTCCCGTTTCTATCCTACTCACATCTGAAAAACTCCCGTTTGCAAAAAAGGTAGCACAGGAGTGTGTTCCAGGGATTAGGAGATGGGCATTTTTGGCATAACGTTATTTTATCACATCTACGGTGTGCCTCAGAAGGGTAACAAGGAAATTAAGGCCTTCAGTATATTCAGCAGATAGCATTTTCCTCTTAGATTATTTTAACTACATCTCCTTTACCAGTACACTTTCCACTGTGTTTGCAATGTGTTCTTCATCCAAAGAACAGACTATGAACATGAACAGTCTCAAATAAACCTTGCTGATATAAAACATCGCACAATAACCCTACGTTTTCATTATTGTCGTTTCGGCAACGAATTACGAAAACAACCAGAACAGCTTTCTCTTACAAACAACCCACAAAAACTTAAAACTTCTCATCCTATAGCATAATAGGTAGAAAGGGGCAGAAACACATTGACCACTCCCTGGGCAACAGCTGCCCTAAACTCGACCCTTCCAGCGTCGCTCGCCGATCTCGAGTCCAGAGTTGGAGCGCACCGCCAGGGGCCTCCCTCACCCGCGCCCGGAGACGCCACCCAGGGGCGCTCACACGCGCTTCCGGCTCCCGCGGCCCCTCTTTTCACTTTCCGCTCGCTCCGCCCCCGGAAGCTCCCGCGCGACTCTCGGGACTCGTGCGCGTGCGCGCTCCGCAGGGAGTCGCGTGCAAGCCCGCGAGAGCGTGCTGGTGTGTCCGTGCGTCTGTGCGTGCGTGCGTGCGTGCGTGCGTGCGACCGGGCCCGCGAACGCCCCGGCTCCCAGGTGAGCGTCGCGCGAACTCCCCTTCTGGGACCCTGTCCGCGGCGAGTCCTCCGTAACCTACCACCCGTTCGGGATCCGTTTGTGGTCTCCGTGCCCCGGCAGCGGCCAGCACTCGGGGTCGGTACGTCGCAGCCTGCGCGGGAGGTCGCAGGCGGGCCGGGCCGGCCCCAGCCCTCCGCCGCGTCTGCCCACACCCCTCGCCGCGGCCGCGGGTGTAACCACAACAGAGGCGTCCGGGTAGGGACGGCGGGCCTGCCCCGGGCCGCGTTGGAGGTGGCTGGGGCCGGGGTCGGCTCCAGAGTGAAATGAGGTCGCGTCCCAAGCCCAGGTTCTGATTGCTGAGCACACCTCCGCGGACTTGAACCCAGACCCCGAACCTGAGGCGCTCTGGTTTGTCTGCTTCCTCCTGAGGTCGGGAGCGGGTCGTGGTCGGAGCTTCAAGTTCGTTGATAACAGATTTTTACACTGGGCCAAGATTTTTGTGTATCCCACTGAGTATTTTTTGGGGACCCTATTATGTATCTACAGAAATGTAGTGTCACGGGAACAAAACGAGACTTTGAAAAAAAATCGATTTTTTTATTCTATGTTTTTTCTTGATGTCGTGTGAAATCGCTAATATTTCTATTGCCGGCTCCTGAGCTATACAAATGGTGAGTGTCTACGAGACCCTTAAGCAACTTAGGCAAAAACTCGCCTTGATGGAGCACCAGAGGGTTTTGATCTAGTGAACTGTCATTTAACTTTACCCTTTCCCTTTGTGTTGTAAAGAGAATCTTAATTATTTTATGAAGCTATTGTTCTTATTCTCTACTGTAATTAAATCTCACTAACTTTGGAGTGAATGTTACTAGAGAATTACTTAGTGGATGGGATTATTTGATACATTTTCCTGTCCATTAAATCACATGAGTGTTTAAATCCTTACAATAACCTTATCTGTCAGATAATGTTTTTTTCTTTTTGTTTTTTTGGTTTTTTTTTTTTGCGTTACCGGGAATCGAACTCGACCTTGCGTTTGCCAGGCAGGCGCTGTGCTTCTGAGCTAAATCCCCAGCGCCTTCTGTTAGATACTGTTTTGTTGTTTTTTTTTTTTTTTTTTTTGGTTTTTCTCCGGTACCTGGAACCGAACTCACGACCTTGTGCTTGCCAGGCAGGCGCTTTTGCCGCTGAGCTAAATCCCCAGCCCCCTGTTAGATACTGTTGATCTAAGTTTAAACCTGTTTCCCAGTGGAGTGCACCTCTGCTGAACTGTGACCAGTCAGGGAAGCAGATGGCTTACAAGGGTATCATTCTGATGTATATATCTGAAGCGGGTAAGGGAAAAGGACAAGAACTGTGAGAAAAATAAATTGAAAAAAAGGTGATTTTCCTGCCTACATAGGTAACAAAGAGCAGAACTAGAGTTCAATCTCACCTGTCCTAACTCCAGACTTCTTTGTGGGATAACATGCTTTAAATGACTAATAATTATCAGGTCATCCTCCAGGCCCTGGGGATATAAAGGATGAGCCCCCAGTCTGATAAGGAATCTTTTTTCCCCTGTGATGGTACTAAGTATTGAACGCAGGAGCCTTTACACTTACCAACATTCTTAGCCCTTTTTTAATTTTTTGAGACCAGATTGCTCTAAGTTGCCCTGGCTGAGGTTGATCGTGCTGTCCTCCTGCCTCAGCCTGCTAGAGTGCCAGAATTGCAGGTGTACTAGTGAACCAGGCTGATTTATTGATTTGTTTATTTTTGAGAGGAGGTCTTGCTATGTTGCCAAAGCTGGTCTGGAACTCCAGGGCTCCTTATCCTCCCATCTCAGCCTCCCAAGCACTGTAGAGCTGATGGGCACCTCTAACCAATCTGGTAAGGAGACAAGTCTAGGGGAGGGGGAGGAAAACTTCCTCCTTTATCCTCTTAGGTTTTGCACAGCTGGCCTCCTGGAAATTAAATTGACAAGACAGATTAACAAGAGAAAGGTTACACATTTTATTTATGACATGGGGCCTTCCTGGAAAAGAAGTGTTAAGACCCAAAGTAGAACTCTTTTAAACACAGAGTGGTAAATTGTGAAAACAGAACAAGCCTGTAGAGGATGTGAACTGGGAAGGTAAGTACAAGGGGAAACTAATGGAAGATAAGGGCCTAACTCATCTCAGTGCCAACTTGCTTTTCTTATTTTTTTTTCTTTTTTTGGTTTTTCTCCGGTACCTGGAACCGAACTCACGACCTTGCGCTTGCCAGGCAGGCGCTTTTTGCCGCTGAGCTAAATCCCCAGCCCTTTTTTTTTTTTATTTTATTTTATTTTTTTTTTTTTCCAACTTTCTTTTCCATGGCCAGAAACCTTCCCTGTGAGAGAGGAATGATGGCAGTTTTCATTCTTCAGAAACTTCTGCTTTAGTCACAGAAAGTTAGCTGTGGGAGCCTTTCTGAGTTTGCTCTCAGTTGTCCTCAGCTCTAACGTGTCCTCATGCTGAAATGTCATAATTTGGGGTAGCAAGTTGTGATTCCCCTTCACAAGCAAGGAAGAAAACTGTTAACTATGAAAAATAAGGGTTTCCTATGGCTCGTGGACAGACTTTGGGATTTAGACTTGGGAGTTGAGAAACAGATTCTGTCCTCCTTGCATTCTCTTTGCAAGTGAATTCTCTCTGTAATTCTCTTTGCTTCAGCAGACCTGATAGGTCATTCTCTCGCAAGGTAGCCCATTCCAGTTTTATGTTCTTATGCTAAACTTGGAACAGGTGTTTTGTGCACCCTATCTCTTGATACAGATTCTATCTTGGAACTACAAGTAGCAAATCTAACACCTTTTTTGAAAGGTGAAAGATTTATGCAATCTGAAGAGAAACTGGAGTATCTAAAATCTTTTTTAATATCAGTCCTGAAGTGAAAGTATGTGAACATTCCCTTTCCCTTAGTCATTACTTTCATTTGTTACAAGTCTCTTGTTCTGTAAACCATTAATCATGACTTAGATTCTATGCTCTTTACCTAGAATTAAATGCTTCATTAAAAAATTGACCAAACAAAATACAATGAACTTATCTAAGACTGTATAGAGCATAAACTCCAACATTTAAAGTTACCAGAAATTACTAACAGTAATTTGTCTGTTTTGTCTTACACACACGCGCACACACACACACAGAAGCATGCTTCTTTGGAAAGGGAGTTTGGTCACAGTTTGGAATAGGGGGAGCTACTAATTAATTCGAAGTTTAGTCTTAATTGCATGGTTCTTAATCATGTCAAAATGAGAAAGGAAAGAACAGTATTCAGCACTTTACATTTTATTTTTAAAGGTAAATTTTCTTAGCAAAAAGGGTAACTTTTGGGGGTGTTTAATCTTATGTTGGGGGTGTATGAAAACTGTCCATTCAGTGACTGTTTGGATTTCCTTTGTTTTTCTCTTTGAACCTGAGTAAGTAGAATTGGATTGGTAATGATCCGTTGTAGTCTTTAGGTTTGTGATGACCAGTGATTATAGGTCCTTGCCCAAGTCTGTTTTTCACCAGCCTTATTCTTCCCGCTCCTCATAAGGTTATACTGTTTGCGTTTTTATGTCTGTCCTTCCAATCCATGCTTTATAACTGTTTGTATGTCTGTGCTCAGGAAGAATGTAGCATTGCTTTGTGTATGTTTTAAGTTTTACACAATGACAATATATTGTTGCTCTTTAAATTCTACTTAGTCTACATTATTTCTGTAGATCTCAGCTTAACTTTTTTTCTCATATAGCATATGCTTATATAGCATTTTATTTATCCATGTCCATTTAGTAGACATTGAGATTATTTCTAATTCATCACTATTACAGGGTTATTATGAACATTCTTCTACATAGTTCTAGGATCAGACAGCCGGGAAGTAGCAGAACCAAGCTTTAAGGTTGGGGGTTGTCTGACTCAGTTCACTGTTTTTCAGATACCACCTGATTCTCATTCATCATTTATAGCACAGATAATTTTAGAGTAACAGTAATGGAATTTTTTTAAAAGTTCCAATGAGATTGAATTGTTGGTGATTTTTCTTCTAATGGTTCAACTTTTAATTTCTGTTTTGTCCCTCTAATTTTTATTTAAAGGAATAAATTGTATCATTAATCCAACATAGATAGCAGTTTTATATTCTGTAATTTTCATGCTGATATATTATCTGCATCAGGTCTATGAACTTTTTCAGTGAAAGGTCAGATGGTAAATATTTTGGTCTTTGTTCGTCATAGGCTAACGCAGCTCCTCAGCTCTGCAGTTCTGGTATCAAAGCTATCAAAGCTAAGATGTAAACCCATGAATGGGCTGTGTTTTAATAAAACTTTATTTAGAAAAACAGATAGCAGGCCAGATTTGACCCTGAACATCCAGTTTGCTGATACTGGATCTATGTAATTGTTTTAATGCCATCATGGTTTTTTTGTGTATAAATTTTTCAGTATTACAAGTAATTTTGTAATACCATTTTGTCTTTTGGATGTTATATCCTTAGGATAAATATCCAGAAATGAAAATAAAAAGAGGGCATTGTGTACAGTGAAATGTTGCTTAAATGTTGAAATGTACTTACAAATATTTCTGTTTAAATCTAATTTTATGTTAAAGTTTTAAAGCTCACTTGTACTTTTATAAGTCTTCACTGAGTTTATAAAATATATTCAATTTCAGTGAACATTGTATACCATTTGAAAACTTACCATCACAACTTCTGTATTTTAATTTTCTTAAGTACCTCAAACACCTAAGAAGGAACACTTAAAATCTAACACAGAAAAATCTTCCTGTATACCAAGACTGTACCAAGACATTGTTTATAAACCAAGTAAGTCTAAACTTACTAATTTAGCCAGTCAGATTCTCTAAGGCGTTTAAAAGGTTACAGTTAAATTTTTATAAGTCTAAGGGCTAAGGATGTAGCTCAACAGTAGAGTACTAGCCTTGTGTATCTGAGGCCCTGGGTTTGATTGGAGCAGTGTAAAATAATAATAAATACAAATTTACAAGTCTAATATATGTGAATTTCTAAAGTCTTCAAAACCTTAAAGCCACACAAAATGTATTGGATGATAAAATGTATTACCACGTATGCTTAAGCCATTACATTAACGTATCATATTATACTTAGTAATAGAAGTTTACTTTATTTGTAAATCATGGCTATCATTGTTTTTATATCTTCCCTTAGGTTACATGGTCACTTAATGTGCTGGCTGTTAGGCTATGCATTAATTAATCTTTTATTGCCTGATTTGATATAATGGAATTAGTCATAATTTGACTATAAAGAACACAGAATTGCATTGTTGGCTACAAATAATTGTAAACATTTATGTCTGCGCTTTTTCTTTAACATAGTATGTGTTATCTGTGCTGCCTTTTGTATGTCATTATGGACTCATGACTTTCCACAGAGTTACTATTTTTATTTTGTATATATTTTTCTCTTTATTATTCCTCCATGCTAAATTATCTAGTTTCTAAGTGGCAGCCTTTTAAAACTTGATTTTTGTTTAATTTTCACTACCCCAGGCATATTTGAATATTGTACTTTCTGTAACAATAAAATATTCCAGTAAGATGATTGTTTTTCTTTGCTTTTGGCAATAAAATCAGCTGCCTTCCAGGGAATCCTAGGCTTTTTTAGTGGATAATAGTATTAGAGATCAATTCTGAACTTAAGATTATCTATAACAGATAATGTGACATTGTTTCTTAGAATACTGGGATAATATAGGGAAATAGCGTTTTAAGGTTATAACATTACAGTGTGATGTTTCCACTTTAGTTCCAATTGTGTGCAATATTGATATTTAAAATAATTTTTTTAAAAAATGACTGTACTGCATACATAAATTTGTAGGTCAACTAGTAATGTGTATAACAAAAACAGTTCTTGCCCCAGACAAGGCAACTGTTGAAATGTTTTAGTCCATTTCTTCTAATATTGTACTTTATGTATATGTTGTGAGCAAGCTATGCTATTAGCATAGACCAGACACATTTGTGTACTGTATTTCCACACTGTCAGACTCCCCACCCTACCCTGTACAACACAAGGATTGAACACAGGGCCTTCCCTCCGATCTGTACCCCGAACCCTTTTTAAGTTTTTAATTTTTAAAATTTTCAGACAGGGCCTTGCTAAGTTGCCCAGGGTCTTGAACTTGTGATTGTCCTACCTCCACCTCCAGACTGTATTGAATAATAAATTTACAAGTTATTGAATTTTGTTAGCCATTCTCGCTGAGTACTAGGTTTCAGTTGATATCCAAAGAGGTAAGCAATTGCAAGTTCTTTTATTCCAATCTTAGTTACTAATATCTTTACACTGAAGTCATACATCTCTCTTCATACAATGATATGTAGATTACAGAAGGCTAGGAGCCCACAGAGTTGTGAAGACTCACCACAGATGGCTAGATAAGATTACAGACCAGGTTGTATTTCCAGGGACAGGACTTGTTGAGAGGACAGGGTTGGTTCAGAGCCCAAGTCAAAACAGCAGACAGATTGAGTGGGCTGTGTCAAGCATGGAGATGGAGTGGAGGGGAGGTCTGGCAGCAGAAAGCCAGAGTTCCTCACCTGCCGACTTTGTGATTCATCTGGCAGGTGGTCTGATGATGTGTTGGTGTATGTTGCCCTTATACCCATATTGTTGGGTACCCTTTCTTTTTTTTTTTTTTTTTT
>NW_004955403.1:23839218-23841908 GCF_000276665.1 Chinchilla lanigera
GTTTTTCTCCGGTACCGGGAACCGAACTCACGACCTTGCGCTTGCCAGGCAGGCGCTTTTGCCGCTGAGCTAAATCCCCAGCCCCTGGGTACCCTTTCTTTGGGTCCAAGTCAGGGAGTTGTATTATTTGTTGGTCTGGTAGGTTTAATAAGCTCCAGGCCTGGTTTTCTCTGATGTGGCCTTAATATGTCATGTAGTATCCGTATCTCTGATTTAATTTGTTATGTTTATACGTAGTAATTTTTATTACCATTATTAATTTCTTGGTTTGTCCCTATGATTATGTTGTGTTGTTGGGGAGTGTTCTTTCAATAAGTTTCGTGTGTCCAATACCTAGGGATTGTCTATTTGCACAGATGTGTTACCAAGTCATTGTGTCTCAGCATTTGCATTCAAAATGGAGCTGGTGATTAAATATTAGAAGTTTGACTCCAAGCTACCTTTGCAACATTATATGTGTACCTTAGTTTTTGTTCCTCAATGAAAAGGGGCAAGGTGAGGTCGTTCTACTGCTTCTGCTTTTCGTACTCCTCTTTTTCTCAGTACCAGAATTGATCCTACCAATGAGCCAAATCCCCAACCGTTTTGTTTTTTTATGAGATGGTGTCTCACCGGGTTGCCCAGGCTGGGCTTAAACTTGTGATCTTCTGTCTCAGTCTTCTGAGTAGCTGAGATTATAGGCATGTACCACTGTGCCTGGTAGAGCTTTTACTTTTAATAGGGGTAGTATGTTATTTTCTGTTTCCTTGATAACTGCAGTGAAGGAACAGAATAGGACCAAAGGCAAATACTGAAATAGGAAATTTGTCAATCTTTATTGTACTACGTCCATTAGAGTAATGTTTAGTCTGCCTTAGCTGCTCTTACGAGGTTTTAGTACCGTCCTTTCTTTTTCTAAACTGTTCTTAATTTATAGAAGGCGGGTTTTCCTAAGGATTCACCTAGGTACCCAAGTTTGTGATATGCCTGCCTTTTGATGATCTATAATTTTCTTGTGAACTTGTTTGTCAAATTAGTATAACTTGATATTACCCCTAGGTTCCCATCATCATTTCACTATTTTTTGTTTCATTTTGTTTTATAATGTTCCTCTTTATATATCAACTAAATTTCTTGGTTTGGGAAAACTATGTAATATATTAACAAAAACAGCTTTTGGAAATTTTTAGTCTGATAGTCTGATAGTTATGTTTTACTCTTTTTCAGACACATTCTTGTCATTATGGATCAGTTTGGAGATATGTCAGATGGTGAAGTGGACCATTCTTTTTTCGATAGTGACTTTGAAGAAGCAAAGAAATGTGAAAATAACTTAGTTTTTGACAAGCAAAATGATGACCCTAAAGAGAGAATAGATAAAGATACAGAAAATGTGAATGTGACATTTGGAATACAAACAAAGGAAAATTATCTTACTGACAAGGGAAATGAAAGAAACATGAAAAATCTTCTAGACGAATACCCTGTAGAGAACGATACAGAAACCAGAAGTTCTTTATCACTGACCGAAAATTCAAGATCAAAAGAATTGTGTAGTGCTACAACAGGACATAAAATAGAGTTGCCCATTCCAAATAGAACTCCCAAAATTGTAAAAGAAGGTGAGGATGATTACTACACGGATGGAGAGGAAAGCAGTGATGATGGAAAAAAGCATCATGTGAGGTCCAAGTCAGCAAAAACGTCTCATAACTTTAAAAAAAGCATGAATAAAAAATATTCCAAACTTAGTTCCTCCTCCTCTTCTTTGTCTTCCTCATCTTCAAGTTTAGGTACAGACTGTTCAGATGCAGGACCTGATTTCTCTAAATCTCATTCACGTCCATCGTCAAGGAAACATACAATAACCCTCTTATCACCAAGACAAAAATATAAATCGGGAACAAAATCAGCAGGACCACAACCTTCAAGTACTAAGGCAAAAATTGGGGACTATACCGAGGAATCTGAAGATACTGTGACAGATGTGACTCCTTTATCAACTCCAGACATCAGCCCTGTTCAGTCTTTTGAACTAGGCATATCAAATGACCAAAAAGTAAAGGTTAAAAGGCAGGAAAATGTGAGTCAAGGAATATATGAAGATGTTGAGGCTTTAAAAAATGGCTCAAAATGCTTGAAAGCAGCCAAGAAAGGGAAGGAAAAACATGGATCTAGTCTCACCCCAAAGTCACCAGTATTAGATTCCAGTTCAGACCACAGATGTAAGCAAAAGGTCTTACATGACACAATGGATCTGAATCATCTTTTAAAAGGTAATTTACTTTTCTTTTTAAAATTTGTATGTCTGCCAGGTGTGATGGCGCATGCCTTTTCATCCCAGCACTTGGGAGGCTGAGGCAGGAGGATCACAGAGTTCAAGGTCAGCCTGAACTAAACAGATCTTATTTCAAAAAAAAAATTTTTGTGTATTAAATTTAAATGTTAGGTTATCAAATGCTATGAATTGGCACAGAATTTTCTAGTAGATACCTTTTATTGTTTGAGATATTTTGGTAACTTTGCCAAATATTCCACTATAAAAATATCTGAAATATTATTTGCATTATTAGGTAAGATACTGTATTTTAAAGCTAAATGGGACAAGAAACTTCATACTTGTTTAGGGCCTTGTAGACAAAATGGTTACTTCTCTCTTCTTCCAGCCATAGTGCAGTCTTATACACAGGCTACTAAAAAAAAAAAAAAAA
>NW_004955403.1:23842411-23856982 GCF_000276665.1 Chinchilla lanigera
TTTTTTTTTGGTTTTTCTCCGGTACCGGGAACCGAACTCACGACCTTGCGCTTGCCAGGCAGGCGCTTTTGCCGCTGAGCTAAATCCCCAGCCCCCAAACAGGTACATTTCTAACCAGCACTGGGTTATTAGAAATAATCCTAAAACCATCCTCTGTACATTAAGATGCTAAAGTACCATTTAAAGTAAACATAAGTATTTCTTATTATTCCCATCTAGCTAATTTCTAAAATCTAGCTAGATACAGGAAATCTGTATATTTTTAAATCTTAAATGGGAAAAATATTAATCATACCCCCAAGTTCCTGAACAGTTTGTCCAATTATAATTAAATCAAAATACTGTGGGAAAATATCAACATAGAGGCTATGCTGAAATGTATAAGCAAGCTTCGTTCGTACTGCAGCACAATAGAGAGCCCTGTTCTAAGACACTTGTCAGTACATGGTGCTCAGGGCTTTTTAAAGCACAGAAACAAAGGTGGCATTTTGCCAGTTGGTACATCTGTCATTGGAATCCATAATTTGATGATCTAATAAGGATTCTGTATAATAAAACATTTTAAACAGCAATTCTTACTATCAGTCCACTATATTAAGGTATATGTTTATATTTTAAAAAAATCATTATTCATTTTCCATTTACACCTTGGCTCTTTTCAGATTCAAGAAATTTTTCTCTTTTTCTCCCATGTAACAACCATGATGATAGAGGTGATTGCACATCCAGGCTTATGTTTATCACTTTCAACTTCTAATGCACAGTTTTCTCTAGGCCCCCCTTGGCTCGTGTTTTTTCATAATCCTCTTACTTGGAAAATAAATCCAGTTAATGTTGGGAAGATGATAGTGATACTATATAACACTTTTAAAAATTTTTGAGGACAGTTTGTGATCCTATCAGAGAAAAACTGAGGTAGGAAAGCAGGTGTAGTCTGCATTCTCTGAGTTTAAACATTTTTACTGTTTTCCATACAGAGATACATCTAAAAAGTTTATTGGTTCTGGCAGTGAACTTTAAGTGAGTAAAAATTTCAGAAGTTTTACAGTAGATATTAGGCAAGAATTCAGATAGTGAGGGATCCCTATCTAGCTAACAGTGTTAACATTTATTGGTTTAAAAGAACTTTTGTTGTTCATTAAATATAAATTTGAACTATAAAATATTAAGCATGTAAGCCGGGCGTGGTAGCGCACGCCTGTAATCCCAGCACTCGGGAGGCTGAGGCAGGAGGATCTTTGTGAGTTCGAGACCAGCCTGGGCTACAAAGTGAGCTCAAGGCCAGACTGAACTGCACAGTGAAACCCTGTCTCATAAAGACAAAAAAAAACAAAACAAAAAATATTAAGCATGTAAAACAAAGATTAATAAAAGAATATAAAATCAAATATGCCAATAGAGACCATGGAATAGTTAAACAATGATGAACTAGATACTGACATAGCAAGATGAAGAAAGTTCCAGAAATATAATAAGAAAATTTTAGGCTTCTGGTTGTTACCCACATGACTATAAACAACCAGTAACAAATTCTTCATTTGCGGATGAAATAATTGATGTACATTGCTAAGGTGTTTTCTAAATTCAGAGTTCTGGGGTTCTGTGAGGAATGTTAAAAAGGAAGATCATTGTTTATTGGCATTATTAGATATATGATTTTAAAGTAGACCTTGAGGGGCTGGGGATTTAGTTCAGCGGCACAGCGCCTGCCTGGCAAGCACAAGGTCATGAGTTCGATTCCCGCTATCAGGAAGAAAAACAAAACAAAACATAAAGTAGACCTTGAACTGTTAGCAACATTTCTAAACATTCAACCTCTTTTATCTCATTCAGGAGGGTGACTTGGGGAACTTCCCATGCCCACTCCAAATCTATCTTTGCTGTGTAAATGTTGAAAGAGTGAGCTTGGAGTTAGATCTTTAACTTTGAGCTATATAAATCCTTGAATGTGCAAAAAGAGCCTTAAAATCTGGAGTAGTAGAGCCAAGCCTAGTGGCACATTCCTGTAATCCCAGTACCCTGGGCCTGAGAGAGGAAGGATTGGTAATTCAGGGCCAGCCTAGGCTATATAGGTAGACCCTGTCAAATCAAAACCAAACAGAAGTAGAAAACAAGTTTTAAATCAGGTTATGGCACGAATCTTACATATTTGGAGAGTATTCATTTGAAGGTCTGTTTCATACTTTGTATAAAATTAAGTCACTTGGGAAGAATCTGAAAGAGCAAAATAGAGACATTTAAGAAATGCATGGTCTCAAAATGTACTACACAGGCTCTGTATGAGATAATCACTAAAGGATATTTTTTGAGAAGAGAAAAAAGTACAAAAGAAAGAAATGGAACTGAGGAAGCGATGATGAGCAGAGAAACAGATTATATTTTTTACTAAGGTGATACCAGCATGGGAGGGAATGAAGTGACATGACTTCAAGGGGAAGACAGAGCCTGTTAGACCCCATGAGAAAGGAGATGCTGCTGGGCATTGTGCAGCACATACCAGTAATCCTCTGCACTGTGGGAGGCTGAGGCAGGCGGATTGCAAGTTCAAGCCCAACCTGGGTAATTGAGCAATTTAGTGACATTGTGTCTTAAATTTTATTATGTATGTATGTACGTATGTCTTTTTTGAGACAGGGTCTCACTATGCAGTTCAGGTTGGCCTTGAGCTCACTTTGTAGCCCAGGCTGATCTTGAACTTGCAAGGATCCTTCTGCCTCAGCCTGCCAAGTGCTGACATTATAGGCATGTGCTACCATATCTGGCTCAAATTTTTAAAAAATTTTAAAAAGGGCTGGGAATGTAGCTCAGTGCAAAAGCCTTGGGTTCAGTCCTCAGAGGAAAAAAAGGATGACTGTCCTGAAATCAGCTATTAGCAGTTCTAACCCAGCAGCTAGCAGCTATTTCCAAACCCGTAAGAAAAGCTAAAATCAACAGGCCTTACTCTCAAGATAAAGAGCGTAACATTTAAAACTATTACAAGAGCAAATTCAGTGATTTTAGAGGGAATCCACGAAGACACATTTCTTCATTGAAAAGACTAATCTTGGCTTGCGAGGAATTTTACATTCTCCTGATACAAGTAGAGTCTGCCAAGAATGACTTGACAGTGACAGCACAACAGTGCAGGAGAAGCTATGAAGGTCCAGAGGGCTGCTCTTAGCCAGCCATTTAAAAATCTTGCAAAACTTAAATTTTGCCACTCATTAATGTTTTTTGTTTGTTTCTTTTTTGGGGAGTGGGTACTGGAAATCAAACTCAAGGCCTCACACTTAAGAGGCAGGACCTATGTCACTGAGCTACATCCCGGCTCAATGTTTTTGTTTCTTATAGAATTTATATATGAACATATACTTGGTTTATTGTAGACGAATGAATAAAAATCTTTGAAGTGTTTTACTTTTAATTTCTAATATGGTAAATAGTGATACACATATGTAACCTACATAATCATTCTTTGAGGTCCTCAACCTGTAGAAGTATAAAGGAATCTTGAGGCCAGAAAGTTTAAGAAAGTTTGGAAGAATGAAACTGTGAATTGTGATTGTAGTATTTAAAGTACTTCAAAACTTTAGGGAATATTTAGGGAAAATTTTTTTCAGTTTAATAAATCTTCCAAAACAGGAAAAAACAAGAAGAAAAATAAAGTAACAAAAAAAAGTTTTTCTAATACAGAACACACACACACACACACACACACACACACACACACACACAAAAATAGAGGGAACCAAATAAGTGAATGGTTTAAGCACATCAGAAAACACTATTAGTATATTAAAAATGAAAGCAGGAATATTATTTATCTTTAAAAATGAAGGAAATTCTGATATATGCTACAGTGTTAATGTACCCCAAGGAAATTATTCTAAGTGAAATAAGCTAGTCTCAAAAAAAAAAAAAAAAAAAGACAAATACTCTATGATTCCACTTATGTAAGGTACTTAGGAAATTCCTGTTACTGAAAGAGTAGAATTCTGATTTCCAGGGCTTGGGGAAAGAGGAGATGGGGATTCTCCCCTTTCAGTAGGTAGAGAGTTTCAGCTTTCCAGGGTGAAGCGTTTCGGAGACGGATGGTGGTGAAGGTTGCACAATGTTGTGAAGGTATGTAGTGGCACTGAACTGTGCACTTAAAGTTAAGAGGTAAATTTCGTCTTGTATTTACCACAGTAAAGAGAAATCAAAAACAAAATACTACATCTTTTTGATAAGGCTTCTGTTGTGCTAACCATAGGTGTTCAGATACCAAAAGAATTGGGAAAGAGCAATATTGAGAGCCCTTCCCAGTCCTCCTTAAGGCCTGGGAAGTTTACATTTGTAATCCCATGAAAAAGTTACTGGAATTCTAACGAGTTAATTCCAGTGTACCACTTCCTGTGTAACCCATGGCGAAAATAAAGACACTAAGGTATATTTGCAGTTACGGGGAGCCAAGGGAGTCCTAAGTCCAGCCACGATGGTGGCTGTCAGGAACAAAGGCCTCGACCCAAGACCAAACCTGAGTGTTATTCATTCATGAAGAAAGGAGTGGCTTGAGGATGAGTGACTCTGAGAATGACAGGAAACAGGTGAGTGCTGTGAGCAGGGGTTAGGTAGGAGGCCTGAAATCACCTCTGCAAATGCAGAGAGAAGAGTATGCAGAAAGTAATGTGCATAACACAAATGAGATAGTATCTAATGTTTTGGGATGGTGCTTCAGCTCTGATGTGTAGTCTTCCAAGCCCTAGGAAGTCATAACCTTTTATCCCAAGGATCCATTAGCTCTTCATCCACGTTCACGCTAGGGACCAGTGGGTGGGGGTTCCAGGGAAACAAGCCTGCCTTCTTTAAAGACTACCATCAGCACATGGCCAGATTGATATGCATTGCTTAAAACCAATTCAAGGAACAGGGAAAAAATCCTAGCCAGCTCTGTACAAATCATTACATGGAAATAGGGTCAGGCTCAGCCAAAATGGAGACAATTGCTCTCTTTTGAGGAGAGTCAACCATGTGGTCCTCAACAGAGCAAAACCAAAATCCAACCTAAAAAAGACATTTAAAATAGTATAGCAAAAATGAAAGTAAAGGCTTAAAGAAGTACTAGGTGTATCTCCATCTAAAAGGAGAAAATAGAAGTATCCATCCTATTGGTATACAAAATAGAATTTAAGATATGAAGAGTCCTAAAAGAGATACAACAAGGATGTTTTGTTAGTAAATGGACCAGATACACAAAAAACATGTAACAATCATTGATTTTGAAATTATGATAAAAGCAAACAGAGCTAGAAGTAAAATTAATGAAGGCTTAACCACCAAGGAAGATTGATAATCAGATTAAAAAGCATAAAAACTCGTAACTGTCAGGCCAGGGATATAGCTCAGCAGCACAGCGCCTGCCTTGCAAGTGTGAGGTCATGAGTTCGATTCCCGGTAGCAACAAAAAACTATTAACTCTCTACTTGTGGGCTGTACTTGTCCCACAAGTATTCCTTTTATTTGTCAAAATGTTTTTTTTCCTCTTTCCGCTCTTCCCCTCCTCCTCTTCCTTCTCCTTTGTGGCACTAGGGGTTAAATCCAGGGCCTTACGCATTCTAGGCAAGCATTTTACCACTGAGCTACATCCCAAGCTGGCTTAGTCACTTTCCAATGACTAGACACAATATTCAACACCCACAATTTAAAGGAGAGGTTTATTTTAGCTCATGGTTTTTAGAGGATTCAGTCTGTAGTCAGCTGGCTCCAAGGCAGGAAGGGCATAGTGAAAGGGTCTGACAGGAAAACTGCTCACATCATGGTGGTCAGGGAAGAGCTGGGAGGGGAGATCTACGCCTCCATGTCACACCTCTGGTGACCTCTGAACACATGAGGCTTGTGGGAGACATTCTAGATCTAAACCATAACACCAGCCCTTGTCACAATGTTTATTAAAAAAGTGATAAAATAGTTACTCTTCCTGTATAACAAATGATACCATCACTTAAAAGATTCAGAAGTTGGGTGACTCAAATGACTTGGGACTGAATCACCTGAATACTTACTTACATGTCAGGTGTGTGGGATTAGGACAGGTGGAAGATGAGGACTACTGAGCAGAAGGCCCACACATGGCTTGCCTCTCTGTGTGGCCTGGCCTCCTCACGTATGGCCTGGCTTCCTCCATATGGCAGCTTTGGAGTTGGACTGTCTTCCCTAGTAGCTCAAGGTTCCAAGCAGAAGTATTCCAGGAAACAGTTGCCCTTTATGACCTAGCCTTTGAGGTCATGTAGCATTATTTCTTACACACTGGGGTGAAATGCTCATAAATGCTCTGAGGTTTAAAGGGGAGGGACATGGATCCTACCTCGTAATGGGAGCAATGTCAGTTAATTTATAGACATCTTAATCTCTCTTCAGTCCTCTTTCTGGCCTTACTTTTACTCATGTTCCTCCCATATGCGAAACTGTATTCCCCCTTTTCCAAAGATGCCATCAACCTTGAGAGCCAGGACTAAGTCAGGTCTAGCTGAGATTCCTCAGGTGTGGTTTTTCAGGTACAGTTCATGGAGTGTTTTGAGAATCTTCTGCTGGGAGAGATGAGAATTGAATAATAGTTTCAATTCTCAACCTCATAAGTCCTGGCTCTTTTGTATTCCTTACAAATTTTGCTTGAAAACTGATCATTATTTTAAACCTCATCTCACTATCCTATCATCTTTTTTTGTTTTGTTTTTTTTTCTGGTACTGGGGATTGAACTCACGACCTTGCCCTTGCCAGTCAGGCTCTGTGTTGCTGAGCTGAATCTCCAGCCCCCCTATCTTCTTATTGATAAAGTTGATATTTGCAGGCTGGGCATGGTGGCACACACCTATAATCCCAGCACTTGGGAGGCTGAGGCAGGAGGATTGCTGTGAGTTCGAGGCCGGCCTGGGCTACATAGTTCAAAGCTAGCCTGAACTACACAACGAGACCCTGCCTTTAAAAACATGGTACTTTCAACAGTTCTGTTGGCAGTGTGTGGATTTAATCAGTGCAGCAGGAATTTTTCCCATTTTCCTTGTCATCCCTGTCAACAGTGTTGCTGAGCAGTGTGCCGCTTCATCCTCTCAGACTGCTTCAACAGTCTTTTTTCTGCAGGTCCTTCAGCAGTGTTTACTGCTAGGTCTTCGACTTAGTGCTGTGTGTTGTAGGTGTTTTCAGAAGCACTCTACTTTCTGGCACCAAATGTTTTAGTTACTATTGCTCTGTGATCACCACAAAACTTGTGTAAAGCAACAATCTTGGATGACTGAAAGACTGGAATCAAAGTGCCTGTATGTGGGCTCTTTGTGTGACTTGGCATCTTCGAGTGTGGCAGCCTCATGGTAATGAAGCCTGAATGGTGGCTCAGGGCTCCAAGCAGCAGTTTTCCAGCAAACAAGTTGGGGAGGGGTTGCGTCTCCTATTATTACATAGCCATGAAAGTCACGTATCATGTTGGCTGTACCCTGCAGTTACAAGTCTGCCTACCCAAATTCAAAAGAAGGAAACGGGAAGAATGTCACAGAATTTCTCATCTAGCAAGTTAATAAAGAAGGCAAAGAAATTTGGTACATTTAGTTATTCCTTTGAATTATGACCTTTGATACAAGTGTTGGATTTTTTTTAATCTTTAAAAATATCAATTTACAAAGGGGTTTTTTATTCTCCATGCAACTTTTATGCCCAAAGAACCCAGTAAGCATAAAACTCTAAGCTTGTCTGTTTTTTCCTACACCATTATAATTTGAGTCATTAGCATTATTTCATACATACTTTTTCATGAATTAATATAGTTTATATTTTTAAGGGTTAAAACTTGTTACCGTAAGAGTTACTCTGTTTAGCTGTTTTCACTTTTTGTTGTTGTTCCATAGCTTTCCTACAGTTAGATAAAAAGGAGCCACAAAAACATCACTTTGATCAGCCTTCAGTAGTACCTAGGAAGAACTACTCTTTCACAAGAGAAGAGGTGAGACAGATTGATCGGGAAAATCAGAGGCTTTTGAAAGAACTGTCAAGACAGGCTGAAAAACCAGGAAACAAAAGTGCAGTTCCCAGAAGATCAAGTGGTCATCCCCCTAAGTTATATCACAGTGCTCTCAACAGACAGAGGGAACAACAAAGAATTGAAAGAGAAAATTTGGTAAGTAATCGTCTGTCAAAGAAAATGCGTTTGTACTGGTTCATAAATACAATTTACAGGGAATGTAAATACAGCTGAATTTTCAAACTGAATTACATAAAAGCAGACATTAGAGATATATTGAGGAAATGCATAATGAGCAGTGTGTCTAGAAGATACAATATGTGTCATTTATCTGGCAAACTATATTGAAGGACTTTGAAAATACTGAAAGCCCTATTATTTATTTGACTAGCTCTGTTAAATTGCTACATTAGTATAGGAATGGTATCCAAGAATCAGATGCAGTGTATCTTCTGTGAAATACTGTCACTAGCTAAATCTTTGTCACTTCATTGTATCATGGAAAGCTAAAACAAATTACATTACATATCATTTATTTTAAAGGATAAACACATCTTGAAAAGGTCACATTTAGTAATCTACTTGAATGCATGAAACATTTATAAATATAATTATACTTGGATACTCTAAATATATGGACTGTTTAAAAGTCTTCAGTTTTAATACTATTATGATAGCATATCCTTTTCTTCATAAAATGTGGTTCTTAATTGCTGATACTTGCTGAGCTCTCACTGAACACTAGGCATTTTTCTAAGTATCTTCTAAATAGCTTATCGAGTCCCAACAGTTGTTTGAGTTGTGTACTGTTTTTAATCCGCATCTCATGGATGAACGAATACAGACCCAGTTGCTCAAGGGCACAGAGCTAGTAATTAAGTGGTTGAGCCAACATCCTAAACCTGGGAAGTCTCCTAAATTAAATATCTTAGACTAAAATTAACAAACACGTAAATTCATAGCCAAAATACTTTTGAAGGCTGTTAAAATTACTAAGACTGTTTCCAAAATTAATCCTTATTGTGTTATCACAGTATGTGTGTATTTAACTTAAGAACTGCTTTTTATGTTTATTACCATCACTCAGCCCTCAAAACTAGTTTTAACCCCTTAAAATGTTACCCTGCATGTGTGAAAGAATAAATAGCTATAGAGCAAGTTGAAATGAGGTTGGAAGGAGATGAGCTACATAATAGCCATCTGCACACCATGTTAACAATATTCAAGATTCATGTTTTATAAAAATATGAAGTTACTGTATGTCACAAACATTTAAATTTACTTTATATTCATTCTCACTTAACTGCAGCCTGTTGTATTTAATAGCAATTACCTAATGCCTATCTAATAAATATGAAATCATTTAATTCTCATTAAAATTAGGAACCTTATGACATATGGCTTTATGGGAAAAATGAGACACTGAGTGAACACAGGGAATTGCTAAAGGCCAAAGAGCCTGGAGGTATGAGGTCCAAATTCAAGTGCAGGTTATCTGTCTTGTGTAACTTTTTAAAAACAATATTATTGAGCTATAATTAAAATATCATGCCCATTTGAAGTGTACAGTTCATGGTTTTGGAACTTTTTAAATTGTAAAATATATTTTTAAAATTACCATTTTAACTTTTTAAATGTACAGTTCAGTAGCATTGAGTCCAAAAACAATGTTTATAACTGCCGCCAATATCATTTCTAGGACTTTCTCATTGCTCCTTACAAAAGCTCTGTGCTTCTAATCTCTGTGAATTTGGCTTTTTGGGGAGTGGGTACTAGGGATTGTACCCAGACAGGCCTTTGCACTGAATTACATCTTCAGTCCCTTTAATTTTTTATTTTGGGACAAAGTCTCTCTGAGTTGCGCAGGAAGGACTCCAATGTGTGATCTTTTTGTCTTAGTCCCTCTCGGTGCTGGAATTACAGATATTAGCCCCCATACCCAGCTTTGAATTTGGCTATTTTAAATATCAGTAGGATCTTACAATATTTTTCCTTTATTGTCTGGTTTACTTGATTTAGCGTAATACTTTCAAGATTTATCCATACCGTGTTCAATTAAAAGGAACTTTACTGCTTTTAATGGCTGAATAACATTCCTTTGTGGATAAATACCACATCTGTTAATGGACACTGGTTGTTCTACCACTTGGCTATAGTGAATAATGCTACAATGAATATGAACACAAAGTATCTATTCACATCCCTGCTTTCAATTTCTTTGGGTATATGCATACGAATGAAATTGTTGGGTCATATGATAGTAATCTGATATTTAGCTTTTTAAGAAGCGTAGACTTGCTTTTGAAAAGCAAAAGTGTTACTATCTGGTGGCTTTTCTGAATATGGTATAGGGTAAAAACTGTCAGCAGCTTCTGCTTACTGGAAAATTATCAACATTTGTTCTCATCAACTCTGCATGTTTTGTAATTTATGAGAACAATTTTTTGTTTTTGTTTTTGTTTTTGTTTTGGTGGTGGTGATACAGGAGATTGAACCCAGAGCTTTCAAACACTGAACTACATCAGCAACCTTTCTTTCTTTATTTTTTTAATTTTGAGACACAGTCTTGCTAAGTTGCCAGGGCTGCATTAGGACCTGTGATTCCCCTGCCTTAGCCTCCCAGAGTGCTGGGATTACACGAGTGTTCCACCATGCCTGGTTTACAGATGAACAGTATTTTTCTCCATTTGATAGTAAGATCTTGTTTGTTATACTATAGACAGTAGAAACATGATGTGAGTCACTATAATTTAAAATTTTCTAGTAATAACACCTAAAGTCAAATGGTAAATTTTTAAATGTATTTAATCGAATATATCCAAAATACTACCATTTCAGTGTGTAATCATGATTAACATAAATGGCTAGGGATGAAATATTTTACTTTTCTTTGGTGCAGAGTCTTTGACACTTGTGCATTTTGTACTTAAAACATATCTGAGTTTGAAATTAGATTTCAGTTACTTTGTAGCCACACATGGCTGTGATCTTTGGATTGTGCAACTCTGGAAACAAAACTAATACAGAAGTGAAAAAAGTAACTTAAACCTAAGTAGGAAAACAAACAACTTCTTATAAAACTACATTTATTATGTTACTGTGAAGAACACTAAATCTTCCAGATTGTTTATCTCTTCAGTCTTTAAACCAAAATAAAACTAAATTGGTACTATCTTAGAACCTTTCATGGCTTTTTTTTTTGCATTTATTCCTCCGAATGCATAGTTTTTCTTCTTGAAAACGTTCATTGTGCCAGGCATAGTGACATACACCTGTAATCCCAACTGCTTAAGAGATTGAGGCAGGAAGATACTAAATTTGAGGCTAGCCCAGACAATTTAGGAAGACCCTGCCTCAAAATTAAAAATAAAAGGGCTGGGGATATAGCTCAGTGGTAGAGCATTTGCGTAGTCTATGTGAGGTCCTTGGTTCAATCCCCAATACCATTTTTTTAAAAAAAGCAAATTTTAACTGAAATTATGTTAAAGGAAAACATGCCATACTTTTAAAATAATATCCTTTTGTCCAAAACAAGCTCTTTCCATTTGAGCACTCTTATAACCTATCTTAGTAAGGTTTTGTAGTTTTCTTAAAAACTATATTTTTTGTTCCATTTTTGTTTAAACTATTTAATTTTATTTATTTATAGCCAGCCACCTACCAAAGTTACAGAGCTACATTGGCTTGAATAGTTTTCCAGTGTGAGCCACATACTTTTACATCTATTCCTAGGCTGTTTATATTCAAAATGCACACACGTATGTACACACATACATATTTTTGTAGTTACTTCTTGTGAGGAGTGTCCACAGGCAGGGTCCAGTACTCTACATTTTATGATTCATATTCTTTCATATACTCCATCTCAGTGACAGAGACAAGTCCAGGTGGCCAGCAGGCATGATTATGAAAGCATTTCTGTTCCAGAATTCTTACATTAGCATGCCAGCAATTCAGAAGCTACTTATATGGAAATAATCATGATATTGAAGTAGTTCTATGGAAGGAATGAAAGATACTGTATAACATGGAGTTGTGTGCTCCAGAAGCAAAAGCATACTGCTAATCTGTCCTTCTGGTAAAGTTTGAGGTCCTCAATATTTGTTTCCATAGGGAGATTATTACATTTAGACATTGCATCTAAAGAGAAATTAAGGGAATATAGAGCACACAATTAGCATGCACAAGGCCCCAGCATTTGGGTAGGGGGCAGTGGATAAAGGAAATAATAAAGAAAAGGCAAGTTTGTCCACTAGAGGGCATGCTTGCTCCCTGTACACTCAGTTACTTTAGTAATTTCTTTGCAAAAGAGTGATGATTGTTTTGAACTCAAGAGTTATGAAATATTCTTGTTAAACCAACCCTCCTTATCCTCATTTGAACATAATATAAATCGTGCTTTTCTAAAATGAGACAAGAATAATCTTAGCAGAAAGAGAGGTGGTTAATAAGGACACTGAGTTTGTTTTACACTCTTAAAAGTTGTGATTATTTCCACATAGTTTGTGTCACTTTACCCTCTTAAAAATAGGATTATTCTATTTTTTAAAATGTCTGTCACTTTCTTCAGATATGAGAAAAAGGAGGCAGTGGAGAATAATTGAAGCAAAGTTAGGGATAAAGTAAGATTCTTGGAGGAATGTATCAGGATTAGAGCCTAGAGCTCAGATGGACTTGACTTACTACTTTTTTTTTTTTAACTAAGACTACATATATATATAAAATAGTCATTAGTTTTAAATCCATGAGTTCTACTTACACTTTCCTCTATTAAAATATTATTTAAAAAATAAAACTAATACATACACAAGAGAATTTATATCTTAAAAACATTAAATAAAAACAAAAACCCTCCTGTTTTGTTGACCTACAACTTTTATATATAGTTTTATATAGTCAAAGATGAAGATTATAGCAAGTCATACCTAGCATTATAAAACTTAAGTAACTCAGCATGACTTCAGCCTTTGAAAAATATGAAGAGCTCTTGTCTTGATTTTTCCCAAGCTTTGAACAGTTATTTTTTAAGAAGGTCTCCTTATACAAGGTCTTTGCTTTATCGCTTTAAAAACATTAAAACAACTCTTCTTATAGTTGCAGAAATCATTGGCATTATTTGTTCATTCATTTGTTTAAATCTTTCTACATCAAAAAATGAGCAGGATTCAGACTAGGTTAATTTTCTCTACAAAAAAATACTTCCTATATGTAATGGTTAATACACTGTGTCAACTTCAGAAGTCTAGAGGCTTAACTAAGTAACTCAGTAGTGCTACATTCGAGGGTGTAGAGGACATGCCCTTACCACTCTGTGATGTTGTTCATTGTGTCAACTTGAGAAATTTAGAAGTTTAACTAAGTGACTCAGCAGGGGGCCAGGGTCCTCACTTTGTAAACATCCTCCTGAGCCTGTGCAAGAGGAGGGCAGGGAGATGATGTGAGTGCTCCACCTGCCCCAGAGAGGTAGCCTGCTTACACTATAAGGGAGGAAAACAGGCTTGTTCCCCCCCAACACATTTTTTTGCTTTTGTTGCTTTTGCTGTCTTCCACTGCAATGAACTATTTCCCCTCTGCCATGCCACCCTGCTTTGAAACCAGCTGTGTGAAGGAAACCTCCTTAAACTGTGAACTTAATAAATCTTTCTTCCTTTAACTTTGGGTGTTGAGTATTTTGTCTCAGCCAAGAGAGAAAAGTAACTAAAACACTAGATATTAAAAAAATATTTGGATAAGTATCTTAAACAGTTTTATTTATTATTATTTTTTAGTTTTATGAGACAAGGTCTCACTATTAGTTCAGTCTGGCCTTGAACATAAGGCGATCCTCCTATCTCAACCTTCTGAGTACTGGGATCACTATAATCACCAACTTGTCTTTAGAGCTCTAGAACTTACACATATTGTATAACTGAAACTCCTTTGTACCTTGTGTTCTTGAAAATTGCTAAGAGGGTAAATCTTAAGTGTTTTTGTCATATGCACAAAAAAAGTGGTTAACTATGAGATGACAGATACGTTGACTAGCTTGGTGTCATTTGTTGATCATATCAGGGTGTATGTATATCAGACATGTAGAAGGTAAATATCAAGTGGTTTACCTTAAATATATATAATTTTAAAAGCTGCAATTTTCCCCAAAAACAAATTGTCCAGCTTTTTGGTTGAATTTCAATTATGATATTCTATTAAAGTATTGAACATAGTTTTACTCTTTTGCAGCTTTATGGAGTATAATTAACAAATGAGATCATATATTTAAGGTGTATAACATGTTTCAAGACAGATATACATACATTGTGAACTAATTAACATATCTGTCATCTTACAGATTTATAGCAATTCTTAATTTCATCCTCTTGGCAACATTGTATAATATCACAGTCAAAATACTCTTTTGTGGGGCTGGGGATTTAGCTCAGCGGCAAAAGCGCCTGCCTGGCAAGCGCAAGGTCGTGAGTTCGGTTCCCAGTACCAGAGAAAAACCAAAAAAAAAAAAAAAAAGAAACTCTATTGTATCTTTTTCCAAATACACTTAGTGCTAAAGTTTCCTTTTTTGTTCCACTATCTTCAAGTCTTTTGTACTGATAAATAGACTAAATATGGT
>NW_004955403.1:23857082-23872014 GCF_000276665.1 Chinchilla lanigera
TAGCTCAGCGGCAAAAGCGCCTGCCTGGCAAGCGCAAGGTCGTGAGTTCGGTTCCCAGTACCAGAGAAAAACCAAAAAAAAAAAAAAAAAAAAAATACTCTTTTGTTTTTGTTTTTTTTTGGTACCAGGGATTGAACTCAGGACCTTATGCTTGCCAGGCAGGCGCTTGTGCTGCTAAGCTATATCCCCAACCCCAAAATACTCTTAAACAGAAAGAAAAATGTGATTATCCCAGAGACAGGTTAAAAGTTACAGTGAACCAAAAAAAGAAAAACCAAAAAACTAAAAGTTACAGTGGTGTCTCAGTTCACAAATTTAATTATTTCCACAATTCTGGTCACAACTGAGTTGGATGAGAACTGAATCAAATTCAGTGGTTGAAGTTAAATGTTGCCCTTATGGGGAAATTTGATTTGGTTCTCCTTCAATTTGGTTTGCAACCAGAATCATGGAAAGAATTGTTTGTGAACCAGTGTACCACTGTACAGGAACACCATTCTAGTTGATATCCAGTATCTATATACATAAATGCGTTTTTGAAAATAAAACATTGGCAGTGTCATGTATACTGTTTCATAACCTACTGTTGCACTTAATGGAGTATTAGGACAAACTGTTTTGAAATTATTAGAATCTGATCTGACTACCAGTTCTAAGATTTTATATAGCATAAATTGGAATATAAGTAACCATTCTTATGATTTCTCAGTTCATTAAATAATGTCTGCAATTAGCTATGTAAAACTTTGAAAGAACATAAGAAATGTATAAAATACAGCCCTAATTGTCATATAGCTTTGCTTGGAGGATAAAACTATTATATGTCAGACAACTAGAAAAATAATAATAAAAAGCAACAATAATAGCATTAATATTTAATAAGTTCTTACTAGATGTCAGGCACTGTTATGAGCACTTAATATGTGTTACCTTGCTTATTATTAAAGAGAGTCACCCTGTTGTGCTTTCCAGCATTAGGACATACTCTTTATACACAGACAAACACATAGTATAGCTCCATATAATTTAGATAGTTGAGTTGAATCATTTCTCTTTATTTCCCCAAGTTTCTGCACAATTGACATATCAGACTGCAGAACAGGTTTACTTTTTGCTTTACTGACAAATTTCAAAATTGATTTTGATCATATTTCTTTATACTATGTTTATATCTGATGAATAAGCATTGTAGTTGTCTTAAAATTTAAAACAAAGGCACACCTGGCCAAATAAATAAATTTAGGAAATCAGGAGTTTGATAAGAATAGTGTCTAGCTGGACATGGTGGCACATACCTATCTGTAATCCCAGCTCTCGGGAAGCCGAGGCAGGAGGATCCTGGCTACAAAGTGAGATCAAGGCCAGCCTGAACTGCATAGAGAGACTGTCTCAAAAACGCCAAAAAAACCCACAAAAAAAAACAAAAAAAAATAGTGTCTAGCTGGACATGGTGGCGCATGTCCTGTAATCCCAGCACTCGGGAGGCTGCGGCAGGAGGATTATCGGGAGTTTGAGACTAGCCTGGACTACAAAGCAAGGTCAAGGCCAGCCTGAACTGCATAGAGAGACCCTGTCTCAAAAAGACAAAAAAACAAAAACAATGTCACTTTTACCAGCTCTCCTAAAGAAGTAGGTAACTAACATTATAAGGATTTCTTTACTACACCTAAGTTCAATGAGTAGAAATAGACTAATCAGAGAAAGCGCCAAGTGCTCCTCGGTCCAGTAAAATACAGTGAAGATGTGATACGGTACCTAGGAAATTTCTTCCACTGTTGAAAACTACGGGTAGGAAGATAATTATCTTAGGAGTTCTTACCACCTGCATTATACAGCATCCTTGTCTACACAGAGAGAAAGATACTATGTTACAGGAAATGCATACACTTTACAATCAGTGGAACCATGTTCAAAAATAACACTTCAGTTTGGCAGAGAGGACCACTAAGTCCAGTTGGGTAAGACTTCACTAAGAGTGGAGTCTTCTAGCTTTTGAAGGGTAGAAGCTGAGAAAGGATATTCTGTGTAAAAAGAAGCCAAGTTGATGGCAATGAAGATATCTCAGTTGGTTTGTCTGCTTCATGTGTTCTGCACCTTTGCCATTTGTCTCCTAGTCTGAGTTTATTTCTAAAATGTTGTCCTTCTTTCCTAAACAGCTCTTCTCCTGAATATCTTGGCTTACTCTGCCATCATATATCTCTTCTTTGGAATTGGTCAGAAGTACTTATAGTGCTGATAGCAGCACCTCAGAATAGAAGGGCAGGAAGTGAGAACAAAAGACTTAAGTTGAGAAAGATTTGGAAATGGTGCCGATGGTTCACAGCAATGTGAATGTACTAAACGCGACTATCATACACTTGAAAAAGCTTAAGTTGGTAAATTTTAAGTGTATTTTAGTCTAGTAGATGGAAGAAAGAAAAAAAGATTATATAGAGAAAAGTCATCCTGAGCTGAATTGTAGTTTAGATATGTTTGTGGTCATTTCAAAGGTTTAGTACTGGACTTTTAACACTGTAATTACCATTTCGTCATTTCTATGAAAAAATCAGTTTTTCAACTTCTAAGACCTTTTCTAAGATTGGAACCTGTAGTGACAGAGGATATGCCTACAATGAGTTGAATCATGGTTTGATTGCCTATAGGATAGCAAAAATCTTTCTCAAAGTATTTTGTTTAAATATTTCATATGGTTTATCAGGAGTGACTTAAAATCTTTTCTACTTCAGTGAATTTCAGGTTCCAGAAAGTATTTGCCTTTTAATGAGCTATTGCTGTTTATCTCCTATTGACTTCCAAATTATTTTTAATGAAGGCTTTGTTGAAAAGGCTTGAAGCTGTGAAGCCCACGGTTGGTATGAAACGCTCAGAACAGCTGATGGATTATCATCGCAATATGGGTTATCTCAACCCAGCACCGTCTTCCAGAAGAGTGAGATCTACGCTTGGCCAGTATAGCCCATTAAGTAAGCATATTCAAAACTATTTGGTACCTGTTAATATCGTTTATCCTTTTTTTTTTTTAAATGTAGCCAGTGTTGTTGTGATACAGGTTTTAAATGTTAACTTCAGGAATTCATGTGTTATTTTTTGATGGCACATTTTATTTGTGTTCTCTTAATCTCAGGTTTTTATTTACAACATGTAATGGTAGCATTGGAAGGAATCCAAGAAATAAGTCAACTGAAAATATTAATAGTTTCTAGATAATATAGGAGAGGCACTTTTTAATTTCAGTATGTTTATTAAAGAAAGAAATGAATAGAAGTGCTATTTGACAGTTGCTGAAACAGTCCCCTTAACCAGTTAGAAATTATTGCTAGATATCTTCTAGCCCTAATGTGTTTTTTTCTCCCTTGCTAGGTAACTAGCACAAAAATGAACAAACTGTAGTCATCAGATACACATCTTAATGTTCGATATCTGATCATTTATAGATCTAGCCAGTCCTATACCCCAGAGAACACAAAAGTAAAGTGACTACTTAGCACCAGAGTATGCAACAACTAGAAAGACCAGATACTTCTATTTTTTTGGCAGTACTTGGGATTGATCCCATGACCTCTTACATACTGGGCAAGTGCTGTACCACTGAGCTACATCCCCAGCCCTTTTTTCTTTTCTTTTCTTTTTGGTGGCGGGGGATAGGATCTTGCTGAGTTGCCCAGACTGGCCTCAAACTTGAGGTCCTCCTGCCTCAGCCTCCTGAGTAGCTGGGATTGCAGACCAGACATTTTCCTTTACTTGAGGTTTATACTGTTACTTCACATATATATTCTAAACTATAAGATACCATACTGAAGAGAGCTGGAACTACTTGTAATACTACAGCTTCTCAGTGTTCAGGGAAATCTCAAGCACTCAAGTGACTGGTAATTCCATCTATTCATTTTGCAGATATTGCTTTTTTAAATATAGTGACTAAGATAGGATCTTGTTCCGGTGACCCACATTTAATATTATGCCTTGAGTATAATAAATTATTTGTTAAATACATAAATGATTATACTAAATGTTTTTCTTTTTTCACTTCAATTATTTGAGCAGCTTTTAAGTGCCACATCTTTTAAGCGTTTTAGGGTATTTCTGGTTTGAGAATCATTGCATTAGACTATTGGACGTATGTGGGATGATGATAATAACTTAGTCTGAATTTAGGAGAGGAAGTTTATAAGATGATTGTTATGATCTAGATGTCCCCCCAAAGCCTCATGCAGTCATGGGGTTTATGATTGATTCACTGTCAAATGTTGGAATTATGGATGTGAGTGCTAGACCTGCCCTGGCGTGGGTAGTTTGCATACAGTGTAAGGGAGGGAAAGAGGCTGCTTGCTGCCACTCTCCCCCTCATGCTCTTGTTGCTTTTGCTACCTTCTGCCGCCATGAACTGTTGACCTCTGCCATGTGCCACCCTGTCTTGGAGCCAGCTGATTATAGACTGAAACTTACACAAACTGTGAGCTAAATAAACCTTTCCTTCCTTAATTCTGGACGTCAGGTATTTTGTCTCAGCAACGAGAGAAAAGTAACTAAGACAGTGATGATTCATATATTTAGTTTGAATAATTCGGTACTCCCTTCTTTGTATGTTTTCAGGAGGAGCTTCTAGGACATCCAGTGCTACCAGTGGTCTCAGTTGTAAGACTGAACCATCAGGTTTTGACACATCTAACAACCTGTTGCTGAGACCTAAGCCTCCTAATGTCCGAGCTGCTTGGTTATAAAGCCTTTTTATTTTAAACATTTTTCATCCAATTTTTATTGATGTGTTTTTGTGTATTATTACAATTCTGTGTAAACATCTGTAATTTTTTTTAGCAATTCAGAGTACACAACAGTGAGTTGTAATTTATTGTTATTCAGTGCAGAATTGTTGTCAAAATGACCATTTAATGTAAAGTCAGTGTTTCCTATGTGAATGTATTTATATGAGGTGTTTATGTATTTATTAGAGAAATGGTACCACAGTAGGCATGTATATTTTTCTCAGTGTAGAAATGGAGTGTCATGCTGACAAAGCAGTAGTAATAATATCATTGCATGTCCACCCAAGATGTCCACTGTATAGTTTACATTTTCTATTTTTATTTTTTGTAAGCTGTAGACCTTGAGCTTACCACTTGAATTTGATTGACTTTGTTTTCCATTCGCTTTAGGACTTTTACGGAGTGAATGATAACCTGATTGTGAAAATTACACTTTATTTTTATGAAACAAATTTTGAAATGTGTTTTATGGGTAAAGCTAATACAGATTTGGTAAGCATATTGAGAGAAGCTTGTCCTGGAGCAATCCTTAGAATTCACCAGAGGTATCATAATATTTTTGTGGAAGACCATTGAGTTAGGTCTTAAAAATTTGATTAGCTACTTCAAACAATTTCATACTGTGAATATTAGAAAGTTCAACTTAGAAGCTCCTCTCATGTTTTAATGATTCAGAAAAAGAAGGTGGGCTTTAGAGCTATAATCTACTGCATTGTGACTAGTCTGTAGATCAGATTGGTTGCACCATAAGCAGACAAGTATTTGTTCAGTCAGCAAAGTAGCATCACAGAGCCAAGAAGCAGATCCCAAGGTATGTCAGAACAGTGTTTTAAGTGATTCTGTTAGCATATTATGCTATGGTTTAGTATTTATTGTATTGAGAGACAGTTAAGAATAAGAAATCTTTAGAAATTCTAAGTAGTGTCAATAGGTTCTGAAAAAGAAAATTAAATATGAACAATAAGAGAAAGGTCATACTTTGGTTCAGGCTACTCCTTTAAATATCAGGTAGTTTTCTGGTTTTGTTTTGGTGTATTTAGTTGAAAGTTGGAAGTAGCATTTTTACCAATCTCACATTTAAAGGACTGGTAATCTGGATGGAGTTGTAGTGGCAGATAGGGTATATAATATAGTGGATTTTTCGAAATTAGAGTATTTTTCTGCCAGTTGATAGGCTCTTGTTTCATATAGTAAAGTATGGTCTTTTATAGGCATCACTGTTTTTCATTATTGGCCTTGTCAGTACACCCTTAGAATATAGGAAAGTTTTCATATATGACAAATCTTTCCTTTTTAATACTAATTTTCTGCAGCCACAGTAAAATCTGTGTTTCACTTTTTAATGCTCAAGCTGTGTAGCATGTTTGCTACACCTACTTTTCTGAACACCTTTAGTAGAAAGGCAAACTATATTTTTCTAAACATAATTCATAATTCATTGGCCTAGGTTTGTATTTATGGATTTTGTTTAGGGTAAGGCATATAAAGCATGGAAACAGTGGGGTTAAATTCATGAAAACATAACCTGGGTCTGAGATTTTTCTGCAGCTTTCCCTGGGCTGTAACATTCTTCTACATTACTTGATACTTTGTTTTAGAGAGTAAGTTTTTACACTTGTTTTATATAAAAGCTTTAGCTAATCTGAACAAAGGTTTTCTTTTGTTAACTTATTGCACTTTTAATGTTTGTCTAACAATTCTTCTTTAAAGAGAGATAAGGTAATGCTAAATTTAAAACTGAGCACTTGGACATTTGCCCAATAGTGAGTCAATTTTTAAAAATGAATTTTTATTTGAGGGGGGAATATGTGTATGTATATATATACACACAGAATCTTTTGTATAGCATTAGTCTAGTACTTTGTGTATAATCTCTGCTGCCAGGTATCAGAATACAACACATAATTTCATTCTTTGATTTTAGATATCAATTAAATGCCTTCAATTTTTACAGCTTTGGAAGGGGAAGTTTGTCTAAGTATTACTGATAACAGGGATTCAATTTCAAGTAAAAGTTGGGAAGAACAATGGTCTTTTTTAAACAAAAGTTATAATTTTATTATCACAGTTGCTTAAACTATAGATAGCTTCTAGGCATTGGAAATATAGTATTCTCTGATATGAAGTCAAGGTTCTTTGAAAGTTGTTATGGTTTAAGTGACTTTTTAGTGGAGGAATCATAAGTACATTCATTACTCTGTTCATTATCTAAAGCATAAAAAAAGTGAAGGATAACCTAGCCTTATTTTGTATTTGGTTGGCTTGGAGCTAGTGTACATACCTTGAAGATTGTATCTGTCACTAAAAAATAGGCAATCCAAGGCCTAGTTTTAGGCTAGGATCTTAGCAAAAATTATTTTTGTTTCTGTCAAGTATTGAGTTAATGTTGCCTCCTTTTAAGTAAGATTCTGTGAGAGATTTTTAAACTTTTAAAATTATTTCTTAAGGGGTAACTGTTAGCTCATTCTTCCCCTGCTTCCTTTTTCAGTCTCCATGAAAAGCTGCTTTCTTAGCTGCTACTCCAAATGAAGTTTTCTGGTTTGTTTATAAATATAGTATAGTGGAGTTGTTTTCAGTGCATTAACTCAAGTGTCCAAAATGGTATTTAGACAGCTGTAAGAAGGTGATTGTGATGGGTGTGATTGTGTACTTATCTTCAGATTCAAACTGTGCAGCTGTGAAAAGTATTACAACTGATGTAAAGTTAAAAGTGTGAATTTATCATATTAAATCTCTAAAACGTTTACTGTGTGAAATGCCAAAGTCTGAACCTTTAAATGATTTTATGCCACTTAGAAAATGTGCTTAATGTTAATGGTTACTTAGATTACAGTGAATAAGATTAGTAAAATACTTAAAAGTCAACATCTTTTTACAGTTTTTTAGTCCATTGTAATGTATTTAGGCATCAAGGAACTGACTTGGCCTGGGGGAAAAAGAAATAAAAGAATTAAAGATAACTGATTTCTGATCTCATGTCTTTCTCTAAAATCCATTGTCTTGCTTCTGTCTTTAAAAGTAGAATAATAACCTCTAGGTAGCTTACAAAACTAAGAATTACAATGAAGTTGGGAGGAAGGTACAAGATATTTATATTTCAAAAGCATGACACTTAGCGGGAAAGAATTTGCTTAAAATGATAATCCTGGTCAGCATTTCTTTACCTACACCATCTCATTCATTCTGTAAAATTGTTGTGGTGCTATAGTAGAATAGATATTCTTTCAGAGCCTGAAGGAATGTTTTTTAAAAAGTAGCTGTGTATATGATGTCATTTGTAAGATATATACTGTAAGTAATAAATGCTCTTTTTAAAACTTGGTTCTAAAACATAGTTTAGGAGATTTTTGTTGGTTTTATTGTTTCAGTGGGCGTTAAGTAGAAATAATGCCACTGGAATAAATCACTGAGTAGCCCATACAGTAGTATATACTAGTTCTCAGCTACAAAGTTAAAAGATTTTTACAGCAAACAGGATTCTATTATGGAAGAAAATTTTATTTGAGTTTTAAAATTCTTGTAATTTTTTAAAAATCCACGTAGAGATATTTCTGGAATCAGTAGGATAAGACTGTTACTGTTCTGTGCCTCTATTTCAAAATCCATTTGGTAAATTCAGGTAGTTGCACTTTTTATTCTAGGTGATGATTTGAAGTTCCATTGCTTTACAAAATAAAACTTAGGTAACCTGTCATTATTACACTACAATAAGATTTTTTTCACATGAATCTAATTTCACATCCACTATTTTAAGACTGTAAAAGAATTTGGACAGTCACCAGAAAAAGTTATGGTTCTAAATTCTTAAAGGATGATATTGCAGTGATAAACCCACACATGTTTATTTCACTAATTTTGGAATTAGAGTTCATGTCCAAGTTTGTAATATGTCATTTATTTTTCTTGGTATAATTCTGAGAATGTTTCTATTGCATGTAAAAAATATCCAGAATTGAGTACAGTATCTCTCCCTCTCTATCTGTACTATCTAGAAAAACCTATTAACTCAAGAAGATTTCATTTTAAATTACAATTTTAGTAATGTGAGAGAGGCTTGGTTTTTTTTTTTAGGTAAATGCCTACAAGAGAGAAACGTTTTGTACATTTTAAGGTTTTGTTAACTGCTTATCAAAGAAGATTATAAAACCTAAATGTATTTCTGCTAACTCATTAGTTGCCACAAAGCAGACACCCCAGTCACCACTACCCAGATCCAAAGTTGGAGTACTGCCAGAATTCCCAAGATTCCTGGGGGCCTCTTTCCAGACTTTCCTCCCAGCGCCCGCAAAATGTCAAGTACTCTTTAACACTAGTTTTGCTTGCTTCTGAGCTTCATATAAATGGAACTGTATTCTTTTGTGTGTGATGTTTTGGGTCAGCATATTTGTTTGTGGGATTCTTCCATGTTGTTATATGTAACTGTGTTTCATTTTCATTTCTGTGTAGTACTCTGTTGCTTGACCATACTGTGATTTATTTATCTATTGTATGGTGGTTAAATAACGTGGGCTGACTCCCTGATTTTGACTGGAAGGTTAGTGTGTAGATGTGCCTTGATTGACCTGTGCGCACATTTTGGAGTAGAGTTGCTGGGTCACAAAGTATGTGTGTGTTTTCTAGATAATGGTAGAGTTGTCCAGAGTACATTATCAATTTACTGTCCTACAGAAGTGTTTTGGTTCCTGCTGCTTCATATCTTCACCAATATTTATTGTCAGTCCTTTTTTAAAGTTTTACATCTATAGTATTTATTGTCAGTCTTTTTTTTAAGTTTAGGCTAATATGTCTTTATTGTGATTTTAATTGCCTACTCTAGTAATACTTTATTTTGTTGGCTATGAAATACATTCATTTGTGAAGTGCTTTTTAAAGTTTCTTGCCAATTTTTATATTGGGGAATAGTTTTTTTTTCTTGATTTATAGAAGTAGTTACAGTAGTGATCCCTCATCTCTCACAGGAGTCACGTTCCAGAGACCACTGCGATAGGTGAAAATCTGTAAAGTAGCAGTGTTATATTTATTTTATTATTTATAGATATTTTAAGGCTTTATAAACCCTTCCCACATGTCTATAAATCTTTCCCACTCTCTTATTAACCTTTCCCACACTCTTATAAACACTTCATATGCTCTTAAATACTTTCTACACTATTAAACCTATGTAATTTTAACAACATGTAAAATTCTATATGATTACTGTATTTTTTTTTTAAAAAAAGCCTACAATACAGTGAAGCCACAATAAGTGAACCGTGATATAGCGAGGGACAACTGTATATATTTTGGACCCATACAATGCCTTATGAATTATGTATTTTTGTCCAGTCTGGCTTCTCTCTTCACTATAAATGGTGTTTTTGATAAAAAAAATTCTTTAACACAGCCTTTTCTCAGTGGTTAGTACTTTTTAATCTTGAATTTAATAAAATTTCCCTTTACCCAAGGCCATGAAGATATTCTGCTGTATCATTATTATTATTAATTATTTTTTAACAGTGGCAAGGTTTTACGTTTATTAAAGGTAGGAAAAAACAGGCCCTGCAGAGTGGATTTGGGCCAAGTAAAGGTAGGAAAAAAGTGAGAAAAAAATTTTAAAAGTACACTTCAAACTAGAGGATAGGGTGGGCTACCGTGAAGAGACACAGTAGCAAATGCTTAATGGTGACTTGCCCTCCTGTTTTCCACAGTGGCATCGTGTTCAGGTCATCCCATCGAAAACCTGCCTGAGTTCTCAGGAGAAGTCCACATGCAGGGCCTTGGGAGTTGTTCTGTACATGTGCCTAACCAGTTTTAGCCTCACCCTATCTTCCTGCTTCATTCCCCCTTAAGAGACAGTAACATTATTTTTTATGGGGTCCTGAGGGAGTAAAGGTCTCTGTATTCATATATCTACTTCCTGCTGGAAGGGGCTGTAGACCCTACCTAGTGGGGATTATGTGCTCTCCAACTACCTTGGGATGTTATGGCTCACTGGCTGGGTTGAAGAAAAAACCTGTACTTGGAGCCGCATTAGAATCTTGCTTCTTGAAGAGAAATCTCAGGTCTTCTAGAGGTTTATAGGAGTAGCTGTTTCCTTTTAGGTGGTTTTTTCTTTAGACAGTTCAAGTGAGGCAGGCTTTATTTCCCACTGATCAGGGATGTGCGCTAACAGCAAGGTCAGTGGAATTTGAATTACTATTCATGCTGTTTTCTGTGGCTCATCCTGGAGCAGTCACTTGAGTTAAGTTTATTGGCTGTTTTTTTGTTTTTGTTTTTGTTTTTTTCTGCTCGGGCCATCAAATGTATGTCTGAATTACCTACTGCTCTCTCGGCTAGCTAAGCCATGTATGTTAATAGGCTTTGGGGTGCTTAGGGTCTCCCTCTAGAGGCGATTTCTAGATTCTGTCCCGAATAAAGAATTGAACAAAACAAGCATAAATGATAGCAAAGTTTTACATTTATTAGAGATAGGAACAAGTAGACTCTGCAGAGTGAGTTTGGGTCAAGTAAAAGTATGAAAAAGTGAGAGAAAAGTATATTTCCTACAGTGTAGGGTGGGCTACCATGTAGAGACATGATAGCTCCACTCTCTTATTGTGGAGAAGTTGTACCTTTTCTGTAGTTACTCAGTCTACTTGAACTTTTGTCTCTCCTTTACTAATTCTGTTAAATTATTTTGTTTCAGGTTCATTCATCTGACTTAGGCTATTATTTTTGGCTATTATTTTTTTAAACTAGAAATAGATCCCTTGATCACTGATTTTGGACTTCTTTTCTAATAGAGGCATTGAAAGCTATGCATTTCTTGTAAACATAGCTTCAAGATTTGATAATGTGACATTTTTATTCTCATTAAGTTCAAAATTTTTCAAATTTCCATGTGGCATTCATTTTTAACCTTGAGCTCTTTAGAATATATTTTAGGATGCTTTAGTTATATTGTTGATTTATATAAAAATTAAGGGAAAAACTTGAAGCTGTCTGTCAGGCCACCCCACTGTCGTTCATGAGTCGAACCCAGCAGCCTGCTGCCTGTTTTGTATAAGCTGTGCTGTAGTTTGGATGGACAGTGTCCCCCAAAGACCGAGTAGTAAATGCTCCCCAGCAATAAGCTTTGGGGTGAAATCTGTAAGAGGTAGGGCAGAGAGAGATATTTTAAGTAATTGAGGATGTGCCCCTCCAGGGAGATATTGGGACCCTGTCCTTTGTCTTGTTTCCCAGCCATTATGAGGTGAGCAGCTTTGCTCTGCCGCCCTCTTGCCGTGATCTGCTGCCTCTCCACAGGCCCTAAAGCTCTAGGACCAGCTTACATGCACTGACACCTCCAAAACTATGAGCCAAGATAAATCTCTGTTTTAAAGTTTTCCCAGGTATTTTGTTACATGAACAGAAAGCTGACTGACACAGCCTGGGAACTAAGAATGGCTTGTACATTTTCAGATTTTTTTAAAATTAAAGAATAATATGTATTTTGGGGACATTTATCTTTAATTGATATGCAGATACATAAAATTGTTCATATGGTGTACCATGTGATGTTTTGATGCATGTATATGTTGTATAATGTATATACAGGGTCTATACAGGGTAAACATCCATCTTCTCGAACATTCCTTTATTGGGCAAACACTCGGATCCTTTCCTCTAATATTTAAAAATGTACAGTACGTTATTCTTACCTGTGGTCACTCTGCTTTGCTGTAGCACACCAGAACTTCTTGTTCCTACCTCAGTACCCACTTGTCTGTATTTTCACACCCTTACCTGCTCCTGCTCTTCTCAGCCTCTGGTAACCACCGTTCTGCTCCCAATTTCTATGAGATCATCTTTTTAATATTCTACATATGGCCAGGTGTGGTAGCGCACGATGGCCAGGTGTGGTGGCGCACGCCTGTAATCCCAGCAGTTGGGAGGCTGAGGCAGGAGTTTCGTTGCGAGTTCGAGACCAGCCTGGGCTACAAAGTGAGCTCAAGGCCAGCCTGAACTGCATAATGAGACCCTGTCTCAAAAAACACACAAAAAAATATTCTACATATGAATGAGATCATGAAGTGCTTGCTTTTAGTGCTTGGCTTATTTCATTTAACATTGATGTCCAGCTCTATCGATGTTGTACTGAAGGATAGAATTTCATTCTTTTTATGCTGGATAATATTTAGCATTGTGTAAATGTAGTACATTTTCTTTACACATTCATCAGTTGATGAACACGGGTTATTTCCGTTGCTGAGCTGTTGTGAATAGTGCTGCAGTAAGTATAGGAGTATGGATATTTCTTCAATAGACTGATTTTATTTGATATATGCCCAGTAACAGGATTGCCGGATCATATGATAATCCTATTTTTAATTTTTGGAGATTTTCCATAGTGTTTTCCATAAGAGCTGTACAAGTTTACATTCTTACTGACTGAGCATTCCCTTTTCTACACATCCTGGCCAGCACTTGAATATGTCTTAGTCTTTTTGATAATAGCTGTTTTTACTGGAGTGAGATAATACTTCATTATTGTTTTGATTTGCATTTCCTTATGATTAGCAATGGTGATCATTTTTAAATATACCCACCATTTTTATGTCACCCTTTGACAAATGTCTATTGCCCTTTTTATAGTCAGGACTTTTGTTTGTTGAGTTTTTGTGGTGGGTATTGAATCCAGGGCCTTTTGCATGCTAGACAAATGTTTCTACCACTGAGCTATTCCTCTAGCCTACTATTGAGGGTTTTTTTTCTTTTGAGTTTTTATATATTCAAGACTTTACCCCTTTGTCAGATGTATGGTTTGCAAGTATTTTCTACCCCTCTCTGGGTTGTATCTTCACTCTGATGATTGTTTCTTTTGCCATGCAAGATCTTTTGCCTGTAATCATTTTGTGTAGGTGAAAATTACACTAACATAGACATTTTAATGTCCATAGTAAAATTTTATGAAACATGGCCATATTCATTCCTTTGTCTTGTCTAGAGCTGCTTGTGCGGTATGACAGCTTTATGGTTGTGTCAAAGGCCATCTGTCTAGCAGACCATGAAACATTTACTGTCTAGAGAAAAAACTGTTGATTTCTGCTCTGGATGGTAGTTTCTTCCATACAGGACTTGGCTTTGTTTCTGGCAGGCAGCAGAAGTGCTCGAAATCTCAGGTTACCTTTACCTAGTTGAGATTTGAGATGATCTTTTAGTTGACATCAGTGATTGCAAGAGCCAAACCATTTCCAGTCTCCCTGTTTGGGGCCCCAGACTGAAACACAGCAGGCTTACAAGGCCTCCCTCCCTCAACAGCTGGGAGCTCTCAAAATCTTACAGTTCCTTAGCCTCTCAGCAGCCGTTTCACAATTAGCAGACATCCACTGGGGGAGAAAATTGGCCCCAAATACCAGACTTGTTCTCTGGCTTTTTTGCCCAAAAATCATGGTCCATAATTTTCTGTGCCTTGTTAGCTCCTCAGTGCCTTCAAGCAGGTTTTTATTTTAAGTAGTTTGAACCCCATTTCTGTTTTCTGAGGGAGTGTTCACTCAAATTACCTGCACCAATATGGAAATCCTAGAGAAGTTATACTTTGGTTTTGAAGATAATTTTTAGATTTAACAGTAAAATTCTGCCAACTCAGTTGTGTATTAATCTTGAGTCTGAAGCTGTGTGGGTTGCTGTCCAATGAAGCAGCTTTACTTTCTCTTTCTCCACTGAGTCCCACCAGAGGTGGAAATGATGATTAGAGTGATTCTTTTCCCTTTTATTCACCAGGGGCAGTAATCCTAGTCTCTTCCCCTTTCCTCTCCTCTTCTGAAATCCACACTAAGCCCCACAGAGTCTGCTGCTCACCCTGTTGATGCTGCTTTCTTTCGGGACATAATCATTTTTCACCTCCATTATGCCCTCCCCCATCCATTCTCCCTCCACTGCCAGAGTGTTAAACTGAAATTCGGCATCACTTAAAAGTGTTAGTGGCTCTCTGTAGATCACTGTATGACATAGTAGTTCTTCAGAAGAGCAAACTAAACACTTTATTGTTTAGCCTTACCTCTCATGGCTTCCTTATGTCTTTCTGAACTATTTTCAGGACAAAGAATGCATCTCTTTTCTTAGCCTAAGGGTCTTTTTTGTAATGCTGAGTCATTAATACTGACGATGTCAGTGTCATTCCACCCCTGTCCCTGTTATTACCTAGCTAATTCATACCTATTCTTTTTTTT
>NW_004955403.1:23872114-23881997 GCF_000276665.1 Chinchilla lanigera
GCTTGCCAGGCAGGCGCTTTTGCCGCTGAGCTAAATCCCCAGCCCCCATGCCTATTCATTATTAAACAGAGTTCCTGCGTCAGTTCCTCAGGAAGCCTTAATCTATAGATGCTTTAAGGGCAGACTTCATATTTATTTGATTATATATTCTCAGGAGCAAGCCCACTGAATATTGGAATGAAGAAAATGACAGATAGATGAAAACAACTCTGTCCACACTTAACATTATCTTTGCTCTTACCATTTTCTGTGTCTTACTCATTGAGCTTCAAGTATGAATTAGCCTTTCCTAATGTGAGGAGGCAAAAAGTGGTCCTTATCTGACCTCCCTGCCCAGCTACTGTCCTGTTTCATTTTATGTTTCTAAGTCAAGTGGGATGTTTATCGTTTTCTTTGTACACACTGGTCCTTCTGTCTGTGCTGCCCTTCCACCTAATGACTTGGTGCATTCGCCTTTACAGAAGCCCCAAGGATACTGTGTATCCAATCTGCTACTTGTTTTTTATTCTCACCATCCCTGTATTACAGAGTTTACTACAGTCTGTAAATTCCTGACTACAGTGCAATGGCCTCTTCATACTAGACTTAGTGGCCTAGGCTGGGGCAGTCTCTGTGGCTGCAGTGCCAGTGTGCTGCTTTGTTTGGTAGTAAGTAGTGTTTGGCAAATGTGTATGAGATGAATATGCATTGTGCCCCCTTCTCTCCATTCCTGCCCCTGCTCCATAACCTCTTACAAAACTCTGGCTTACTGGAGTTACTGGCAGACTCGGTCTGCCCGTACCACTAATGGCTTTCTCTATGCAAAACCACAGGATCTTTTTCTCGTTTTTGCATTCTTTTTTGACCTTTCTTTTGTATTTGACAGTATTGACCATCTTTGAAATAATACTCTGATGACACATAGATTGCTTCTGTTCTTCATTCTCTGGCTTTTGCTCTGATGACTTCTACTGGTGTCTGTGTTTTGAACCCTATCTTAAGGCTCCTGATCATCACTGTTGTTTTTACCTCATTTTACTGGTTCTTAAGGTCTGCTTGCTGAAATGTTATGTAAGTTCCCAAATTTCTGTCTCTAATTTTTCTGTTCTTTATACAGTTCTTTACATTGAATCAGGGTAATTTTTCTCAAACATGAAGGTATAAAACCATAGCATTTAAAAAATTGTCCCATGTGTCCTTCAAAATACAACAAACCTCTCATTTTACTGCTAAGGCTCAGATCTAGAAATTTCCCCCCAAATCTCATGTGTTGAGGTGTGGCTTTTTGAAGGTAGTTGGCCTGTGGAAGTGCTTCACTCTAGTGGGGTTTTATGGTTGATACACTGTGTCAACTTGGGGAGTCTAGAGGTTTGGCTAAGTGACTCAGCAGTTCTGCATCTTGGGGTGAAAAGGACACGCCCTTACTCTTCTGGGATGTTGTTCATTGTGTCAATTTGAGATGTTTAGAAGGTGAACTGTGTGATTTAGTAGGGAGGAGGGTGCGTGCTCTGTATTCATCTTGAGCCCGTGCAAGAGGAGGGCATAGAGATTATGTGGGTGCTACATGCCCCCTGGGTGGGAGTAGCCTGCTTACAATATAAGGGAGGGAAAGAGGCTTGTTCTTCTCTGCCACTCCTCCCTTTTGCTCTTGTTGCTTTGCTGTTCCGCTGCCATGAACTGTTGCCCTCTGCCATGTGCCACCCTGCCTTGGAGCCAGCCAAGTATGGACTGAAACCTCCACAAACTGTGAGCTAAATAAACTTTTCCTCCCTTCATTTTGGGTGTCAGGTATTTTGTTGCAGCGAGAGAAAAGTAACCAAGACATGGGGTTAATCCACTGAGGTCATGTGCTGCTAGGGGCTGGGGCCTGACCCAGAAGGGTATAATCTCACCCTGCTGCCTCCCTGCTCTCTTTGCCTTCTTGAAGCAGTGGGGGTGACTAGCCATGGCTAACCCTGCTACTGTGCCGTTTGTCTTGCAGCCAACTAACCGTGGGCTGGAACCTCTGAAAACCATGAGCCAAATTAAAGCCCTTAGTCTGCACCTTTGGGTTTTTTGTCTACTGTGGTAGGAAAGCTGAATGACACAGCTGTCATCACTTTCCCTACTGCTGTCCTGTGTACAGCTTACTAAAGTAAGCTTTCAACAAGAGAAGGCTGAGGAATCACTGATTGAACATAATATAAGGTGATGGGTGTGGCTCTGGTAGAGCGTGTGCTAGGGCTGTGTGAAAGCCTAGGTTCAACCCCAAGCACTAAAATAAATAATAATAATATACAGCATGTATTTTGGTACTTAAATCATGATCTTATGTATCAGCTTTAGTCTGTGTTTTATTTCCCAAATAAAGTAAGACAAGGCTCTTGAGAAGGGAAACGAGCATGCTTTTGGAACTGCCACAGTGTTCAGTCTGCCGTGAAACCAGTGTGCCGCTCGGTATGTGTGACCAGTGACTGCAAAAGGTGGGGAAGCCAAACTGATCACATGTTTAAAAGTGCTCCAGTGAAGAGCTATGAAAATTTAAATGAGTGTATAGAACATATAAAAGTATTTTGTGAAACATAGGTAGTCTTATTGCAGTGTTTATAACTAAAAAGTTTAATTCCGTTAACTCATCATTCATGGTGGTTACATTCTATAAAGTCAAGGCACATAATGCATTAGCATACACTGCTCCTGAGGGAAATACAGAGTTAGGTTCCGTGAGCCTCTGAGCACAGCATTTGCCCTGTTGAGCCCATCATCCATATTTTTGTGTGTGTTTCTAATTAAAGACATTATTTAGTATACATTATTGATTCATTAACATTGAATTTAAGAAAGCTTTCGAACATGCATTTTCCCCACAAGGCAGATCTTAGCTTTCTTGAGCTTAGGAAGCCTAGACTGCACTTTGGTGCCATGCTTGGGGCACCTTAAACAGCAAGATTACCAAAAAAGGGAAAGAAAACACTGTAAAAGTTGTCATAGCTGAATCTTGGAAACAGGCCAAATGCCCATCAATTGATGAATGGATAAAGATGATGGGGTTTTTTTTATACAGTGGAGTACTCACTAGGAGCCATAAAGAAGGATAAACTTGAGGCATTTTTAGGTAAATGGATGCATCTTGAGTTCATACTCCTACATGTAAATATCACATTGCTTCTCAGGTGTGAGAAACCAAAAGTGTAAATAAGGACCAAAATGTATAATAGATATAATGAAATACGAAGAAAATGTTCAAATGGGAAGAGGAACTAGAGGGGGGTAGGGGGAAAGGAAAAGGAGAAAAAAGGAAAAATGGATACAGCTTTTATAAATGAGTACAAGAGGGGTGGAAGGGAGAGGCAGGGAATGGGGGAAAAAAGGTGTGTCATATACTGGCACAAATTCCCTATAATGAATGTGATCATTATATGTACCTAAAATGTACCAATAAACTTAATTCTTAAAAAGTCACACTTCATATAGACTGCAAAGGGCACTTTCACAGTATGCGAGCTAAAACAAAATGGCAAGAGTGCCAGCTCTTTCCACCTCAGCCTAAACAGGCTTGTCTAGCAACCACAGTAGTAGTTCAAGACTTGCTTTTTCCCGAGTATTTTCGAGGTCCCCTGCACTGTAGCTACACTTGCCCCCTTCTCAGACATTCTGCATTCCACAAACACTTACTGAACACCTTTTACGGCCCAGGTGCTCCTCCAGGCATGCAACCACAAAGGAGAAACTGCCCTTGAGAAGCCTTCCCCTCCCAGCCTTGCATGTTATGGATGATTAGTAAATATTGCCTCAACACAGGTTACACTACATTTTGCAAGGTAAAGTAGAATGGAAGCAGTCGTCCAGTTCACTGCAACTTCAGCCCAAAGAATCCAGGCAACTTTTTGTTTTTGTTTTTAAATGTCCAATTAATTCCGTCCTGGGCTCACTCCTATGTTATACTTCATAGTTTCTTTCATGCATATAAAATATAAGCTTCCCAAAAGATCCAAGATGCTTGTGGGTGAGGCTTTACAGGAAAAAAATTCATAAAAGTGGTTAGGGATGGTGGTAAGAGGAGGCTGCATTTAGGGAGAGTGGTTAGGGAGAAGGGCATTAGGGAGAGCGCCAGGAGAAGGGTGCCACTTCTACGTGAACAAACCCCTTTTAGCCTCCCAGACCTTCAGGTATGACACAGCTGTGCAGTAAGTCAGCGTTGCAGGACAGAAAGGGAAGCACTGCTGTGCCTCCCTGTGGGATTCTGGTTCCGGCCTCCCAGGGGATGCAGAGTCCTAGGAATTCCTGGTGAATTGAGGCAGTAGCAGTGCACTAACTCAGCAGGACTCCCGAGGCAGAGCGCATTGGAGGTAACCTTGGTGGGAAGAGGAGCCAGTGCCTGCGCCCATGCAGAATGTGGATAATGTGAACTATTAAAGCATGTCACGTCTGCCTCTCCCTGCTGCGCCAGGGCGGGAAACGGTGTGCTGCTGAGTGGGCTGGGATGACCTACTGTTCTTATTCACTGCAGTCAGTTTCCAGCTGCATTTCATGGCCTTAGGATTGAGAATACTACAAAGGCTGGCCCTGCTTGTAGATATGCTGTACATATTGCCCTGTTAGCTGTTCTGCCTTTGTCTCTCTCAGTAATAGAATTTGGATCATTTTTTTATCCTCTTGGCACAGAAAGCAATGTATCTGCGAAGCTTCTAACAGCACCAGGCCTTGAAAGGGCAGGGTTGACAGACACCTCCTTCTTCAGACCTTGTGGTCCCTTCTGTCAGCCTACGTATCTAAGTGAGGTTAGACATATCTTTGGATGTGGTAAAGCCCAGACATTGGTAATTGTGGTAAAAGCAAGGCAGCCACTTTCTGATTAGGAGGCAGAAGTGAGTAGATGGAAGGCTTAACTTCCACATCTCTCAGGATGTGGACAAGTTCTCTGCCTGCTTTTCCAGCTTTGCCTAGGACGCTAGGACTTTATTCCTCCAGATCCATTACAAACTAAGACAATACCAACTGGTCTTTTCCTGGTTCAAATGTACTTACCTTTCCTCTTGAGATTTTAATTATTTTTCTCTTGCTTACAAGTCTGAGGGTCAAATCCAAACTGACCTTTTCTCTAGGTCTTGATAAAATGTAACAGAGAAAGAGGCACTAAAGATACTTTCTACACCTATGTACCTAAGTCTAGTTATTTTTTCAAAGTACCTCTCTTACCATTCCTTTCTCCGTTTACCACACCCACTTCCCAACCAATATTTATTGTATCAAACATTACATTATTTAACTATCATTTTACGTTTTTCCCTATTTAAGCTTCTTTTAGGGCAAGTTCTGTCTTTTTGTATCTTTCACAGAGCCTGGTAGGTAGTAAATACTAGCCTGACAGCTGATGTAATGGCCTGAAATGTTTATATCCCTCCAACAATTACTACGATGAGACCCTAACATCCAAGGTGATGGCATCAGGAGACAGGGTCTTTAGGAGTTGATTAGATGAAAAAGTGGCACCCACATTAGTGGCATTAGAGCCTTTCAAAATGCACCTGAGAGAGCTCTTTCCACCATGTACAGATAAAAGTCAGACTGTTTTACCAGAACCCAGTCACAGCGGCACCTTGATTTCAGACTTCTAGCCCTTAGACCTGTGAGCAGTGTTTCTGTTGCTTATCAGCATCTAGTCTGTTACTTTGTCATGCCAGCCTAAACTACGCAGCTGATTTTCAATGAATAGTCATGAGCCTCCCTTTCCTTCTAAATGGACTAAAATAGAGCACCTCCTAAGCAGGCAAAATTCTTGAAATTGTGATGCAAACTTTTTAGCACAATCTCAGAATTCCTAAAGACTGCTGAAAAGTGCATCAAACAAGGTGGGATTGTAGGAGGATGTTCCATGCTACCACTTTTGAGTCCATGGCAAAACAACGTGAGGTAAGATCTGCTTGAATCTGAAAAATTCACCTCATATAATAAAGTCAGTGTAGTATCCGATATACGGAAGCTTGGTCACTAGTAAATGAGTCATACTAGAAAATACACATCTATAGTGTGTATAGACAGGGTGATATAGATGTATAAATCACATCTATAGTGAAACACGGTCTCACTATATAGTTTAGGCTGACCTTGAACTTCCTTATGTAGCCCAGGCTGACCTTGAACTCACAACAATCCTCCTGCCTCAGCCTCCTGAGTGGTAGGACTATAGGCGTGTGCCACCATGCCCAGGTAGTTTTATTTTTAACCTATTCAGAGTTAACAAGAGTTCAATAAGAAAATTTATTAAGTGATCTTTATTGATGATTCACATTCAGTTATTTCTTCATTATCAGTTCTTCAGTTAATTGTATAAGTATTGTAAGTTGTTTTCCATTTGCTGAGGGAATTTAAATGTAAAATAAATACAAAATACATTTGTGGTTTAATGAACACTCAAGTGCTTTTTTTTTCCTGAGGTATTCCTTTTGGTCTGATTTTATCCCAGATTTGCCTTTCTATTTCTGCAGGAATAGTCTATTAAACCACACAATGGATCTGTGAAATTGTGGGCCAAGTTCACTGTGAGCAGTGAACTTAAATTTTAATGACATTAGACGTATTTTTTGATCTCATCATACAATACCAATACAAAAGCACCACCCATGCCTCTCAGTACATTGGACCAGGCACCTTTGAAGAAAGCCTTGGCTCCTTCATCTTTGGCAATCTTCCTCCAGCAGTCAATTGTCCCCGTGTACATAATGTCAGCTGTAGAGACAAATGTGCATAAGGGCTCCATAAATACGGAGGAAAGGGACTTCTCTGAAAGACACCTGTATGCAATGTTACTAGTTTTATAAAATTAAAGTCACTTGGGCACTAAGCACCAGCTCTAAGCAACATTTGATGGACATTCTCTTCCTTTGCGTAACTGTTAGGCTGAGTCTCCTGTCATTTGTACTTCTCTAACTCAAGATCAATGAAGCACCTGTGCAATTCATCAACCACATGCTATCAAACTGTAAAGCAGGAGTATCACACTGCATGGCTGCCTCTTTTTATGGATGAGAGAACTGCCCCTAGTCTCATTATGCTGTCCAAGATTATACAGCTACAATTAAGAGCTAAAAAACTATTAGGTTGAACCACATGAGACTGCTAACATGTATTTTGCTTTAAAAATGACATCGTCTTACGTTTCAACCTATGAAACATGTTTCTATCAAAACAGATTGCTTCAGGCTGTCTCTCACCCAGCTGAAACAGCCTCTCTCCCACTAAACTTGAAATAATTAAACAAGGGAAACAAGGATTCTTTTATTTATTTTTTTTTAAGAACTGTTTTAAAATAAACTAGCTAATTCTTTTCCCTGGTTTCTGCACCCAGGCTCTAAGCAAATAGGTCTAAGTGTGCTAGTTAGGTTTGCCTGTTGAGTATCTCATTTTTGATGTTCTGTCTCTTCAATAAAATGAAAAAATATTTTCTCTAAAGGAATGGTTGAGACTTAGGAATAGTCTTCCCTAAGTTCTTATCACGTAACTTTGCTAGGATAATGAAAACAGAGGACTGAATAGTGTTCTCTATGGGCAGAAAATAGTTTGAGATCAGCAGAGCCCATGCTTACCCCCTTTTCGGCCAGACTGCATCATCATCCTACGACGAACAGTGTCAAAGGGGTAGGACACCAGCCCCGCCACCGCGGTCACGGTCTGGGCAATCATCCAGCTCACGATAATGTGCACATTCTTGGGGTCAGGCAACATCCCTGTGGGCAGGGGCAAGAAGCCAAGTAGCCATGAGGTGACTGCTCTCAGCAGCTTGGCCAAAAGCAAGTGGAGGAGGAGGAGCTACTGCATCTCCAACCCCATGTCCTGCCCTTTTGAAAGAACCACCCCCTGTGAGGGTACCTCCCAGACAACCTGCAGCCAACAAAAATAGACTCGGGGAGTCAGAGTCCTGCATGGTGAAGGTGAAGCTGCCCCAAGTTAAACTGGGTAACTGATTCAGCCGTGTCAGGAAGGAGTTAGGCTCCCCTTGTTCCTCTCGGATTTACTCAAGGCCAGAGTTTATTTCAGCGGAGGATATGAAGAATCCTTTGGCTAATAATTTATCCAGACCACATGTCCTCATTCAGAAGCCTCAGCATAGCCCAGAGACTAGATGGAACATGATTACTCAATAGAAAGCCCTTTGCGAGTTCTAGGTCCTGGATGGTCCCCTCTCCACACACCCTCCTCCAACCCACTCCCTGCCCCTGGTTGCCCCCTCTCACCCTTGGCAGTATCATAAACTCCGAAGTAGGCAGCTCTGTAGATAATGATGCCCTGGACAGAGACGTTGAAACCCTGGTAGAGACCCCTCAGGCCATCAGACTTGAAGATCTTGGTGATACAGTTGCCTAGACCAGTGAACTCACGCTGGTCTACACTCTTGCCCACATCGGCAGCCAACCTGGTCCTAGCAAAGTCCAGCGGGTAGACAAAGCAGAGAGAGGTGGCCCCAGCTGCCCCACCGGAAGCCAGGTTACCGGCAAAGTAGCGCCAGAACTGCTTATGTCGATCCACACCCCCCAGGAAGATCTGCTTGTACTTGTCCTTGAAGGCGAAGTTGAGAGCTTGGGTGGGGAAGTAGCGGATCACGTTGGCCAGGTTACCCCTCCAGAAGGAGAGAAAGCCCTGTTCCTTGGGGATTCTCACCACACAATCAATGATCCCTTTGTACTGTTTCTCAGCACTGATCTGTTTGCTGGCATGTTGGACCTGGGGGAAGGTGAAGAAGGGGTGGGTAGCAGAGGACAGACAGGGTAGAGAGGGAAAGAGGACAGGGGAAAGGTCTGCATTTCCTCCACCCCCCTTTCTCTTTTGCACTCCTTCCCCTTCAGGAGAGGCAGGGGAGAACCTGAATCTCCTTTTGAAAAAAGTATCAGGAAATCAGATAGTGAAGAAATGTGAACATGTTGTTACTTGGACAACCATCCCCAAAGCCCAATTTATCTTAGGGCATTTGAGGGAAAGGTTCAACCAAATAAACTGAAAAAGTAATTTAACTGTGTTAAGATAATAATTTACTCCACTTTCCCTAGGGGTTTACTGGGAGACAGAAATAAAGATCCCTGCCCAAAGGGCTTCTGATTTAATAGATATGGTGAGCTGAAAGAGGACGGTCCCCCAGTGTCACTGCAGACTCCCTGAATGCGTCTCAGGGTAGGAGGCACAACAGGAAAGAAAGTAAATCCACTGAGCATCAGAGCCTGAAAAATCTCAAGCAGATTACCCAGCTAGTTAATTATTGAGGGATCTGTTGCTGTTGAGACCAATTTGTTGGGGTTGTTTTTCTGGCCGATAATTTTGACTCTCAAGTTGGGCTATTCTACACTGAGGAGCCCTGGCCTTTCGGGCAGGTGAAGATAAACAGGTTAGACGGGACAATGATTATAAACCCTTAGGGACCAGGCAGAGGAGAGAAAGATTTGCGGATATGCTGAGTGCGGTGATCTGAGTTAATTCTGAGTCAATCTTTCAAAGCTTCAGTTTCTTCATCTGTAAAATGGGAGGTAATAATTCTTATCATGCAGAGGTAATACAAGGATGAACGAACTAATGCATATGTCCGTCACAGCATAGTGCATGGGGACACAGTAATAATGATTAATTTTTGTAATTGTAATAGGTGGGTGTGGGTAAGAAGGTGCCAGGGTTGTTGCAGATCAGAAGGTGAGGCCGGCCCGGGAGGCCTGGAGTGCAGCGCGGGTGCTGTCCCAGCCGCAGGGGCTGGCTCGCTCCAGAGCGACTCCGGGCGGGGTTTCCATATATAGACACGCGCGCCGGGCGCCACCCGACACCAGGAATCCGCCACGGACGCGGGACCTGGCTGCAGAGGGCACCTTCCCCTGTGCGCAGGCCGGGCGCCGGGCCTGGGGCCTGCACCGGCATGCTGGAAGCCGAGCGCCGCAGAGGCTCCGCC
>NW_004955403.1:23882097-23896981 GCF_000276665.1 Chinchilla lanigera
CCTCACCTGCAGCAGCAGCTTGACCCGCTCTATGGGGGCGACCGCGGTCTTGGAGACGGCAGCGGCGACGCCGCCGGCCAGGAAGTCCTTTAGGAAGCTCAAGGCCTGATCGCCCATGACGCACACAGCCGGGCGCACACAGCCTGCAAGGAGCCGCGCTCTCGCTCCGCCGCCCGGCCGGCACCGCCGCCGTCCCGACCCTGCGTCGCGAAGGGGGCGCCCGCCCGGCCCGCGGCCCCGCTTATATCCCCGCGCAGGCTCTCGCGAGAGCGGCGGCGCCGGCCGGCGCGCGCGGCGCGCATTGGCTGGGCAGGTGCTCGGACGCCTGTCTACTGCGCTCTGCAGAGGGCATTGGGGGCGAAGGCGCTTCCGGGAGGCAGGGGTGGGCTGGGGGCTGAGCCGTCCGCCTGGGACATCTAAAGGGCAAACTCACGTTATCTGTCCCCGCGAGCGGAGGGAACACCGTGTCTCCGCAGCATGTGGCTGCTGTATTTATAGCACAAGGGGACTTAGCCTGGGCGCGACCGGGGGCAGACGCGGGCCCGCGGCCCGGAGCGGGCTGGTTTAACCTCGGGCCTGCACCCCGCTGGCGCAGGGATTGCGAGCTAGTTTTTTTCCGCCTTCCGTATAACGCACCCATTACCAGAACCCCACTGCCTACATTTGGGTCTTTTAGCTATGCGCTCTCGCAAACAAATTCCGATCTTCCTAAATGGACACTGAGGTCACTTGATGCTGTGATTGCTTCATGTAACCTGGCAGCCTCCTCTTCCAGTTCTCTTCATTCAATCGGTTAATCATTCATTCTGCGGGGCAGTCAGTGCGGCCAGGAAAGGCCAGATGCGGGGGGCTGGGGCTGCACTCACTCGTGTGTGTGTGTGTGTGTGTGTGTGTGTGTGCGTGTGTGTGTGCGCGCGCGCGCGCGCACGCGCGCGGTTTGCTTTTCTGTTAGGGCGGCCTGTCACATTGTGATACTCAGCCTGATAACTCTTAAGACAGAACAATGTTTCCCAAGCTCCTTACATTTCAGAGCTCCTAGGCCTTCCTTTGTAAGCTCCTGAAGGTTTAACGTACCACTGCTGTCGGTGGAATCTCAGCGCACGCTCCAGGCATAGTGTTCTGTCAGCTGGCATCTCCTTGAGGGTCAGAGCTGTCAGCCTTTCAGAGAAGGTCGAATCCTTGGTTGTCTTTGTCTCTTTTAAATAGGTAATTGAGCTTGGGGAGACCTATGTAGTCCTGGGAAATTGATAGCAATTAATTAAAAATATTGTTATTAATGTATTACCTCTTTTTTTAAAAAGGCAGTTCAAGTAACCATACAGTTTTTCAAGTACTACTGTTTTCTTCCCCTAGAGAGGTTGCAATTCGTTGTGAACTTTAAATGCATTACTCAGTTCTCTTCCCATATCTGCCAGTGTTTGTTTATACATTTGCCAAACTTCATTCACTTTTTCCCACGTCTCACTCATGTTTTGTGCTCCATGGCAGTGCAGGTATCACGGTAGGTGTTCGCAGAGCAGCAGCAGTGTCACTTGGGGCATAAAGACGTAAGTAGAGCAGAGGTCATGAGCTGGACTCCAGGACCATGGAGAGGATGCGTGCATGTGACTGGGGCCGGCTGGAGTTGGGAAATCAAGGTGAGCTGTACAAAGGCTGGGAACTATTGCAAAATTGCGAGAGTTCAGAGCAGACAAAAGGATAATCAAACTGAAATCACTTATGTATTCATTCAACAGACACTTGTTGAACATTTATTGTGCTGAACATTTATTCTGTGGATTCAACAAAAGTGAAACTTGACTGATCTCCAGTGACCTTACATTTAGTATATGTGTCCCTTGTTCAGCTTTATCCATTGCAGCTTCACATATAGATTTCCATGGATCAAAAATCCACATGGTAAGCATTTGCAGTTATAATAGTGTAGTGTATTCCACCCTGTTAATACTCAGAAGTTACCTAAAACAATTTCCTTTTAATTGTGTGTTAGAGTTGTTTCTATTTTTGTGAGAAGTAATGCAGCTATATAAATTTTATTTTTCCTGTTTTTTTTTTTTTTCTTATATTCCTAAAATGGAACAGAGAGGTTGAGGATTGTTAAAGCTTTGTAGCTCCTGCCACTTATCAACAAATTGCTTTTCAGAAACATGGACTCACCTGGAGTGTTGATGGGTGCTTAGTTGTCACAGCCTTTCCTCCAACGCTGATTTTTTAAAAAAAAAAACATCGTTTAGTTATTTGTACCAATTGTGTAAACTTTCCCTTTTGTGTAAGCCAATCTTCCTTGACCACTGATGGCATGAAAGCAGATTATTTACCTATATTAGAACAATAATTCTCTATATTTGGGGCAAAAAGCATGTGCTGAGCCTTTTAAAAATTTTGTAGTTTTCCTTTTGGTCTTTACTGTATTGTCCTATTGGTGTTATTTAGATATAAACAGGTATATATAATGATATACTTCATGTTCTGATGTTATTGTATCTCTTACTGAAACATTAATCTATGTGCATTATAGATATGTTACTCTATTTTCTCCCACTTTGGGAAGAAAAATACTTTTGGTTATTTTTAAAATGTTTAACACTATATTAAATATGGTAAGATGTCTCCAGACCATTCTTGGGTACTCAGATCTAATCTTAAATAATTATTTTGTTCAACCCATTATTTGTCTTATTTTACTAATTCTAATTTATCACATATCAAGTTCTTATATGTGAAATCTCCATATAATATGACACATTTACTTGATCATCGTTCTTTAAAAAATTGATATGTGATTGTGCAACCACTTAAAAATAAATTTTTTTGGTTTGCATACATGACTGGATTTATTTTTACTGTCAAATTTTTCATGTATTTAAACACCACCAGATTGTTTAACAGATAAATTAAACCGAATATTAATTGAACAGTATTGTCATCTTTGTTACATTTAATTTTTTTGTTTGTTTGTCTTGAGACAGAGTCTCACTGTGTAGTTCAGGCTGGTCTTGAGTTCACTTTGTAGTCCATGCTGGCCTCAAACTCACAGCAATCCTCTTGCCTCAGCCTCCCAAGTGCTGGGATTCCAGGCATGCACCACCATGCTTGGCTGTTATGTTGAATTTTATCAAGTGGAATTTTTGATATTGTCTGAGTAGAACACACAGAATTTTTTCCTGACTTCTTGCCAGTGCCCTGGTATGTAGGGGGAGGGGCTTGAGCTCCAATGCTTGAGGTTTTCCACAGACTCTTACACAGAGTTCTCCCTCTCCACAGGCTTTCTCAGAAAAAAGGAGGCCTCAGATGCCCTCAGGAGCATGAACTGCCTGTGATCACAAGATGCAGGTATCACTTACACAGGCGGGGCAGAGAATGGTGCGGCAGAGCGTATATCTCCCGCCCGGCCCAGTCCTCTGGGGCTTTCCGCCAGCATGAGAATGAACAAGGCCTTGTGGAGATAAAAGGAGACTCCACCTTCAGATGTACCATGCTGTCCTGGAGGCCAGGGGGACAGGGCTCTGTAGAAATAAAAATAGGGTATTGGGCTTGTTTAGTGCAAGCTTTTCCAGAGTATCTCATTTATCCAACTGGAACTCGAGAATGAGCTGCTAAAGTGTAGAAGGCACAAGAATCACAGAAAAACACTCAAAGACTTGCTGATGGTGGCGATCATGTAATGCCTGAGTGCAGGTGCACACCCAAGCAGTTAGGAATCAGAACACAATGCGTGGGACATTTCAGCATTGAGCAGAAGGGATCAAAATTTATTGATTGTGTAAGAGTCTGTATGAATTGTTGACTGTCAATCAAAAGTATTTGGTGGACTCCTTTATACTGATGCATTGCTCTAGAAAAACAAAAATATTTTACCACAGTTCTTGTTTGGGTTCACTTAATGAATTAGAACAGTACCTCAATTAACAAATTCTTTATAGTCAGTGGGTTTATAGAAAGTATTTATTAAAAGACAATACACATATCTTCAGCAATCGGGAGTATTCATGCAGTCTGCCTCAACCACCATTAATTAGCTAAAGCCAAGCCAAATTATGAAACTACAACTTGTCTTCTTTTTTTAAATCCCGGTTATTCCCCTGTAGTGATCAATTCCATTAGGTATTCATTTTTCTTCTTATTCTTCCCCACCAGAATTGAAATGATTGGAACTATTTACACCCAATGAGTTTGTCCATTTTTTCCCTTTCATCTCCCTACAAATATTACTCAGTGCAAATTCTAGACCCTAAAGACTCTGGAGGATGCCGGTGATACAGAGCTCAGAAAAGTAAATCGCTGCCTGGGAGAAGTACCTGCATGGAACAGACACCCTTGCGCTGTCTGCAGGGCTCCCGCTGAGGCTCTGGATGTGGTGCTGGGTGGATGGCCTCCCGCAGTCAGAACTTGTATTTTTTTAAACATTTGATAAACGTCTATGAAACAAAAGGTTTTGTTAGCAGGATGTGGGGCCTTAGTCTTTAAAGGAGAAGATGACTGTTGGGTAGTGGCTAAGAAGCCCCTGTGTCATAGAAAAGACAGTTTGCTGGATTCCGCTCCAAAGGCTATCAGCTTCCGGGAGAAGCTGAATCAGGCGGGCCCCTGGTTGGTGGGGCCACGAAGCCGGGGTGTTCTCCAGCCCATGCAGCTGACGCCCCAATAACACAGGAAGACTCTGCACTTCCTTAAGGTGATTCACAACGCCCCTTCTCTCATTTCCAATCAGCACCCCTTTACTTTAAGACTGCAACGAGCACATTTCGTATGGCACAACTAAGCTTATGCATGCATGTATAACGCCCTCTGTCCATCACCATCTGCTGCCCTGTTGGCATCTTCTGGTTTCACTCTCCTGTAGCCTTTGTGAATGAAGCCATCACTCACGTGGATTTGGCGCGACTGACTTTCTAAGTACCTTTTAAACTGTCTTCCCTTGTGTTTAGTGCTTCACACATCCTATCAGTCATTAAAAAACCCATTCTATTCCTGTTATTATTAAAACCAATAAATATTATCAGAGAAACTTTTTATTATATGTACTGTCAAAGAGCAATACTTTGTTATTCTAGTGTGTGAGAGTTTTATATCTTCACACGCTTCCTTTTGCCCCAGAACACGGTACTCTTACAGTCAGGGGGACATTCTGTGCCGTAAGGCAGAAAAGCACTGGGAAAGCAGAGGAAGCAGTTTGTTTTTGGCTTTAGAATTCCCCAAAGAAGATAAAAATTCAAGTCTAAACAATATAACTGGCAGAATACCAAAGGGAAACCAAAGCTTCCAGCCCACCCTCCCTGCCAATGCTTACCTAAAGTTTTCCAAACTGGGAGAGAAAGGAAGAAGGTGAGAGAAAAAGAAAGAACAAGATGTCAACCTGGATCTCCAAGAAACAAGGACCTGTATTCTATCCCAGCCCACAGAGGCAGCCCCGTGCCTGGGAAGAAATGGCTTGGCGGTGTTTTACTACACGGGTCAGAGCCCAAAGAGTTAATCCAACAAGGCTGAGAGAGCAGCAGAGCAAATCCCAGGCGCCAGCAGTTAGCGTGTGGCGTGAAGGACCTTGGATGCCCCGTGTACTGTGTTTGCAGAGCAGCGGAGTAATGCTTGGTATCCAAGGACACCGAAGTTCACAGGCAGCAGACAGACTGGAAGAGCCCCATGGCTAGAAGCGAGGAAGGTGTCAGAAGTGACCCTAATGGAGCCATGACTGAAGACCAGAGTGACTCAAGTAAAGACCTGGCAGCTGTCACCAGTGCAGACAGGCGGAGAGCCAGACTATGTGCTCTCCCCTTCCTCATCCTTGGCATAAAGAAATCCCTGGAATTTACATGTGGTCCATTGGAAAGAAAGCAGGAAAAGGAGAAGGTAATACTGCTCCTGCCACTTGGCAGGATGAAGTCTGTAACAGAAATAACAATTGAACTTGTAGATGGATACTTGTCCTGGCTATCACATTTTCATAATTTGTAAATGACAACATAATGGGGTCATATCAGAATTTTAACACTTTGTGCTGGTCCTCATTCTATAAAGCACACTTCTTTAAGAAGGAAACATTTAACAATGAATTTTCAAGGGGGCCTTCAGGGCAGTTTTCTTTATAATTTTTATGAAATTACAATTTATATACATTTCTATTAAACAGCTAAACCTTATAAGTAAAACCACAAGTGACACCTTTAGTGTATAAAGTCCATATTACCTTAAACATGATGGTTCTTCAATAAATGTTTATTGAATGAATGGGGAAGCACTATACTTCAACTTCTAGTGCAATGGTTCTCAAATTTTTCTAATAATGGCACACCTGGAATCCATAATTTTTCTGCAGCACCATGAAAGGTAGGCATATGGAATTTCATCATGTAAATTATGAGTAAGCAGAAATATAATTTTGCATATTCCACATCTGCCACAAACACATAGTTATTTTAATGGTAGACTAATTAATTTCTCCTTGCAGTTCTGCAATTTTTCCTTTACATGTTTTGAAGCTTTGTCTAGGTTGGAAGGCATGCAAGATTTGAATTGTTATGTAGCTTGGTGAATTTAATTTTTATCATTAAGTTGTAGCCCCGTTTCTAAATATCTGTAGCAGTGCTTTTTTTGCCTTAAAGTTCTTTCCACCTAGAATTAACAGAGCAGTCTCTGCTTCCCTTTGGCTGGCACGTGGCTTGCTGGTCTATCCCTTTAATTTCAACTCTCTGTATGCTTTAGGGATGTCCTCTGTGAACCATTACATTTTCCTTTGCATTAAAAATTAAGTTAAAACTTCTTTTAAATAGAAAGTTTGGGCCCATTTGAATTTGTCATAACCTTTCATATATTTTAAGTTTTATTGTGAAATAATCATGGATTCAAAGGAAGTTGTGAAGGGAATGACTGCACATACTTTAGAGTTCTCTTTTCCAGCATCTTCCGTTTTTGATTTGTCTTCCTTCTGGATACCTTAAGCGGTAACTTACAGTGCTTGCTTAGTATGCTATCTTCTGCCAGCTACCATGATATTTCTGAGTCACGTATCAAAGAGCTAGTCATTGTGTACTTGTTATTAATTATTTTAGGTGGCTACCACTTTGCTGGATTCCAAGGATGCCAGTTTTCTCTCCTTGGTTATCTAAGAACTGAGTATCTCAGAGCCATAATTACATCTTACAAACTGCTGCAGAAAGCATTAAAGTCAAGTTAATAAGAAATTGACATAACTGTCAAATATTTGCTTGCCGTGAAGTTCCGCTCTGAAATTATTCGAATTTCATTATTCATTTTGACCACTAGAGGGAGATCACGTACAACTGTTTTCGAAACGTTAGTTAGGTTTCTAACTTATTAAAAGCTTGTCAAAAGTATACAAAATTCAGGAGGACAAACCTCTCCCTACATTTAACGCATGCAAATTCAGTTTCAAAATAGAGAAATAATTAAATCAAAGTCCAAAGTTTGGGGTGGGAGTAACATGCAAGGCAAGTTGATGCTGGTGCAAACAATGTACTTTAAATGTGAAGACGTAAACAGGTTACAGGGGAAAAGATGGACAAAGACATATGAAAAAGAAAGGAGAACGAAGGGATAGAGAAAGTCATTTCACAGAGGGTACAGCAACCCTACATGTGTATGATTCTAAATACAAAGCTTCAAACACTTAAAATAAAAACTGATACAACTGAAAGGAGAAACTGACAAATTCACAGAGATTTAAGTGCCTATTAGTTTCCTAGGTCTGCTGTAACAAACTACTGTAAACCAGATGGCTCGACACAACAGAAAATTATTTTTTTCACAGTTCTGGCGGTTAGAACTCCAATAGCAAGGTGCCAGCCGGCCCCTGTCTCTCTGAAAACTCTAGGGGCGGGCTCTTCCTTGCCTCCTGCTAGCTGCCAGCATGACAGCAATCCATGTACTTCTTCAGCCTGCAGAGGCGCTCTCCCCATCTCTGTTTGCATTTTATATGATGTTCTTCCCATGTGTCTCTTTGTCTCTGCGTGTTTATGTGGTCTCCTCCTCTTTCTGTGCCTATGTCCAAATTTCCCTTATTTTGTAAGGACCCCTGTCACTGGACGGAGGCTCACCCTAATCCAGTATGATTTCATTTTATCTCATCAAAGTCTGCAAAGACTCTGTTTACAAATTAGGTCACTTTCCAAGGTACTAGGAATTAGGACTTGAACATATCTTTTTGGAGAATACAGTTTAACCCACAACAACCTGTCTTGCAATAATGGATAGAGCAACTAGGAAATCTGGAAGGATTGCGAGGCCCAGAAGCCCTAATGCCTTGGCTGAATTGATGTTTATGGAGCACACACACACACCCCCGCATAATAGCAAAAGTACATTCTCTTCAAGTATATGCAGGATACTTACCAAAATAGACGATAGTTTAGGAAATTTGTAGCTCTACACACTGATATTAGAAAATAAGACTTCATATCAATGCTCCCAATTTCACCTTAAGAAGTGAAAGAAAAGGATGTTAAACCCAAAGTGAGTAGAAGAAAAGATAACAGTGATCAAGGTGGAAATGAATAAAATGGAAAACAGACCAATAGAGAAAATCAGTAAACCAAAAGCTATTTGAAATCAATAAAGTTGATAAATCCTTAGTCAGGCTGATGACAAAAAAAAGAGAGAAGAAACAGACTATGAGAACAGAGGCATCACCAGTCTACAGATGCTAGAAGAACAATAAAGGAAGTTTATGAACAACTTCTGCCAATAAACTCAATAACTTAATTTGAAAGGACAAATTATTTGAAAGATGGCTGAGGCTCACTGAAGAAGAAATAGATAATGTGGGCAGTCCTACACTGTTTAAGAAATAAATTTATAGTTTAAAACCTTCCCATGAAGAACATGCCAGACCTGGATGACTTCGCTAGGGAATTCCACCAAATATTTAGCAAATAAATAGTATAATTCAACATGAGCTCTTCATAGAGGATGAAAAGGGTGTTATACTTCCCAGTTCATTCTTTGAGGGTAATATTATCCTGATTCCAAAACCAGACACATATTTCAAGAAAAGAAGGCTAAATATAGGTGCAAATGTTCTTAACAACATTTTAGGAAACTGAATCAAAATATATTAAACTATTTTAACATAATAGCCAATTATAGGTTTATTCCAGAAATGCAAGGTTAATTTAACATTAGAAAATTAATATAATCCATCATGTTACCAAACTAAAAAAGGAAACCATAAAAGAAGCATAAAGAGCATTTGACAAACCCAACATCCATTTGATTGAAAACAAAGTAAAATAAAACTAAAATAATTTTCATCAACTAGAAATAGAAGGGAAATTCTTCAACCTGAGTAAATCTATCTATTTTTTTAAAAAAACCCTATAACTCACATCATACTTATTAGTGAAAGTCTAAATGGTTTCCCTTAAGATCAGGAGCACATAAGAATGTCCACTGTCAGCACTTCTATTCAACACTGTACTCATGCTTCTAGCCACAGCAATAGGCCATCAAGAGAAGTAAAGAGCTTCTAGATTTGAATGGAAGATTTTTATTCACAAATGATAAAATTGTTTGTATAGAAAATTTGATGGAATCTATACAAAAAGCTGCTGGAACTAAGAAATTGAATAGGATATTCACTGTACAAAATCAGTGGGATTTTTATATACTTTCAATGAGCAGTCAGAATTTGAAACAAAATTGTATTTATAATAGCATAAGATATGAAATATTTTAGGGATAATATGACAAAAATAGATCCAGTGTAACTCTAATCAATTTCCCTGCAGACTATTTTTTGGGTAGAAATTGATAAACTGATTATAAAATTCATATGGAAAGGCAATGGGCATAGACTAGTAAAATCACTTGGAAAAAACAAAACTAAGTGGGCTAACACCAGCTGATTTAAGAGGATTTAAAGCTACAGTAATCAAAATGGTGTGGTGTTGATGGAAAGATAGATCCATGGAACAGAACAGAAGGTCAGAAATAGGCCTATACACATTTGGACAACTGACTGTGACAAAGGTTCAAAATAATTTAATGGAGAAAGGATGGTATTTTCAAAAAATGGTGCTTGGACCACTGTCTACCCATATTTAAACAGACAGACAAAAAAGGCTTTGTTCCATACCTTATATCATTCACAAAAATTAACTCAAAATAAGGAACAGCCTAAACTGTAAAACCTAAGTATAAAACCTTGAGATGAAAACATAAAACAAAGCTGGGTGTGGCACTGTATGCCTATAAGCCTGGAACTCAGGGGGCTGTGGCAGGAGGATCGCCATGAGTCTGAGGCCAGCCTTGGCTATGTAGTGAGTTCAAGGCCAGCCTGGTCTACATAGAGAGACCCTGTCTCAAAAAACAAAGCAAAACAAAATAAAGCAGTACAAAACAAAACAAAAGAAAGCAAAACTCTTGATCGCTTTGAGTTAGGCAAAGACTTCTTAATGAGAACATCAAAAGCAGCATCCATAATAGAACAATTTTTTTTTAATTTTAAAAAGAAAAACCCCACAAAGTTTCAAAACAAGATAATAGGAGGGTAGCAGTGGTTAATATATTGTGTATTGTTATCTTTAAATTAGTTACTCAGAGTACAACATGTCAGCATTTAATTATCCAAACAGTATTAACACAGACCTTTCTTTTCAATGAACTAAGAGAAATTACTAGTATATCTTAACTATCATATATATGTATATATATACATATACATATATATATATATATATATATATCTTTTCTCTTTCTTCTTTTCTCCATTTTCCCATCCCAATTTCTCTTTCCCTTTGAAGTTTCCTCCCATTTTATAATATCTATTGTACATTTTGGATCTTATTTACTCTTTCAGCTTCTCACACTAAGGAGATAATATGATGTTTGTACTTCTGGTTTATTTCACTTATGAGTATGGTCTCAAGTTGCATCTATTTACTTCTGGTTTATTTCACTTATGAGTATGGTCTCAAGTTGCATCTATTTACTTCTGGTTTATTTCACTTATGAGTATGGTCTCAAGTTGTACCTATTTACTTATAAAAGTCTCCAGTTTATCCTTCTTTATGGCTGAGTAGTACTCTATTGCACGGAAAGACCAGATCTTTTTTATTCATTCCTCAGTTGATGCACATTTGGGTTGTTTCCAAGATCTAGCTATGACAAATTGTGTAGCTATAAACCTGGGTGCACATATATCACTGTGATACAATATTTTTACTTCTTCTGGGAAGATACTCAGCTAGGGAATAACTAAGTCTAGTGGGACCTCCAACCCTAATTTCTTGAGGAACCTCCACACTGATTTCTACAGGGGTTGCACCGCTCCACACTCCCACCAACAGTCTAGAAGACTTTGTTTTTCCCCACAGCCCCTCCAGCATTTGTTGTTGGTTGATTTCTTGATTATGGCAATTGTTTTCAGGTTGAGGTGGAATCTCAGTGTTGTTTTAATTTGCATCTCTCGAATGACAAATGATCTTGAACATTTTTTCATATATTTATTTGCTGTTTTTATTTGTTCATCTCAAAAGTGTGTATGATACCCATTTTGGATTGGGTCTTTAAATTTGAGGAGTCTGTTTTTTTAGTTCTTTACATGTACTCAGTAGTAATCCTTTGTCTGAGGAATATCTGGCAAACATTTTTCCCACATTGTAGGTTGTCTCTTCACTCTGTTGGTGATTTCTCTTACTGTGCAAGAGTTTTTTTTAATAAGATGAGATCCTAGTTGTTGATTCTTGTGACAGCTCCTATGTGATCAGGGTTTGATTCATAAAGTCTTTGCCTACACCAATGTCTTCAAGAGTTTTAGTTATTCTGTCTTCAAGCAGATTTAATGTTTCTGTTTTAATGTTTAGATCTTTGACCCAGTTTGCATTTAGTTTAGTGCATGGTGAAAGATATGGGTCTAATTTTAATCTTTGGCATGTGCAAAGCCAGTTTTTCCAGCACCATTTATTAAAGAGGCTTTCTTCCAGTGAATATGTTTGGCTCCTTTGTCAAAGATTAAGGTGGATGAGTATGTCTGTAGTTGTTTCTGCATCTTGTAATCTGTTCCATTGATCTTTGGGTCTTTTTTTGCCATGCCATTTTTATCACTGTAGCTTTGTAGTATAATTTCAAGTCAGGAATTGTGATGCCCCTTACGTTGCCTTTGTAGCATATAATTGCCTTTGATATTCTAGGTCTTGTCTATTTCCAAATGAATTTTAGGATTTTTTTTCTCTAGTTCTGTGTGATTTGCTATTGCGATTTTGATTGGAATTGCATTATTTCTGAATAATAGTTTTGGAAGTATGGCCATTTTCACTATTATAATAGAACAACTTGATAACAGAACTTTCTCAAAATTAAGATCTTATCTTTAGGGCTGGAGATAATAGCTTGATGAAATGTGCTTGTCTAGCATGCACAAGGACCTGGGTTCTACTTGCATTACCACCAAAGCCAGAACCAAAACCAAAACCAAAGACACCCCCGGAAAACTTATCTTTGAAAGATACTCTCAAGAGAAATAAAAATTGAGTCTTAGACTTTTATTTTATTTCATTTTACTTTTATCTTTTTGCTATGCTGTTCAGGCTGGCCTTGAGCTCACTTTGCAGCCCAGGCTGGTCTTGAACTCTCAACGATCCTCCTGCCTCAGCCTCCAGAGTGCTGGGATTACACATGTGTGCCACCATGTCCAGCCCCCACCACCATGCCTAGCCCCAAGTATTAAACTTTTAAAACACATTTTGAAATTACATATATTAAAAGGACTTATATCCAGAATATATACATAAAGATCTCTCAAAAACTCAAGAAAATAAACAATTTAGTTAAAAAGGGGGAGACCTAAAAGATTTGAACAGATATGTTCAGAGAAGATATATAGATGTAAAATTATCAAGTAAAAGGTTTTCCTCATTGGTCACTAGAGAAATGCAAATTAAAACTATAATGAGATAACACTATACATCTACTAGAATGACTGAAATTTTAAAAACTAACTATTGATCCCCAGCACCAAACAACAAGAAAAAACCTGACCATACTCAATGTTAACAAAGATGTAGAACAACTGGAACTCTCATACATTGCTGGTAAGAAATACATTGTAAAACAGCTTGCAGTTTTCTTTCTAAGTTAGATGTATAACTATCATATGATCTGGCCCTCTTATTCTTAGGTATTAACCCAAAAGAACTCACTACATATGTTCTTACAAAGATTTGTACAGGAATAGTCATTGCAACATTGTTCATCATAGACTAAACTGGAATACAATGTAGCAGGTTAATAAGCTGTGGTATATCCATAAAGTGAAACACTACTCAGCAAATAAAAGGAATGACCATGCATTAAATGCCATGTCTGGGTGGCTCTGGAAGTTTGGTGTGTGTGGAAGGGGAGAATGGTGAGACGATGGAAAAAATAAAGATAAGAAACAAAAGCTGAGGTCAGGTGGATGGAAGGAAAGGAACTGCTCAACCAACACTGCGTTTATTTATACATTTGACAGGTTGGTGTCACATGACACCACTTTGCCTAGCAACTGATTGCTTGGATTGTCTTGGGGCTTGGAGTTCTCTGGACTGAAGCAGCTTGCTCACTGGATTGTCTCAGGAGCTCTTTGTTCCTGGACCTGCCTTGCCTCGCCCTCACACCATGTGTGATCATCCAGCTCTAGCTGCTCCCTACACACTAAACATGCACTAATACCACAGAGTCTTAATTGCTCTTCCTTCTTGATATTTTCTTGGTTTATAGCACTAACACCCCTTATGACTCTTCTTTTTTAAGGTTTGGCTGGGTATTACTTTATTCTTGCACTTTCTATGTGTATGTCTACATCTATATAGGTATTAGCATTAGTTTGTCTGAATTAAATTTTTAATGGAGCCTTCATTAAACTACAAGACTATTTTAAGGAGAATTTAAGTTTTGTAATAGTTGATGGTTTTTTTCCAATAAAAATGGGTATCTTTATTACTTCCATTCATAGATTTTTTAAAAATTTTGGTTATATTTTAAATGGAACTTGGTCTTTTACTATACTGTATTTCCCCTAAGATTGTTCTTTGTCAATAGAAAGATTATTGGTTTTTTAATATTTGTATCAAATCATTGTTTAAAAGTTTCATGTTATTGTTGTAACAGTTTTTCAGATTTCTTTGAGTTTTCCAGGTCACAAATCAAGTCTGCAATTATGATCATTTCTTTCCAGTTATGTGGCCCTTATTTTTTTCTCTTGTTGAATTGTGTTGTCCAGGATCATCAGAAAACAATTTATGTTATAGTGAAGGCAGGAAGTAACCTATGATCTTCCTGACTGTAACTGTAATGTTTCTAATATTTCCTCTTTCAGCATGATATTCTTAACCTTGTATTGTTACATTATAATTTTAAAAAACTACTTTTAAATTTTTTTCTTATTACTGTTTTTTAAAGAATGTATTTCACACAAAAATAAAATTATAAAATTGAAAATGAAACACTGATAACTTGGACTACACTGAACTTTCATTAAGCAAGTACATCATTTCTGTTTATTAGGACATAATGAAATACTATAGATGGGATAACTTAAGCAACAAATTCTTTTTCTCAGAATTCTGGAAGCTTTAAATTTCATGCTGGGGACTGGGGATATAGTACAAGGTCCTGAGTTTGATTCCCCGTACCAAAAATAAAATAAAATAAATTTCACACCCAAGATGTTGGCAGGCGTGGTATCTCCTGTAGCCTCTTTCCTAGGCTTGTAGCTGGCCACTCTACACTGTGTCCTCACATGGTCATCCCTGTGTCTGTCCCAATCTCTTCTTATAAAGATATCAATCACATTGAATTAGAGACTGCTGTATCCTTAATTTAATTTAACCCCATTAAAGGCCCTAATTTCAAATAGAACACATTCTGAGTTACTAGGGATTAAGGCTTATATATA
>NW_004955403.1:23897081-23898811 GCF_000276665.1 Chinchilla lanigera
ATTTTTTTTTTTAAATCAGATCTTGATATGTACCCAGGGTGGTCTTGATCTTACAATCCTTCTGCCTCACTCAGCCAGAGTGGTGGGATTACAGGTATGTGCCACCACACCCAGTCTATGGCTCTTGAAGGGACACAGTTCAGTCCTGGATATACCAGTCACTGTGAGAAAGGCAAACTACAGATCAGAAAAGACAGACAGGTAACCCACTAAAAACACATAAAGAGAAACTTCGTTGTTGAAGAGAAACTTAAGACTTTACAAACATTATAGTAAATAAGAATATGAAAAGGTATTCAACACCTTTCTCACAAGGGAAAAGCAAATCATTAGGTTGACTATGTGAAACTGTCATTTCTGTAAGCTGCAAAATGGCTGATAATTAGCAATTTCAAATAAAAAGATCCAGGGGCTGGGGATTTAGCTCAGCGGTACAGCACCTGCCTAGCAAGCACAATGTTGTGAGTTTGATTCCTAGTACCGGAGAAAAACCAAAAACAAACAAACAAACAAAAAAAAAAACCCACCCCAAAACAAATAAAAAGATCCATAGTGAGATACCAGCACACAACTAAGGATGCTAACATTAAAAAAGACAGTGTCAAGAGTTGACATAAATACAGACTAGGTATGGTAACAAGGGCCTGTGACACACACTTTTGGAGGCTGAAGCAGAAGGATCACAAGCTGGAACCCAACCTGAGCAGTTTAGTGACCTGATGAGGTCCTGTCATGAGAGAAAGAGACAGAGAGGAGAAAGGAGAGAAAGAGAGGAGGGGAGAGAGAGAGAGGGAGGGAGAGAGAAACGCTGGGGCTGTACCATAGCTCTGTGCAAAGATCCTGGGGCGGGGGCAGGACAGCGTGAGGGTGCCAAGATGTTGATAAGCCAAGAGAGACTCCATTTTTCTGTTTTTAACTCCACATTAAGAGAAGTCACTTGAAGGTCACTTAAGCTGCAGTTCACCCCAGTCACCTTGGTTAGGTATCAACTCAGAGCAGAGTCATAAAATGGGAACAGAACAAACAGGACAAATTGGGAAGTGGGCTAAAAGTTGAATTGCAATGGTCATTTGGAATTCGATTGCCTGACCGTCTGGGAGAAGTAAATTTTGTGATAATTGTGCGACATTCTTATAAGATTCCCAAAAATGAGTTAATGGTTACTATAGAAACCTAAAATGTACTTAAAGGGAAGGTGAGACCCGGATCAGCGCCAGACATCTTCTCTGGCTCCTGGTTAGGGACCTCTGTCAGCCGGCTCAATAAAGCTTTGTTCCTTCGTGCCTTTTCGGTTTTCTTGAGTGCCTTTCTCGATGGACTTGCTTGTGGCGTCAGTGTGAACCACTGGAACCCGGGACGCGCATCAGTGGCCGGTGGGAATGTACAGTGGCACAGCCACTCTGGAGAGCTGTTTGACAGACTCCACTAACGCTAAAGCGCGCCTTTCCTACCACGCACCGACTCCACCAGGACTGAACTGCCGTGGAACTCGGGCGCGCACGCCGTCAGCGGTGCAGCAAGGCTGGGAAACGCCGCCCCGGCGGCCTGCGCGGGGCGCTGAGAGCGGGGCGCGGGCGCGGAGCCTCCGTGTGTTCGCGATGCGGAGAAGCAGCGCGCGGAACCGGGCCAGCTGTGCGTTACCGCTTTCGCCCAGGTTCTGTGCCCTGCCAGGCGCGTTCCGAGGCCGGAGAGCCCGACCCGCTGCGTGCGAGCTCCGGGCTCAGCGCCGC
>NW_004955403.1:23899639-23930641 GCF_000276665.1 Chinchilla lanigera
CATATGTGTGTGTGTGTGTGTGTGTGTGTGTGTGTCTGCTTGTCTCTCTCTGTGTCCATCTCACTGTTTCTGTCCGTCTGTCTTTGTCTCTGTCTCTGTCCTTCCCTCTCCTTTTTCTTATCCTCAGGCAGAAGGTTTGGCTGGGGAAGCTGCCTGGGACCCTACCTTACAGGAATTTGCAGTCTACATCAGTGTAAGGGAGTGCTGTCTCAGGCTTCCTGCATCCCTGGGAAATGAAAGGCTCCAGAATCCCCACTTTTCTTTCTTTTTTTGGTGGAGGCATACCTTTAATTTAGATAACATTTACCTATAAGCCAAAGTAACTCACAGACATTTAAAAAATCTAAAAACACAAAAAGAAGACAACTTTGAGCTCAAATAAGACAGCTGTTTATAGAGAGACACAAACAAAAAAACCACACAGTTTGCCTATTTGTGTACACAATTCCCCCACCTTTTCTCACTGTAGGAACTTCCCAGCAGATGAGCTGGTGTATTTTCAAGGTAGGCAACTGGCCTTCATCTTGCTTGACCTTGCTGTGCGGGGCTACTTTCCTGCCCAAAGGCCAGGGTGTCTCCCGCTTCCTGCAGAAGAAAGCCATGCCTCAAACTGGCTGCCCCACCTTGCAAGCTAGCTCCTCCTCCCGCAGCTCCTGTCAGGTTCCTTCTAGCTGTGCACTTCAGCTGCCCTTGTCAGAGCTGAACTTTGCCTGTGATATTTCCCTGTAGCCACTATCTGCCACATAGTGAGACTTCCGGGCTGTGTGATAGTTGGCTTCTGGGCTGGGATGGACCCTGGCGGGCAGCACCAGCATCCTGGTCTCAGCAGGGACACCAGCTGATCATCTAAGAATGTTGATTTCTTACTGAAGTGATGTTGTCCAAGTGTGTTGAATATACAAATAGACAAAATTCATGGAAAGCAGCTCCACATAACTAAAATAATGGAGCAGGCATTCAGTAACAGCTCCCAAAATCTGACCCATGTATGAAGCCTATTTGGGTGACTTAAGCCAGCAAAATTATTTCCTAAGGATCCATGCAGTGACAGAGACATGTCTGTCCATGCTGATCACATTGACCCCTTAAAAGCTTAGACAAGTTACTCTCAGTGTGTTGTGATCAAACCAAACCTCATTATTGTAGACGGCTTTCCCTTTAGCCTGTGAGAAGTACCTGGGAACAATCTATTCTAGCTCCTTTCAAACCAGAGCTATAATTCTTCAGCGATGCCTAGCATTACTGCTTATTAAAATATAGCGGGCACTTTGTAACATTTTATACATGTAAAGGTCTCTTCCTCACTTTATCACAATTCCGAGTCATACCCGCGGGTTACTCTGTGATGCAGGTTATCTTTGCTCTATGTCGATGTAAAATGAAACCCAAACAAGCGACTTTGCCCAAGGCCACAGCTGGTGGACAGCAGGACTTCTGGTTCCTTATGTAATGCTTCCTCTCACACTGAGGGTAATGTAGGTGTGTGTTATGGTTTGTGTGTGTCCCCCCAAAGCCTCATGCGATCATGGGACAGGCTTTTAGAGTTTGAATGATTATGGATGTGAGAGCTACACCCACGCTGGGGTGGAATTTTGCATATGTAAGGGAGAGGAAGAGGCTGCTTGAGGCCATTCCTCCCTTTTAGTGCTTGTTGCTTCTGTTGTGTTTTGCTGCCATGAGCTGTAGCCCTCTGCCATGTGCCACTCTGCCTTGTAACCTGCCAAGTATGCACTGAAACCTCCACAAGCTGTAAGCGAAATAAACCTTTCCTTCCTTAATTTTGGGTGTCAGGTGTTTTGTCCCAGCAAGAGAGAAAAGTAACCAAGACAGTGTGCCTGTAAAGTGTTATCCACTGTAGCTGTCAAAATACTCAGAAATACTACTGTACATAGTAACCATGTGACTTTTTGAGTGCAGAAATTAAAGTGCAGGGCTAAAAAAAAATAAGAGGCTCTAGGTAGAATTTTTATGTTGCATAATATGAAATATCCCAAAATATTTCATAGTTCAAATTTATTTATTTACTTCATTTATTTATAGATAGGGTTTTACTGTGTTGCTCAGGTTGGTCTCAAACTCCTGGGCTCAAGCAGTCCTGCCTCAGCCTCTCAAATACTAGGATTGTAGGTGTGGGCCACTGTGCCTGGTTCCTACTCTAGTTCAAAAGCGATGGATATGATTCAGAGGTGATAGCTCATTAGAACCCTAACCACCATGTGTCACTTTTAGAATTATTCCCCAGAAACAACTTCTTCTAGATCTAAGTAACAAGTTAATAGGTATAGATTTGACCATATAAAAATGACTTTGGCCTAAAAAAATCCCTGTAGTGTCATCATCTCTTTAACAGAAAGAGTGGTTAGTTTGATTTCCAGTCTTATCCTTTTTTTTTTCTTGTATCTTTGATCTTTTGGGGGCTCTGTGGGACCTCACTCTGGCTACCCCTAAGAATGCCTTTGTGCAAGGAGCAAGGCAGAACCCGAGTAATGCAGGCAGCCCTTTTTCTGCTGGGCCTGTTTGGTTATGCTGGGTCACAGACACCTTTGCCTGCATAGACATGATGCTCAACACCTACCTTACTAATGGAGCCGTTTTCCATGTGGAGCTTGTTTATATATTTTACAGGGCTAAATCAAATAAAACTTTGGGGTAGGGTGTGGTGGTGTATGCCTGTAATCCCAGCACTCAGGAGGCTGAGGCAGGAGCATCATTGCAAGTTCAAGACCAGCCTGGGCTACAAAGTGACCGCAAGTCCAACCTGAACTGCATAGGGAGACCCTGTCTCAAAAAGACAAAACAAAACAAAACCAGGGGCTGGGGATTTAGCTCAATGGCACAGCGCCTGCCTGGCAAGAGCAAGGTCGTGAGTTCGATTCCCAGTACCAGAAAAACAAAACAAAACCAGGGGCTGGGGATTTAGCTCAATGGCACAGCGCCTGCCTGGCAGGAGCAAGGTCGTGAGTTCGATTCCCAGTACCAGAAAAAAAACGGAAAAAAAAAAAAAAAAAAAAAGAAAACTTTGGGATTATGGATTCTCTCCCCTTCCTCCCACTTTGCTGGCCTACACATATCATAGTAGCATTAGTTACTTTTCTCATTGCTGAGACAAAACACCTGACACCCAAAGTTTATTTAGCTCACAGTTTAAAAGGTTTCAGTCCATAGTCAGCTGGCTCCAAGGCAGAGTGGCGTGGCAGAGGGGCATGCAGATGAGAAACAGTCCATGGCAAAGGGTAGATGAGAACATATTAGCTCTCCTTCTGTCCCTAATATGTTACGTAGTCTACCTGTGCTAGGAATGGTGTAGCACTCACACCCTCAGTCCTGACCAGAACTATGCCAAACCAATCAGTGGACTGATCCCAGGATAACTTATTCTCTGAAAAGTGCCCCCTGCCATGATTGCATGGGGCTTTAAGGGAACGTCTAGACACAAGCCATAACAGTATTCTCCCCTAGTTGCCGATGACATACATTTCTCAATGCAGGTCCTTTTCAAGTAACTCCTTAATAAAATAAATTTCTCAGATGGATTAACCTTGTGTTTCTTTCTGTACGCAATGAAATGAAAGTTAATAAAACAAATTGTTCAGTTTTACAATGGTCTTAATAATTATAAAGCTGATAAAGTGTAAATATTCTTTCTGTTTCCTAGGATATAGGTTAGTATTTGAAGTATGCCTCTACTTCATGGTAGCTTAGGACTTTGAGGAAGTTACTTAACTTTGCTGAATTTCAGTTTGCTAATCTATTAAATTTGAATAGAATAATTGTGAAGCAGTTTTCAGGATCTTGAGTGCATAAATAATATGTGTAAAGTGTAAGTTCTGGACAAAGATGTATTCCATCTTTCCTTTCCCCTTCCATGTCTCTGACATCTGTGTCTAACCCTGCTTTCAAGTGACTCAAAGTGTGTGATTAGTCGGTGAGTGAATCAGTGGTTAGCCAAGTATTTTCATGTTCAGTTACACTGATGAGGTACGACAAATATCCAGAAATGGCAGATAATTTGCAGAAAAACAGAGGAAAGTATATAAAATACTCTACTCAGAAGTGCAGAAACAGTAACAAATACACTAAATCATTTCTTACCAATTCAGTTGTGGGTTCTATAAATCAAATGTATGTGGAAAAGATCTGCCTGTATCTGTACAATTAACTGCTTCAGATGCCTTGTAGATAAGATGTTTCACTCATGATCTAGAGAGTGGCTAATAGGAAATAGAACAACCCTGAGGATGTATTTCATTTCTGTTTACCAGTGGCAAAACAAATAGGGGTAAGGGACAAGGAAGCTAATATTTAGGTTGAACACTAGTATATACCAGAACTGGGGCCAAGCTACATAGGTTAGATCTTTTAGGAGTCATAATTTTGGCAGGTAGACACCTCCATTTCACAAATGAAGAAGCTGAAGCCCAGAGAAGTCAGGTAAGTTGCTCTGAATCATTGCATCATGAAAAGTAGAATCCAATTCAGATTCATATCTTGACACTTCCATGTATTATTGGAGAGAGTTACAATTTGTAGAAGGCTTTGGAAGAAAATTTTATCATGAGATTTACATATTCACTCTCTTTGACCCAGTTTTTCTAATATAAAATTACCTTAAGAAAATAGTTCAGAGTACAAGGGAAAAACTTCTTACATACAGTTCTTCAGAGTCTTATTCAAAGCAAAAAAAAAAAAAAAAAAAAAGGAAATAACCTAATAGCTAACACTACAGCAATGGCTAAATAAACATTAAACTAGAACTTTCATAGTAGGGAATATAATATAACCAGCAAAAATAATGCATCCCAGAAGTTTTAAAAATGTAAGAAAATATTAATGTAATAAGGCTAAGTGAAAAGAATAAGGTATTAGAATATACATATTTATGCCATAAATAACAATAATCTTCATTATATTACTAACAGGCACAGGAAAAGAACAGGAGCATTGTGTACCAAAACATTAACAATGATTATCTTTGGACAGTGAAATATGCCTGGTTATTTTTTTTATTTTTTAATGGTATTAAAATTAATTTTTGCATAAAAACTGTAACGTTTCTGTAAGCAGAAAGGCAAATTATTTTTTAAAAAACAACTAATTCACGCTGTGTTCACTTATGAAGCTATGGCTCTTAATTTTTAAAAATTGTAATTCTTACTAGCTTGTGTTTGCTGTCCATATCATCATGAGGAGCTGGTGCACGTACATAACACCTCGTAATTCTTTTTACTTCCTTTCTTCCCCCCCCATCTCTTGGTCCTCTTCCCTTTTGCAAAAGATCTATCTTCCTGTTTCCTATTATCTCTTATTTTATTTTGCTCTTTAGTTTTTTTATACCTTAGGGTCCTCATATAAGAGAAGCAATGCAACATTTAAGCTTGTGTGTCTGACTTACTTAACATTATGGTTTCAAGGTGTGTCCATTTTCCTGCAAATGACTCAGATTTATTCTTCTTTGTAGCACAGCATATCAGTCAGGGTTTACTAGAGAAACAGATATGACACAAGATATACAAATGTGTAAGAAATTACAAGTTTGGCTTACAGTGCCGCAGAGTTTGGGGCAGAGGGTGTCTGCACAGAGATTGAAGAGCCCAGTCTCAGGCCTGGAGCTTACTGCAGTGTCTGTGCAAGTCCATATCAGGAGGCTGATGGGTCTGCAATGGAATGCTGAAGAATCTACGATGAAGGCCGGAAAGCCTACAGCAGAAAGCTGAAAAGCGGTGGAAGCCAAACAGTCTGCACCAGAAGCCAGGAGACGACCAAGCTAAAGGTGAAGACTGGAGCTCTCCCGAAGAACCAGCAATCAGTCCTTCCTCATTTCCCTTTTATTGTATGCAGCCTACCCACCCCGAGGGGCAGTGATCCTTTACACCCACACCATCTCCCTGCCCTCTTCTTGCACAGGCTCAGGATGAATACAGAGTAAGGACTCTGGCTCCCTGCTGAGTCACTTAGTTAACCTTCTAAATTTCTCAAATTGACACAAGGAACAACATCCTAGGGCAGGAAGGGCCTGACCTTTTCACCCCAGGATGTAGAACTGCTGAGCTACTTAGTTAAGCTTCCAGACTCCTCAAGCTGACTCAACATATCAGCCCTAGCACAGGGTAGTACTCCACGTTGTACTTACACTTTCTTACCCATTCATCTGCTGTTGGACATAGAGGCTGCTTCCCAGATTTAGCTGCTAAGATTTGTGATGCTCTAAAGGCTCGTAATTTTATCTTTGTTGTCAGGCTCTTGGCTGTCCAGATGCCCAGATCCCTGTAATTGTCACAGAGAATCTGAACAGGTGACTCAAGTGTGATGCGCCAGCTATACTGCTGCATAATACACTGATTTGGCCGTTGAAAGGTGTACTGAGCTTCGTTACTTTCTCTTACCAGGGTGCTGAAAGTGTCCACCAGGTTGAAAACAAGTGAGCATATTTTCAGGGCAGTCGGCTGAGAGCAACGGCCAGGTAGGGAGAAGTCCCTTTGCTGCGGGGCGGGGTCAGCTTGTTATCTCAACCTGGAACCTGGCATAGCAGTGAAAAACTGTGGTTTTTCCCCTCTTGCTAAGTTGTGGACATTTCTCTTCTTAATTTCCCTCCTGTCAGCACTGCCAAGAAAGCAAGTGTCTTTATTGATACTGTTACCCAGCGGGAAGGAGTGTGTGTGTGTGATCCTGTCCCTGCCGCTGGGATGATATATTTCCTGCAGTGAGTGAAAGGACCCTCTGTGTGTAACCTGGCTAAGTGGGGTTCCCCTGGGTGATTGGCAGAATTATAGCTGGCTTCCTGGCTTGACTGAGAAGGCTACTATCTGTGCATCTGATTACTCCCTGTATGAACAGCAGCTTAGCACAACATTCTCTACATCTGCTCGTAGTTGGATAACAGGTATGCTGGGATAAGGGAATCCCTTGTTTTTTAAAAAACAAAACTGAAAACTTCAACGTTTGATACTTGGAAGAAATGTCTCAAGTGGGCAAGACAGGGAGACTGGATACTCCCGTTCGAAATTCCAAGCTTTCCCTTTCCCCGGGGGATGTCTCCCTGGCACCTCCAGCACACTGCAGGGAATATGCTGCTTATTTCTCTGTCAGTGTCCTGGTCCCAGAAGAGGACAAGTCATTTTCTTGGTTCCTGTTGATCAGGGGAAGAAGATTTATATATCCTTTTTCAAAGGTTGGAAAATTTACAGATATTTTATGAAAAGGTTAGAGAACAAGGAGGATATAAAAAGCCTAAATATAGTCCTGGTCCTCAGTTATGCCTGCCGTTTGGGCTCCTCCAGGCCAGAGACATTGCCTTATTCTTCTTTCATCTCTACATCTCAGCACAGTGCCCAAGCGCAGCCGGATCCTTTCATACGTACTTTGCCGAGGCTGCCTCTTTCCTTCCTGGCACACATCCTTTCCATGGTGGGAGCCTGTTATGATTTGGGGCTTATTTTGCAAGGGGAGCAATATAATACAGGACACATATTTTATAAGATTATTTATAATAGTCACCCAAGGAACAATGTACAAAAGAGTGCAGGAAATCTATACACATACTAAGACTAAGGAATCCAGCCGAGGGCCTGGATCCCATGGAAATGTCCTGCATGAGTCCAGTTTAAGACTTAGAGCTCATAACAGTGCCTCCCACGAGTCCAGTTGGAGGTCCACAGCCCATAACAACATCTCATGCAGGCCTGTTTCATGGATCTGTGCCGTGAAGGCCCAAAGGTCAGTGGTGGAATCTAGGAAGTCTGTGCCAGTGGGATGAAGGATCTGTGCTAGCAGCCTGAGGGATCAGCTCTGGAGCTAGGAAGCAATGTGCAAAATAAGAACAAGAGCTCCCCTGAAAAGTACCACAGCCATCCTCAGCAACAGTGAGGTTCCGAGCTCCTCCAATGGTGAAGACAGCTGAGTTCCCATCAGGAAAGCCAATGCAGCAAGTTTCTTCAGGAGACTGAGTTGTACACCTTCTTTCTCTCCGGAGCCAGGAAACAATGCTCAGAGTAAGGACCAGCGCTGCCCAAAAGTGAGCCAAAGCCATTCTCAGTGCCAACAAGATCCTGAGCTCCTTGAAGAATGAAAACAGCTGAGTTCATCAGGAAAGCAGGCATGACAAGCTCCTCCAACAGAACCAATAGCTCCTTACAGCTTCTACCAGCTCCCAACAGCCCTTCTCTGCTCCCATCAGCCTCTCATCTTCTGCTCCAGTTCTGCCTCTTATGTTGCTGGCAACAATCCGCAGGTGGGTCTCCCACACCCAGCACCATGCTTACTCAGGTCGACTGGGGGTTATAAATTGACCACCAGTTATCAATCCATTACAGAGCCATTCACCAGGTAGCACACAGAGTTCCCTTTTATCCATCTTTGACATTCTTATAGTTAAGTCTAAGCAAACTTGAATCTCATTCTGTGGCCTAGTACCTGTCTTTCCTTAGTTCCTTGATAGCAGATATGGTTTCACTTTTACAAAAATCCAAATAGGTAACCAGACTATGACCCATAGAGATTTTTATCCTATTCCATGCATGGCATTTGGACTGCAAAAGAAGTATTATGTGACACTGGCCTAAGTATTTGTGAATGTGTGCAAGTAGACAGAAGATACCAACTCACACAGTACTAAAGACAAAAATTCAATGTCATTTGTTAAAGCACAGAGGGGCAGACTTTATTCAAGACCATCACAATAGGTACAGGGACCACAGCAATGGGATTTTGTAATAGGAGAAAGAGATTGGGAGAGATTGTATTTAAATTTGAGTAAGTGGGAATAGACAAGTGGAACTTTCCAGCCTAGGAGTCCAGTGGGAAAGGTGGATGGAAAATTACTGAAAGGAAATATCAGAAGTAAGGGAAATTCTGGCTGAACCAACCTAACAGGATTCTTGCTGAAGACAGGCGAGGGTAATCAGATATAATAAAGGGTGTGGGAGGTTGAGGGACCAAAGTAGATAGGGGAAGTGATCACATATCAAGGTGGGGGGAGGTTCTTCCCAGAATTTGACTTTACAAGGAAATGTGAATGGGCAGGGGAAAAGCTTTTGGACCCTGACTAAGCTTACTAAGACCTTTATCAGCAGATTGTGGATTAGATCAGAGACTCTTATCGTGGCAGTGGCATCAGGAGCTGTAAACCATCCAGATTTTGAAGTTCTGGTGGTACAGAGTAACTATGATCAGTTGATTTACAGATGAAACCCATCCCTCCCCAAAAAACTGTCTTACAATTAAGTAGAGCGCCATTAGCCACTGCTAACTAACTGCTAAATATTTTTTAAATAAAGCCTTCTTGAAATAAAAGTTAATTTCTGATTTCTTATTCAGTACTATGAAAAATAGGATTATTCTTTATTTTTTTAAAAAATATGCACTTAATTTTTTTTTTCTTGTCTTTTTGAGAGAGGGTCTCGCTATGCAGTTCAGGCTGACTTTGAGCTCACTTTGTAGCCAGGCTGGTCTTGAACTTGCAACAATCCTCCTACTTCAGCCTCCTGAGTGCTAGGATTACAGAATGCACCACAACAGCCGGCCAAAATATGCACTTTTTAAAATAAAACTGTGTCTAAATTGTTCATCCAACAATAATCCACAAAAAGAAGGGAGATCAGTGTTATTTTTGTCATAAAGCAGTTATTTAAAAACAATGATCTTGAGGTAAAGGAAATATTAATGGGTGATTGAATCAGAAGTTTGATTTTCATATTATCAAACAAAATTCTGGCTACAATTTAAATTTTATGCATATATTAGGATTAGAATGTATAATCTAATCTGAAGCATAATAGAAACACATTATTGTGCTTGAGACATTTTCAATAGTCCATACTACTCAAATAATATCCCTATACATACATAATATCACTATTTTAATCAAATAATATCATTATACATAAATATCCCAACCCTTGATTAGGAAGATGGAAGTGGAATGGGGAAGCAAATAAGAACATCAATTAGCTATGAGGGCTTAAGGTGATCGATACCTTTGCCTGACTTGGAGAAAAACATACTCTGAAATGACGCAGCATGAAGGGCCAAGACTTCTCTCTGTAATCTCAGGAGGAACTCAGAGAACTGAAAACTCAGACTTGGGCTGATAGGGCAAGAGAGACTCTATTTTCTTTTTTTAACTCCATATTAGGAGAAGTCACTTAACCTCACTTAAGCTGTAGTTGACCCCACTCTGCACCCCCCCCCCCCTTGGTTAGTTGTCAACCCACTGCGAGTCATAAAATGGAAACAGAACAAACAGGGCAAATTGGGAAGCAGGCTAAAAGTTAAACTGCAAGGGTCATTTGGAATCTGGCTGTCTGACAACTTCTGGGAGAGGTAAACTTTATGATAATTGTGTGACATTCTTGTAAGATTCCCCCAAATGAGGTAATGGTTACTATGGAGACCTAAAAATGTACTTAAACCGAAGGTGAGACCCAGACTGGGATGGACATCTTCTCTGGCTCCTGGTTAGAGACTGTCCGTCAGCCGGCTCAATAAAGCTCTGTTTGTTCCCATTCTTTTGGTCTCTTGTGAATGCCATTCTCAATGAGCTCACTTGCCATATCAGGGCCAGGCATGGTGGCACACGCCAGTAATCCCAGCACTCAGGAGTCTAAGGCAGGAGTATTAAGGTGAGTTCAAGGCCAGCATAGGTTAAAAGTGAGTTTGAGGCCAGCCTGTACTGTGAGAACTTGTCTCAAAAAAGAAAATCAGATTTGGCTTTTATGCCAGGAAAGATGACCAGTTTTCCTGGATGGAGTAGGGGAATGGTTGGAAATGGGGCAAGGATTTGCCAGTCAAATGATTATTTTTAAAAAAGCAACCAAAAAAACAGTCAAAAGCCAGTCACCGTCAAGGAATTCGTGTATCACACCTGGAAATGCAGATTATTTCTCAGACTCCAAAAGGGCCCAGGAGGTAGCTCTAAAGCTCTAAAGCTCTCTAAAGCTACTGCAGGTAGCTGAGCTCCTCCTAAAGCTCTCTGCAGGTAGCTGGCTCTCTGAAGATTGATAAAGAGAAATTCTTATACAGTCTATGTTCCCAGAATCCCTCTTATACCTTTCCTCTTTTCTATACTGATGCTATTCTTTGTCACCTCTCACCCATTGTATCAACAACACTCAGCTCTTTTCCTGAATTCAGTCAGGGCCCTTTGCTAGTCCAGGGACTCCCATGCAGCAAAAACAATATTTCCATAACTGCCATCTGATTCCAGACCTTCCATTGTGTTCCCAACATTTCAAAGTGCAGAGCAGTTCCTTACCTTTCTCCTTCCCCCTGCTGATACTCAAGGCTGCTTCCACCTGGCCCGTTCCCCTCTCTGGAGTCATCTCCTACCACACTTGAGTGTGTCTCTATCCTGCCTTCTGGGTTCACCTGCAATTCCTTTACACAACCCACATCCTTTACACTCATCTTTAACTGCTTCCTCTGCTTCATGCAGCTTCTATCCAGCTCCTTACCTTCAGCTCCCTCCTCCCACCTCCCTTTCCTTTTGTTTCCCAGTGACTTGCTATTCATCCTTCCACATTCACTCGAAGACTTGCCTTCTCTGGGAAATGTTCTCTGATGGTCACCCACACCCCATAGTCTTTACACTGCTTTAAATGGCTGTGATCTGTCTTTCTAGCTCTGCATACCCTCTGGTCTCATCTCCCTCATCATGCTGTCTGTCGCTGTCCCCGGCTAGATCTCAGTGCTTGTTAATGGAGACCATGCCTCGATCAACTTTGCAGCCACATTGCTTGGTGTGTGTTTAGTTCTCAGTATTAAACTTATGAAGTAAGCAGGATTCCAGAGGGAGGGGAGGCTTTTAAAAAGTGATGAGAGCAACATAATGTATGATGGAAATAAACTTTGGTTCTTACAGAGATGTGCTTCTCATAGTGTTGTAAAATTTCTAGACAAGTATTGACAGCTCCTGGCATGGAGCTTCTGACTAGTACAAGTCATGTAGTCTACAGAAGGCTGGAGCTATGGAGAGAGGAGGGCTGTGCATTTGGAGGGACTCTGCTGAATGGCTCAGCTGGAAGGTAACAATCAGAGAGATTAAGAATGTTTTCCTGTTCTCTTTCTTTCTACTTCTGTATCTGATTTCTACACAAAATTCAATTCTACCATACAAGCAACAGGATTATGACCTATTTTTTGTTTTTTGACTTAAATCACTAATTGCCTTCCACATAAAATCAAATAAAATTATGAATTGAAAAATCACATTTAAAAAAAAAAAACTGAAACATTACCCAGGCTAAAAAGGGTAAAAATTTGGGGAAGAGATTTGGTTTCTGTTTGCTGGAATATAACTGTATTCTTCTACTAGTAAGCCAAACATGTCTCTTTTCACTCTTTTCCTATTTTTTAATATCCTGATTTCACATAGGTTGAAACTCCAAGACCATGTTCTGATAACCTGAAGAGTTCTACGCAGCAGTTCAGGGACCACATTCCTTAGGAATCCCTCCCTGGTTTGACATTTTAACAGAAGGCAGTGCACTATGACAACCGCACACACTCAGGCACACTTCAAAGGGAAAACAAAACAAAAGAAAGAATAGGAAGATGCTTTTCCTGTGCAGGAATTCATAGGGCTTTTACAACTGGCCTTAATTTTAGACATGCATGTGTATATAATTTACTTGTTATTTCTCTCTGCCCTCACATTGATAACCCAAATAATAAAATTCTGTTTTGTTTTTGTTTTTTTGGTTTTGGTTTTTCTCCGGTACCGGGAACCGAACTCACGACCTTGCGCTTGCCGGGCAGGCGCTTTTGCCGCTGAGCTAGATCCCCAGCCCCCCAAATAATAAAATTCTAAGGACCAAAACAGGTATCTTCTCTTAGCTAAAGGAAATGCCAGTGAAAATCTGTATTAGGTATCTGTAGTGGAATATATTTCACATTTTAGTCCATTGTTCCTTTTATTGAAAACAAGTTCCTGGGTCTCAGACAATGGGACAACTCAGAAGACAAAAAGAACAACACTCAAGCCAGAATTTAAAGAAGTTTTTAACAAATGAGGTTTTCATATGAAAGATGTGGAATTTGAAAAGCTTTGGCACTGGTAGCTCTCATCTCCTTACATATGAGAAATATATCTTGAATGCTTTGATTTTGCTGGGCTTTGAGTATGTAGAACCCAGAGACAACCCAGATAGGTAGCAATAGGAAGATCCCAGGGACAGGACACTCCCTGCCTTTTGCTCTCACCCCTTGCTCCCTTCTCCTTTATTTCTTTTTAAAATTAAAAAAAAAATTTTTGAGACAGGGTCTCACTATGTAGTTAAGGCTGGTCTTGAACTCACTGTGTAGCCCAGGCCAGCCTTGGATTTGCAGTGATCCTCCTGGGTGCTGGGATTTCAGGCATGAACATCACCCCCAGCCTCCTCTCCTTTCTGACCCTAGTGCTTCGCATGGTATCTGGCACACACTGGCCGCATAGTAAATGTCTATTGATTGGGACTGAGTCCAATACCTACTTTGTAATCACTCCTCGACTGTGTACTTTGTACTAGACGCTACTCTGATTTTGGCCAGCTCTAATCCAGTTTCAATACAGTTCTATAACAGCAGTTTGTTGAAAACCTATTAATTCCACACACTGTACTAGACTCTATAAAATAACATTTACTCCTTAAAAATCCCTGAAGGAAATATTACTTCCTTTATCTTATAGATAAAGGAACTGAGACTCAGAGTGCTACAAGTAGAACTTCCAGATCTTAGACCTAGGATGCAGACTCTGAGCCTCCTTTGTGTCCCGCTTCAGAGCCTGCATTATTGAATTGTAATGTTTATGCTGCTTTGTGGTTTACCTCCTTTCTTATCTTGACCTCAAGCTAAAAATGTCCCATGTATACTGGATATCAGGAAAGGTAGATAGAATCAATTAATAAGTCAGAGTTTTACTGATCATTCTCTAAGGGCAAAGTAAGAGCAGTTGATGTATTTCTCAGTAGTTGTGTATGTATAAGGGTATGATCATGTGCATATGGCCATAACATATTGTTTCAAATCCTAAAGCAGTGGCTGGGTATATTGGTCAGTGGTAGGCTATGTGCCTAGCATGTACAGGGCCCTGGGATCTATGCCCAGTACCACAAAAAGCAAAACAAGGCAAAACAAAACAAAACAAACACAGGACACATGGCCTGACAAAGTATTATTCACTTTTAACATGAAAATGGGCACATCTATTCTGTATGTGCATGTGTATGTGTGTCTCTGTGTACACACACCATTAAACATTCCTCCCAGTGCATACCATTGCTAAATGTTTGGTAGAAGTTCTGGAAATTTCTGAGGCTAGGCTCAACAGAAAGAGTGCTGTAATGACTAGCATTGTCTGGAATGAAGCTCATGGCCTACATGTCTCACATTTGCCATCTCTAGATAACTGTACTGGCCAAAAACATAGAGATTAAGTCACTGATGTAGGTATGTTGAGAATTGAGGAGGTGCTCTCAAAAGAAAAGTAACTCTTAAAACATTGAGGATGGTCACAATGCATTATCCAAAAAGTTCAAGTTTCAGGTACAAACTAAACAGATGAATAAAACCACCATTGCTTATCCCTTGATATACTTAAAGTATGTGTATATCATAAAGGACCCATTCTCAATAAAACAAACCCAGAACTCCCAAGTGGACACTGAAAAGAAAATCTCTTAGGAGCAGCCAGACTGAGTTCCTCCTCCATCCCCGCCAGGTCTGTGCTTGTGTGGATTCTCATCGTTTCTCTGCCGTCCCCTGGCTCTCTGGGGAAGCTGCCCCAGGGGTGGCTAAGGACCCTCCTATGAGTCCTTGAGACACAGTGGAGACAAACCTTGCTGTTTAAAAAGACTGGGAAAAAAAAAAAAAAAGACTGGGAAAAGACTGATAATTTACAAAAGAGAAATAAAAAGGTGGCCCATAATCTGAGTATGCCTTGTTGAGAAGAGCTGGTCTCAAGAATTCACAGACCCATGCTTTCCATGTTCCGGGAAAACGCAGAGGCCTCTCCTGGGTTCCTTCTCCTGGTTCCTGACCTGTCTCCGGTGGGGCAGAGGCCAGCTGATGCACAGTGTTGGCTGAGGCCAGGAGAGAGCACCTGTGTTCCTCTTGCTGTTACAGATCTGGATTCTTATGTGATGAGATGCATTTTCCTTTCTTGACTGAAACTGAGCGTGCTCTTGCCAAGGCAATCATATCCCAATGTAATAATGCTACAACCACCAAATACGTGTGACAAAAGGTAAGGATGCACAGCCACCAGACACATGGGTGTCACTTACAAATTGCAGTTAACCTGGAAATTTAAAAAGATACCAGTAGCTTTGATTTATATACAAAATAATTCTGGGGATATAAGTTGAATAAAAAGAAATGCAGCATTTTATGTCTTAAAATAAGAAGGAAGACTTTCATTGTTATTTATGCATTCAACTAAGTTCCAATTGAGTCTTTGAATCACTTTATTCATTGCTCTTTCTTAGACTGCAGGCAGGGAGACCACCGTCCTCATCGCCTAGGCCTCAGGAATTTTGTGCTAAGGCAGCAGTACCAGGCCAGCGGAGGTAGTTGGTAATTGCATTATCTCCTGAGAACCTAATTAAACTGTGAACTCTCTTCCTAGAAAGATACACATGTAGTTTACATATTGCATACAATTTCATGAACTGCTGAAAATGAACTTAGGAACTTTTAGGGGTTCATAGACCCCGGTGTAAGAAATACTGATTTATATAAGTACATTTTACACATTTATGTAAGGTGATTTAAACCTTGATTTTTGAAGAAAGTGCTTGATGCAAAGGGTCAAACATACTTACATCTTCAAGATTTTATATAATTTTAAATCCAGTATGTCACACGTCAAAAAATATTAAGATGAGAAAAAGACAAAGAAGATTTACTTGATGTAGAGAAGTGGCTAAAAGATAAAGTCAGAAAGGAATTTACTAACATGAGGGAGGAATTTGAAAAATATCATCCAGAAAAAATAGGCAATGTAAATGCATTTAATACACTTTATACATTTTATACATTTACATTGCCTATTTCTTTGACATGAGCTGTAGATGTGACTGAGGAGATAAAATACCAAAGGTAATTACTTATACCCCAGCCACAGTCATCCCAGGGTCAGCTGGGATGGGATCTACTTCCAAGTCTCTCACTGGCTGTTAGGGAGACACGTTAATGCTTTGCCGTGTGGGCCTCTTCATGGGGTAGCTGACAGCACAGCAGTTAGCGTCTCTCAAAGCAAGTAAATAAAAAAATGAGGTGGGAGAATTTACATCCTCATTTTGGAAGTATCAGCCCATCAATTTGCCATATTCTATTTGTAAGAAAAGAGCAAGTCATTAAGTCTAGGCTATACTCCAGGGGAGGGGCTTGCACAAGGGCCTGAATACTAAGAGCTGAGGTCACTGAGGCCATCCAGAGGCTCTCTATCACAGTATTTTTGTTTCAGAAAAAGCTTTGGCAAAAGTAACAATTCAATTTTTAAAAATTTTTGCTCACCTTTGATTTCCTGTAGAGTTGAACATATCATTCATTTACTACCATTTATCTAGTAAGATGTATTAGTCTGTTTTGTGCTGCTATGATGAAATATACAAGGTGGTAATTTAAAATAAACAGAAACTTACTGGCTTCCAGTTCTTGAGGCTGGGAAGTCTAATGTCAAGTCACCAGCACGTGGTGAAGGCCTTCCTGCTGTTTCATGGCACAGGAGGGGAAGGTCAAGAGAGAAGACAGCAAGGAGGGGGTAAAATCCACACGCTCAATAACATTAATTCCTTCATGAGGGCAGAGTGCTCATGACCTAAATAAGTTCTACAGATTCTACTTTCCAATACTGCAAAAATGGCAGTTAAATTTTGACAGAGTTTTAGAGGAAACAGACATTCAGATCATAGAACCAGATGATAATTATTGAGCATTTACTATGAGTTACATTCCAACATTAATATTTTGTGTGTGTTTCCTAATGTAATATTCCCAGCCGTCCAAGAAGGTAATAAACCCATTTTACAAATAAGGAAACTGAGGCACAGTTATCAATGGTTATATAACTGGTAAATGAGAGTAGTCTGATAGTCCATGTTCTTACCTACTATCTTATATACATCATATATCCATGTATATATTTGAAGTTTTACACTTATGAATGCATCTACAAATAATACTTACAATTATGTTTTAAAATTACACATAATTTTCATACTGTAAGAATAGTTTTGCAAGTTTTTTTCCACTGGAAATTTGTTTTTAAGATTTACCCATTTTTTTTGGTTTGTTTGTTTGTTTGTTTTTCTGGTACTGGGAATCAAACCCACGACCTTGTACTTGCCAGGCAGGTGCTGTGCCGCTGAGCTAAATCCCCAGCTCCAAGATTTACCCATGTTAACCAGGTGTGGTGGCACACACTTGTAATCTCAGCACTCAAGAAGCTGAGACAGGAGGATTGCCCTGAGTTTGAGTCCAGTCTGGGCTACAAAGTGAGTTTAAGGCCTGGTTGAACTACATAGCAAGACCTTGCCTCCAAAAAAAAAAAATTTACCCATGATGATGTATGCAGATGGATTAGGTTATTTCATTTTCACTGTCGAGTAGGATTATACTGTACAAATGCATCATGTTTATTTGACCATTTTTGTACTAAGAGGAAGTTAATTTCAACTGTTTTCAGTTAGAGAAATTCTATGTTAAACAGCCTTCCTTATAGCTTCTTGGGAATCTGCAAAACTTTCTCTATGACAGACAAAGCAAATGGATGTGCTGGTTACTAGAGCCTTTACTTCTTCAAAATGGAAATACAGTACCAACTGATTCACCAGCAATATTTAAAAATTCCAGATTTCAGGTTTTGTATATTGATTGCTTTCTTCATCCCTCACCATCCTTCTGCCAGAGTTTTAAGAGCTGTGCCAGATGTGGCAGGAGGTAGGTTCCAATTGCAGGTGGGTCATGCTTTTGGAGGTTATTTCTCACTGGCTGGTGCTCCTTCTCTAGCTATTCTTATCAGATGCCATGAAGTGAGCAACTGCTTCACCATAACCTGCCATGATTGTTGTGCTTTGGAGGCACTGAATATGGACTAAACTTTCTGAAACCATGAGACATATTAAACATCTTTTAAATTGCAGGTTTTGGGTATTTTGTCCAGTAATAGGAAAACTTGACCAGTACATTTGTCAACACTTGAGTTTATCAACCTTAATTATTACTACCAAGTAAAGGTAATAAATGGTATTGTGTCATTTAGCCATTTGTTGACACATCTATTATCCCTACTAGGTAGTAGTTTTTAAAAGGTAATGTCTTACTAGCCTTTGTAACCCCACTGAGTAATACATAGTTGGCATATAGTAAATACCATTTTAATTACATTTTTTTGTTTTTTTGAGATAGGGTGTTGCTGTGCAGTGCAGACTGCCTTTGAACTTGCAGTGATCCTCATGCCTCAGACACCCAAGTGCTGAGAGTATAAGCATGTGCCTCTATGCCTGGCTTGAACTGCAGTTTTGAACCCATGTGAAAATAAAAGGGCTAATAAATTAGGGAGACTTTGTCAAATTGAAATTATTTGTTATTACAAAACATTTTCTTTGAAGTTATTTGTATTACTTTTAAGTTTCATAAGGTACACATCCATGCAGATAACTCCCTGTCTTGATTACCCAGTTTGCATTTTATCAAGGCTCTCTGCTTTCTTCTTGTTTTACTGGGAGTCTCTGGGAAGCACTTCATGAATGTTTATAAATCCCAGTACCTCCAGGCAGGGTGGGGACGTGAAAGGAGCACCATACAAAATCAACCTAATTTGCTTTGGATTTGAAATCTCTATTAAAAGTATGAATCAGTTGAGTAAAATGAAGAACCTATAGATTACTTAATTAGAAAAATGCTTGATCTAAGTGTTTTGAAGTTCTTTCTATATATTTTGATAATTTCATGAATGGTAGGTATACTTTTATAAAAATTTAACTTAAGTTAGTCTTAAATATACAAGTTCTAAACAAACAGCCTTTCATTAAAAATCCCCTGATTCATTTTCTCTTTCTGGATGTTGTAGCAAGGAATCTCTTTCTTCCAGAATAAGGTAGCAGTTTTTGTGTAACTATTAACATAGAGCTTTAACTCTCTAGTTGTAATGCAACATATACATTTAATATGTACAAAGTAGTTAAAAAATGTGAAATATATTCTCTATCTTTTGAATAATCCTTTTCCCTGAGATTCTTAAGAAAAATAAAAATAAAAAAACCCAAAGATGGCTTCTGTGGAAAAGTTGTAAAGCTGTAGTGCCTTAGAACTTCTTTTTAAGAAGTTGAAAAGGAAGATTTGTTTTCAGTCCTGGGAAGGTTTGACTTGAACCTAAAAGAAGAATGTTTTGATGATTTTTTGAAGAGATGCTACCTTAAAAAAATTTTGACTTGCATTCGTTATTTGAATTTTCTGAGAAACTTCTAGGATGACAGTGATAACAGCATCATACAAAAGGTCCTCTCTACACCTATGCAAGGTTATATTACCCTTCTGGGGGAATTGGTATTGCCATTTTTCTAATCCATGGAGTCCTACCAGGCGTATCCATAAGCTTTCAGGGAGGGTCAACTCCTCACATTCCTCATTTCGTGGCACATATTCCTGGGGACCTTACGGTAATGAACAAGGGGCAGCCTGGCCACAGATGATCCATGTGAAGTTGACCTTTGGGAACAAAAGTGGTATAGGAATGAAGTCACTCTGAGGAGTTACTAAAGTTATTATTATTATTAAAATTAGTTTCATGTAAGAAGACACTTGCCTTCCCTGGCTGAAGAGGTCATTACAGTGCCTGGGAGGACACCGAAATACCAATTTAGTCTGACTCACCTCCTCCTGAATAACTCCCTCATTTTCCCTAAGGCCACACTTTATTTTTAGCTTTGGCCTTCTGCAGCATTTGACCTTTTGCCTGGATAGAGGGATGTACTGTGAACCTCAAACTCACAGCCTTTCCTGTTCTATGCAGCACAGAGCATGAACGTATTATACCATGCATTCTTTGGAAGGCCTGCAATCCAGAGTGGTCATTTAGGACAAAGCAAAACTGCTTATGCACACTCACACATGTGCATATATGTGCATGTACATGTGCACGCATACACACACCTCTTTGGTAACAATGTCTTGCATGTCAGAGTTAGGATCTTTTCTCTCTTTTGCCATCTGCAAGAAATTAGTACAGTATACTCTTAACATTTATTAAAATATTTTAAAGATGTGGATGAGTGTCCCATTAACCAAAATATTATCTCACTGGTTTAGAGTAAAAAGAACCTAGAAACAACCCTCAAAAAAATAAGTGTAGTTAAATAAATTTTGGAATGTTTATACAATAAAACACCATGCAACCATTAACATGATTATGAAGAATTTTTAGGTGTAATGGTATCTTACTCTATTTCTTGTTGCTACAGCTGAATATCTGGACTGGGTAATTTATAAAAAGAAGAAATCTGTTTCTCACAGTTGTGGAGTTTGGGAAACCCAAGGTTGGGACAAGACTAGTGAAGACGTCCTTGCAGGTGGGGACTGTTTGTGGAGTTCCAAAGCGGCACAGAGCATAAAATCGAAAGAGTTAATGAGAGATGGCTAAAATGGCTTTTACAACTGATGCACTCTCATAATCAACCCAGTCACTCAATAATAGATCAGTTCATTAATCTGTGAATGGATTAATCCATTCATGAGGGCACAGCTCCTATGACCCAATCGTCACCTAAAGGTCCCATCTCCAAATGCCATTAAATATGACATTGATGATTAAGTTTCCAACACACGAATTCTGGGGGACAAACATTCAAAGCACAGCAAATGAGAAAACACGAAGGGATATGAAGTGAAAAAACTGAAGTCCAAAACTCAAAAGGACAACGTATCTTTGTGCCTGTGTTAATCTCACTGAAGTCCCTGCTGTGGTCCCTTAAAGGAGCTTTCTTCCGGAAATGACTCGCTGCAGTCCTTTGTCTACTGCCTGAAGTTTCAGCCACGTTCCCTCTGAACAGAACACTCTTGACTTCTTTTGGACTTGATAATTTTGTCTTCAGATCTCAGATTAGCAACCATTTATCTGCTCAGAAAAAATTTCCCTTATCTCTACCGCGGTGTGGTTCCTTCCTCTCTGTATGTTCCCTTATTGTAGGACCTATTGCCTTCGAATGAATCGCAGGTGTTTTTATGCATGGCAGGTCAATGTCTATTGTGCTTGTTATTGTCTTGCCAGACAACAGTACCCTGGAGTAGGAACTTGTCAACTGTTGAGAAATCAATAGTAAACACACCTGGCTGACAAGAATCCACTGGTTAATCAAAATTTTCTCTCAGCTGCGTTGAATTTTTGGGTGGTTTAAAATTCACCTTTCCCTTCATACTGAAATATTTTTGTTTTATGTTGGTGAGAAAACCCCTAACATTAAATTTAACATCATGACCACTTTTAGGTGTACAGTCCAGTGGTGTGAAGTATATTTACATTGTTGTTAAAGACAGATCCAGAAGATTTAATCTTACAAAACTGAAATTTTATACCTTCGAAACACTGGTTTCCCTTCCCTCCTGCCACACTTTGGTAAGCATCTTTCCACTTTCTTCCCACTTTTGACTACTTTAGATACTTCGGCTGAGAGGAATTATACAATGATGTCCTTTTGTAACTGGCTTATTTTTCTTTGCATAATAGTCTTTGAGATTTATCCATCTTAAAATATAAACTTAATTAACCCTATAACCAGAAAACTTTTATAATCTTTATAGGAATTAGAAGTGATTCTAGAACTCCCACGCCACTTTCCGTCATCACTTAATTTATTCCAATGCATTCCATAGATGGTCAGATTTTACAGTCTGGGCATGGGGGATTCTTTTGGCAGTTTTTCCTAATGTGCCTGTGACCACCCTGGGATGGAACAGTGCATGAGGTGGGCCTGCCCAAACCCCCCCATGGTGGGGTGATAAACCACTTCCTCTGTCTTCACTGTTACCTGGACTCACCTTCCTCCACCACCACTCTTAAATGTGATATATTTAAAGACAAATCCAAACAAAGTGTCATCAGTGGACAGACCATACTGACAGATGCCTTATTTACTGTATGAAAGAATCCAGTGAGCATGGGCATTTCTATACTGAAGGAGCAGAGAGCGGAGTTGGAATAATTCTTTTCTCAGTAAAACTATATTTTCATGCATCAGTATTTATTTCCTCTGTCCTATTTTGGCATTTCTTCTATAAAATATAAATGTGAATCTTCTTGGTTGCAAGTGACTGTATCCAGCTAAAAGTGGCTGAAACAGAGAAATCATTTAGTTTTGCATGACAAGAGCTGAGGTGGGTAGGATCTAGAGGCGCTGGGGCAAGTCCACAGTGCCCCAGCCTGTCTACTCGTGGGCCTCAGGTCCTTACCATGTTGACCTCTCCTCTCCAGACTCAACACCTCAAGTCTTCAGGAAGATATTCTGGCATCATCTCAGCAGACATCATAGACAGTGTCACTGGAGGTGGGAGAAAGGAATACACAGAAACATGTGTCTCCTCTTATTATCAGGGTGAAAGTTTCCAGATAACTGTCCACGTAGATTTCTCTCCTCTTATCCATCATCATGACATATAACCTTAGCTGGAAGGCACACTGGGCAGACATCAGGCATGTCTGTAGTCTCTATTAGGGGGATAGAGTCTGCCCCTGTGGAAGAAGGGAGAGGCAAACAGCTGTGGATAAATGAATGACAGCCCCTAGCACAAGAAACAGACCCACTCATTCCCCTAAGATTGAACCCAGCCAGGCAAAAGACAAGAGTCTACTACTCATTTAAAAATATTACCCCCTCTAGAATAACAACATTTATACAAAATGTGTATGCATTGATTTTTTTGTATTTTGTTTTTTCTATTCAACAATGCCAAATTGGTCCTATACTAAATTCTATGTGTACTAGTCTATTTCTGGACTTTCTGAGATGTCTAGTTTTGTGCAGTATGAGACCTGTAAGTACGGTAACTTCATGTTTTACTCTCCGGTATGGCTAGACAGCTTTACTACACTTCTTCAAAATCTTTCAAAATGTCTTTGCAGGTTTATTTTTGTAATGCTAGTCCCCATTTGGAGCTGAATTATGCCTTCAAAGCTTGATTGTATTCATATCTACCTACACACATACGCTTATGTGTTTAACATGTTGACAAAGCTCCTCTTATGAGCTATTCCTGACAGTCTCAAGTAACATAAGTGATTGGAGTGGGTTCTAGTTCAAAAATTAAACATACAGGAATATATGTAACTTCCACAAAGAAATAGTGTTTCTTCCACATTTTGCAAACTATGTGGTTCTTTTATCTTTTTTAATAGAGACATATATAAAGGAAATTTCTCTATTATCAAGTGAGTGGCACCAGAAAACTAGCCCCAGTTTTAGGGAAATGGTAAAGACTAGCAGTGTCTGAGGCAAATCTGCCTTTTCTGAAGAGACCAGTGCCCATCCATCCCTCAGCAATTGTTGCTGTTGAGGAGCATAGATATTCACACACCTGATTTTACAGAGGAACTAGAATCCCAGACTTTATATGAACTTTTGTTGTTCAAAATGTTAATATTAAAGATATTTGCAAGCCAGATGTCACCTATACACTACTCCTTTGTGAGTTCTGAATTGGCCTTACATATTACCATTAAAAAAGGGTATTATTTTTGCTGTATTGTAAACTATTATTTTCAGTTAATGAATTAAAATATTAAGCAAATAGGTAGCTAAAAACCACAATGATTCAGAAAAAGTATATTTAAAATTTTGTTGGGTAAGATTAACATTACCCCAGGGGAACTAGATTGAAAATTTAATGACTTCCTCAGTCTTTTGGGGCATAATCTTGTTTACTTGTTATATTCAATTAATTTATTTAATAAGTACCTACTTAATCCAAAGTGTGGTGGCAGGCTTACTATAGAAAGAAAAACAGGCATAACACCTTCTCTGAGTAAGCTTACTTTCTTAAAGCTGATATTAATATGAAACAGTTGATGCAACATTAACCAGGATTTGGACCTCAGTTACTACACACACACACACACACACACACACACACACACACACACATTCACTTTATTAATGTATTTAGATAATTTTTTTAAGTGTCATCCATAATGCAAGAAATAATAAAACCTCTCAGATTCTTGCAAGAGAATTCTTTCATTAAATTCAAACAATGGGAAAATTAATTTGAAGTTTTGAACCAATGGAAAAGGGGAAAAAAATATTGAGATAGTTTCTTTTTGCCCTGAATAGTAAATTATAGTTTTTGATTTTGCATTGTTAAAGATTTTTATCTTGAGCAAAGAAGCAACCTGCTTCTACTTAAACTGAAATTGAAGTGAAATTAGCAAATTTATTTCAATCTGATTTTTTCTTATCCTTGACTACTTTCAAATAAATATTGAAGCAAGGTGAACATTCCATTTTTATTTTTAGGTTTTGTTTCTGTACTGATTACTCTCTCCTCTTGAAATTAAAAATCAGCTATTATCATTAAATTGTAAGTATTTTTGGATAGTGGCAATACAGAGAAATATATTTTAATTGGAATTTCTGTTAGAGATCTAGTTTGGGAATCATTTACAGTTTGATTTTTATATTGTTAATAACTCTAAAGATTGAGAAACTTTGTCTTGAAAAGATATTTTTTCTTCTGCCTATGCCAATCTGTCTAAAAAATACAAAAGAATACACATGAAAGTTGGAATCACTTATTTTAAAATTAGAACCTTTTTAAAATTCTATTACCTTGTAATCTGAAGGAATTTTTGAATGGTTTTCAGGAATTTAGAACTATAATTAAAGAACTTAATATGACAAGGTTCATGTACCCTTTTATTGCTTAATTTTAACAGAAAGTTTGACAAATTAAAAGAGAATACCATAAAGTCAATAAGAATTTCAAACAGCCATTGAAAACAGTTAATAAGAATTTACATATATGATATTTTTAATAAAATACTATAAATAATGGAATATTTAGTGAATTTTTACTTTTCCCTGTGCATATAAATGGAACAAAATTTTTATGGCCCCCTACTAATAAAATTACACAGCAACATTGCTTTAACATTCATAAAAGAAAACTATATGAACTATCATTTTAAGAATTACTGAAATTAGTTGATCTTATGTGGGAAATTTTAGGTATTACCCTAACCAGTAAAAAAAATCAATGAGAATTTCCTGAACCTGCAATGATAATATTAACAATTAACTATTTTCCCCTTTTTAGTATCCTTGTTTTTTACTCCTGCTGAATAGCTATGGAACTATCTAAGCCACCAGGTGGCAGAGTTTCCTTGGTTTAGATTGAGGATTGTGATTTCCCCCCCTCCCCCCACTGACCACCTTTTCATAGTTATTCTAAGTGTCCTTCAAACTTTTCATTCATGTATCCCTAAAACCACTTTGAAAATGTGCACCTCATACAAACTTTAAAGCCTATGAAGTAAAAAAAAGTTTAAATAACTGAAGATATGTAGTAACTTTGGCATACTGAAATATTGAATGCTAAAATAAAATTGTTAAATCACTGTTTAATGAATCCAATTGAAGCTAAAATACCCAGAAGTGTTTATTGACCACAATCAAGTTCGTCTTTTACAGTTGTATACTTGTGTTACTCCCTCTTCTCCTTAAAATCTTATTTACCATTTTATTTCCTCCACAGAATTGTATACTAGCATAAAATATTTTATGCTAGAAAGTTGTGATCACTGAAATGAGTATATGAATAAATAAAATTAATTTCTAAAAATTTCTTGTGACCATAGGTGCTGTCAAATTTTTACTAGTATGCAGTAAGTCCAACATCATAAATATAGTACATAACTACTTTTGATAGATATATAACAAAAAGTAAAACTGATTGGAAATGTATCTCTGAATGAGATGTATTGGGAGCTTAAAAGTTTTGATTATCCCTTTTAGCGGGTCTCAAGATTTCTCCTCTTCCAGGTAATACAGAATGCTACAGTAACACCCTGGATGACAGGGTAGGGGTGTAGCTTAGAGGTAGAGAGCTTGCCTAGAGTCTCCAAGAATCTGAGTTCAATCCCCAGTATTGGGGGGGTGAATGTGGGAGAGTTAGGCTTTTCTTTGTAAAGTAGAAGAGCCCTTGTGAAAGAATAAGAGGTCCAGTATAAGGAAAACATTACTTTTAACATAATAAGGGGAGATTAGTTTAGGAAACTTGTGTATATTATTCAAGGTTCTTAAAAACTGGCTTCCTTAGAATTGTAGCTCTCAGTAAGGGGAGATTTTGCCTCGAGGATATTTGGCAATGTTTGCAGACATTCTTGGTTGTGACAGTTGCGGGCAGGGTGCTGGCATCTGGTAGGTAGATATTGCTAAACTACTCTCTTCCTAGACCAACACAGATGAAAGCCTGAAAACTGGCAGCTGCTCAGTATGCTTATGGAAAGAAAAAGAAAATGAAAAGGAGGGAAAGCATTACACAATCGGCTGTAGAAAGAACTACAATAACATTCATGGAGCCTTGGAATTAAATTCACTGATGGTAGAGAATATAGGATAGTGGTAGAGCTTTTGCCTAGCATGGGAAAGGCTCTGATTATGAAACCCAGCAGCACAAAAAACAAAACAAAACAAATAAAAACAATCCAAAATCTTTAGAGTACTTTATTCTTTTCTGTGTTGGTTCAGCTTTCTTAACTGGAAGTAGGAATTCCAGATGAAATGAAAACTTATAAATTTTCCTAATGTACACTTATTTGTTCATGAATTTGAAAAATCCTAAAAGACATAAAAGGACAAAAATGACCAGTAATCATTCTACCTAAATATCTAAAGTGAATAATCAATAGCAGCCCGTTTTGTTTATCTCATCCTACTTTGCCTAGATAATACTTGTTAATTTGTTGGTACACATTACTTCAAAAATTTCCCTAATCTTTGAAGACCTGTTTGTATTTTTAAAATTTGGAACATAAAACATTAACAGGGCTTCCAAACTTGCCTTTTTAAGTGATCCTTTCCTAACATTAAAAGTACAATGCTGTATTGGGGGTATTGTGTTCACACACACACACACACACACACACACACACACATACACACCCTATGATAGTGCACTGTAAAGTCAGAGGAGAAACACAGTTCCCCGCAAATGCATCTGCACTCTGACACCAGTTGCAACTTTGGAAGAAAAAGAATGGGTCCCACCATGCTCATGCTCAGTAATTCACACCCAAAGGACACCCAAAGCTCACTGAAAGATCTTATTCTCATAGTTAGGACTTATTAAAGGCAAAGTCACAGATTAAAATCAGCCAAGAGAAGAAATGCATAGGGCAGAATCCAGGAAAAGTACTAACTGTGGAGCCTCTGTCTCCACCTCCCCATGGAGTCTAGATCTGTTATTCAAGTATTTGTGTATAACGATGTGCATGACATATTGCTGACCAAAGAAGCTCACCTGAATCTTGATGTTCTGAGTTTTTCGTTGTGGCTTCTTTTCATTCATTTGTGTTTTTTGAGAATTCCATGAATGTATAGAATCACACAATATGCATTACTTGGTGTCTCTTAGTTAGCATGTTTTTGAGATTTTTTTAATGGAGTGTCAGCAGTTTGTTAGTGCTAGGTAGCAATCCACTCCATGGTAAGTGCTGTAATTTGTCACCTGTGGGGTATTTACATTGTTTCCAGTTTTAGGCTTCTTTGGACAAAAGTGCTATAAACATTCACGTGTGGGTCTTTGTGTAGATGTATGTTTTCTTTAATTTTGGGCAAATATCTAGGGGCAGAATCATTAGGTTGGGCGGTAAGAACATGTTTAATTTATAGGAAACTTCCAAAATTTTTCTAAACTGATTTTACAGTTCTACATCCCACCAGCAGTGTATGAGAATCCAGTTACTTCAAAGCCTCTAGTGCCTGATATTGCCGGTCAGTCTTCCTAATTTTAGACATTTTCATTTAATATATACAATATTATGTTTATGACTTGCTTTCCCTTTTTTCCTTCCTCTCTCCCTTTCTTTTGTACTGATACTGGCAATTGAACCCAGGGGCACTCTACCACTGAGCTACATCCCCAGCCATTTATATTTTACTTTGAGACAAGTCTCATTAAGCTACTCGGGACAGCCTTGCACTTGCTATCCTCCTGCCTCAGCCTCCCAATAGCTAAGATTACAGATGTGTACCACCATGCCTGACTCTTTTTCACTGCTTTTCTTCTTCTTCCTCTTTATTAGTATAAATAAGCTGATTTTAATCTGCATTAGTGTACTCATCACAGGGAATTTGTACATATATATAGCTCATCTTGATCTTTTTTACTTCCCCTCCCCTCCTCTCTCTGTGAGATCCCCTTCCCATTTGCACAAAACTTTTCATTTCTTAATAGTATCTTTTGAAAAGCAGAAGATTTAATTTTTTATTTTTATGACACTGAGGATAGAGCTCAGGGCCTTGCTCATGCTGGTTAAGTACTAGCCCACTGACCTGGATATCCTCTTAGTTCTGATGAAACTAAAAAAGCTTACATTTTAAAAATTATGTGTGAACTCTAATTACTTTTATAGTTATTTTGTTGCCATTCAAAAATTCTACAAATGTTATCTAACAGGCAACGAATGAGTTCCAGGGAAGCATCAACTTACAAAGCCTTTATTCTAACATGAAATAGGGTATATTAGTGCTAGTGATAGTTTCCCATAGGCCATCATTAACAAGGTCCCTTGGTGGGAGGGCTGCATACCCTTCAAGGATTACCTATGAATTCTACATCCTATTCTTTCTTGACAAAGCAGACATAAAAGACCACGAAGGAACTTAGCTACATTCTTTTGGCTGCTATATTTCAGATACTGTGCTAAAATAACCATCTTTGCCTTTTTTTTTTTTTTTTTTTTGGCAGTACCAAGGATCAAATTCACAGCCTTGCGCTTGCCAGGCAGGCACTTATGCCACTGAGCTATATCCCCAGCCCTAAAATAACCATCATAGCTACTCTGTGAAGCAAACTTTTTTTGTTCTTTTTATTCAGATACTCAGATGGGGAACATGAGGTTCAGAGAAATTAAATACCTGGTTCAAGGTTATATGACTAGGAGGCACTTGCGCTGGGATTCCAAGCTAATCTGCCTAACTCCAAAGCTTGTGCTTTTCTTTAATATTCTGTACGTTCTAGATGCATTTGATTTTAGATATACAGAGTGCAGATTTTGACAGCTGTAGGGAGAGCAGAGCCTGCGGGGAGAGGGTGGGGGAAAGAGTAGGTCTGAAACTTAATTTGGCAAGTGTTCGTCATGCTTCTGGCTCCTGCTCCTCTAGAGCAGTGGCGGTAAACCTGTGGCATGGTGCCACAGAAGGCTGTTTGTATCACTGAAATCTCTAAAAGGTTCACCCATCACTGCCCTAGATAGACTGATTAATTTTATGGAGCATCCAGGGTAGCCAAGCCAAACTGCCCCAACATAGACACAAATTCAGAAGTGTAACAGCTTCAGATAATCTGATCAGTTAGCAGACCATTTGGCTTATCACATGCCCTGTCATAATTTCATAAGATCTTTTTGTTAAAAAAATTAAAATTTATGGAGAGTGATATCCATAAACTTTAATTAAGCTAAGGTTTTATCTAAAATTTTACAGTCAATCAATTCTTTTTCTAGTACCAGCACTGTCAGATCTCATTAAAGTCATTTAGCTATTTGGGATCTTGTTTAGTAACTAACTTCCCTTTTTATTTTATTTATTTATTTATTTTTGGCACTGGGAATTGAACTCAGGACCTTGTGTTTGCCAGGCAAGTGCTTGTGTCACTAAGCTATGTCCCTAGCACTAGCTCCCCTTTTTAAATATTTATTACATTATTTCTTACCTTGGCAGGTATGAAATTTCTTTAGTTAAAGTGTAAGTTTGGTACACCAGTGATTTTATATTATTAGTCACACAGTTTACTGAGGACTTTCCTTCTACCTGATGATCTGAGTCTAGTTTTTCATACAGCAGAGATGAAATGTTCTGTGGGATCATTAAGCCATGATCACTACAATCAGTAATTCAGTCTGCTGTTGTATAATTCTACTAAATCCTGAATCTGGTTTTCCCTCTATTGTAGTTAAATCATCCCTTTGTAAGTCCTTTTGTTAGTTAGACTAAGATGTGTTAAGATGTTTGTGTGGTCTGTTAAAAGTTATGTGCTCATTAATAAAGAGACAAATTTGTGTTTTCCTTCTTTAGAAATCAAAGGCCAAAACAATAATTTAGTTTTGGAATTTATTGGTATGGTATTAAAGTGCAGTTTAAAAAGAAGAACTGAATTAGGGAGGAGGTGATAGTAACATGTACTTAGAAAAGAGTTATTTTCAACCAAAACAAAGGAATGCTTGCCTCTCGGCCAAGACTGCCCTTTTTGTTCAATGTAAAAATTATTTCACAACTGTTATGGTTTGGTGTGTGTAGCTCAGTCATAATGTGCTTCCTACCATGTGCGAGGCTCTGGGTTCAATCCCAGTATAGGAAAAAATTCATGATAGTAAAAAAGAATTCCTCTGTATTTTCTTTTACCATAAATTATGATAGCAGATAAACCTATAATTTTCTGATATTTTGTTGCATCTAGAACCCCTTATTTTTAAATTTAAAATATTCCTTATTTTTAAATTTAAAAAAACCTCTATATTCTGAAGTGTTTGTGACATATTATTTATTCTAATACTCCCACAATCTGCTATTTGATTACTAGAGGTAATTGGCATTTGGTACCAAAGGTTTAAATATATTGATTAAATATTGAAGTTGGAGTATTCAAATAAAGACAAATGAAGACAGTGGCCCAGAATCAAGTTGCTTAAGAGACGTGGTTCTTGACCAACTTACATCTATGACTTATAAGAATTATTATAATTCAGGAATAAGTCCCAAGCAAGAATTTAGGTTCCCTGTAAAATTTTTATTCTTGATTTTTTTTTTTTTTTTTTTT
>NW_004955403.1:23930741-24051712 GCF_000276665.1 Chinchilla lanigera
CACTGTGTAGTTCAGGTTGGCCTTGAATTCACTGTGTAGCCCTCCTGAGTATTTGGATTACAGGTGTGTGCTGTGTCACGTGGGTATATGCTGAGGGTTTTTTTGTTTTGTTTTGTTTTGTTTTTTTGGTTTTTCTCCGGTACCGGGAACCGAACTCACGACCTTGCGCTTGCCAGGCAGGCGCTTTGCCACTGAGCTAAATCCCCAGCCCCCTATTGTTGATTGTTGCTACCTAGAATTAACATCTCAATAATTATAAAATTACTCCAAACTATATGTCATATATAAAGGAAATTTGAGCAATATTTTAAAAATTGGGATAAAAAAGACAACAGTTATTTGTTTCTTTCTTTCTGAACCTACCCTCTCCACTCCCCAAAAAAATTCAGCAAAAAGAACTTCTTATAGAGATAAATATAAATAATTGTCTTTGCTTCACAAATAAAAACTAATTGATGGAGAAGAATACATAAATATGGCAGGGCATAAAGAAAAATTGGTTGCATACATAGAAAAAGAAAGTCAGAGAAAGCATATGTACCAAAATGGAAAAAGTGACTTATAAAAATATATACTCTGTTTTTTTGGAATCTTATTCTCAAAGCATTTTATAAATTTCCATTCTTACAATATTCCATGAGTTAGGCAGACAGTTACTGCTCTTAATATTTGATACCTATGACCACAGAGAGCTAAAGTTCACTCTCTTTCTCCACCTCATCTGAGCCTACAGCAGAAGCAGTAGGAGAGTCTATGTCCCATGACTGAGCCTTGCACTTTGTCCGTACTCTCCTCCTCTGCCTGTGGCACTCCGCCTAGGGGCTGGAGATAGCCATCCCACCCCATAGGGGTTAGCTGGGCCAACGAGAAGGGGCCATGACAAAGAATAGCTTAGGCATCGCTCACACCAGGCATAGAAAGAGAACAACTAATGGGTAAGAAGAGTCAAGTGATATTGATTGGTGGCTCCCCAGGGCTGAATTCAGAACATGTTCTGCTGTCTCCTGGGTGCCAAGATTTGATGGAAAGGGCAAAGGACAACGTGAACAATGTGGGGTGGGCGGGTGAAATCTCCATTCATTGTCGCTCATGTGGGAATGGAGTGCTCAGAACGAGGGCGATCTTGACAAGACTCCCCGCCAGCAGCAGCCTCCTATCAGAAACCTCATGCTCAGTGCCTCTTTCTCTTCATTGCTGGCTTGGGAAGAGAGGACAGCACATCGGTACCAAAGGGGAGAGATTCTGTGTGAAGAGGACCTTTGTCCTCACCGGAGAAAACCCGGGAGAATGAAAAGGGAGGATTCAAAAAGACAGGACAAGAACAGAAAGTCAGAAAAGCATTTCGGAAAACAGACTAAATGGGAAAAGAATAAGCAAGAAAGTGGCCCTGGGTCACAGAAAACATTTTTTTTTTTTTTTGACCAAAGAAATGGGGAGCAATGAAAAACAGAAAAGACACAATTAAAGAAGCTAAATTATAGGGAGAAACTGGACCTAACCTGCGTAAACATGGGTAGGGGTTGGTCACATAAGCTATGCATATCCACATGTGAAATATCTTCCATTTAAAGAGAATTAATCATATGGATATTGGCACAATGACCTAGACTTAGATAAAAAATAAAATGACAGAGTAACTTTCAAAATAGAACTTTGTTTTAAAATAATATTTTAGTATGTGTACAGAATAAAAACCTGGAGAGTGAAGCATTGGGCATCCGCAGGTAAATATTCCTGGGAGGAAGGACAGAAGAGGAAGAACAAGTATTGAAGAAGGGGGTTATGTGTTATATTTTTGTTACTGAAATATTTTTAATAAATTTCATATAATTTCCATTTTGCAGTAGGAATGACAAGTACAGAAATAAATTAGTTATGTTACCAAGAAGAAACATCGTACACATAAAGTGGAAAAAAGAGAATTTATAATATATAGTAAAACTTAACATCAAAATAATCTATACACAGTGTGTCCCTACCTACATCTATGAAGTAACAATCCCAAAGTAAAAGTTTTCATTTTAATTAAAGAGTGCTTGTTAGCCTCAAAATGCCACAATTGAAAAACTTTTACAAAATGATGAGTATGGTTATAATTGTGTGTTGTATACTTTATAGCTCTAAAGCAGAATTATATAAACCATAATCATAACATAATTTACTTCTTGTTGTTTGAACGGTTACATATTTATTCTGATTAACTTGAGTTCTGCCCTTTAGCTCTTCACTATAGTTTGTAAATCTTATAAAACAACTCTAGTTGCCTTTAATATAAAGACAGTTTGTCCCACAAAAAAATCACAGAACACAGGAAAGGTAGAGCAAGAAAATATTGCGAATATGTAGAAATACATCAGCAGAATTATTTAAAATCATATCTTTATAAAAGAGCAGCATTTACCACAATCTGCATATATATAGAGCCACTTGCTGGAACTTTCAAAATAACTAAACTAGGTTATATATAAAAATAGAGTCTAGTGATAATTTCACCAAGGAGTTTGGATATTCTACTTTTGATTTAGGAAAATTTCCTATGTGAAATCTGGCCAAGAATTTCTATCTGGGGCATTGTAAAATCTTAGGAACAGCCACACCAAATAAGTATAAATCCTTATTGTGTCCAAAAAGCAAGACACTGTGTTCCAATTAGTGTGCTGCTTGTAGCCAGGTCAGCTAGAGTTTTATTTAATAGGATTTCATCAGTAATCCATTCACTTAGAGCTGGGGCTCTCTCTCAAATGAATACAGGCATAAAATGAGTTATCTAAGATGGAAAAATTTATGCTGGGATTTAAAGTACGACTTTGGAAACGTGAAGGCCTGTATTATCCATTTCAGGGTGAAAGAAGTAAAACTTCAGTAATACTATGGGGAGTAAAGTTTCTCTCCATTGTGTTGCATAAAAAATTAGAGGTCAGAGAAGAATTTAAGGCCAGGATGAGGAAGTGAGTACAGGTGGAGATCATTAACTCTCAGGACAGTGAGAGAGGCCACAGGAAATGGTCCCCTTTGGGCCATCGGGGCCAAAGTGAAGTCTGAGGGAAACTCAACCAGGAAGACATCTCTAACAGGGGAAGAGATGTTGGCTGTAAACAATTCAAGCTATTTTATTCTTACAAAAATGCCTATGAGAGAGACAAGCCCAAGGGAAATTTTACTTTGAGATAGCTACAGCCACTGCTCCTTGATCACTTGCTTCTCAAAAGCCCTGGGCTTTCTCTTTACTTTCTTCTCTGCGCTCAGTGTCTCTCAGTGTGCCCTGCGACCTCCCAGAATGCCCAGTAACCTCCCAGTGTGCTCCTTGGCTGGCGCACTGCTTTCCCCAGTTTGTGTCACTGTCGCCTTTGCAGGGACTCAAGGGCACCCACTGCCAGCCACAGACGCCTTGGCTACTCACAATAGGAATGAGAGACTCCTGTCCCTGGACTGGCGGGGGTGCTTCCTGTGTGCTAACAAATATTCGGCAAGGTCGGATTTCCACCAGGTCTTGGAAAGCTTGGACAAGCTTCCTAATTTCCTCTGGACACATCCATGTGAGCTCCAGAATCTTGAAGAAACTGTGGCCCCAAGCCTTATCCACCTGGGAGGAGCCACACTTTTAAGAAATCAGCTACAGTTTTGATAATCTAGGGAGAACACCTGCTCAGGATCAAAATGTTTCCTCTTCACTCAATTGCACAAATCTCCAGCTTTGTCCTGTCTGGGCTCTTACCGTCTAATCGTTTTGTTCCCTAATAACTCAAATGCTACAGGAACAGAAGTTTTACTGTTGGGAGGAACAAGGAATGCAAAGGGAGTGTGAGGAAACTAGCCAGGCCTTTTTTCGGAGCTAGCATTCATGTGAATGCGAACTTTACCCAATTGTATCGTTAATGTTATACATGTCTGACATCAAGAATTTAGACTTTACAATACAGTTTTATATGTTTATGATGTGTTTATTAACCAGCTTGACCCTAGCAGTAATCTTGTTGGTTGGTAGATTAAGTGTGAATATCTTGCTTATTTTGTAAATGAAGAAACAATGTGTGAGAGATTAAGAGATTTACCAAGGTGTCACATCTACAAAGTGGAGGAGCTGAGGACTCAAGCCCAGGATTTCTCACCTTATAACTCAGGCTAAGAAATTCTTTTTTTAAAAAAGTCATTAATTTAAAGTCCTTCTTTTGTGTTCATACTCTATAACTTTAAATACTGTCTTCTTTTTGAGGGACGTCTGATAAAAACAATGTAATCTCAAGGTGATGTTGTCCAAAAGGTAAGTCTCCCAGTTGGGGGGTTGTCTGGGGGTTTGGACCACTTGTGGTTCATGATATCAAGATCATCATGGTAATTCTCACATCTCAGGCTCAGCCCCACCTGGTTCCTCTGGAGTCTGTCAAACTCATGGATCTCCTAGGGCAATGGTGGTGAACCTAGGGCATGTTTACCATAGTGGGCTATTGATTATCACTGAAAGTTCTAAAAGTTTTGCCATCACTGTCCTTTGGAACACAGGATGGAGAAAACACAAGACATATTATTCAGGACAAGTAGTGAATGTGTCATATACCAGCAGATTTGGTATCTATGATCAAGGTTAATGGGCTCTTCATTGCCTGGGATTTAAGCAGAGTTCTTTTGATATGGGCCTTTTAATATATAATTTTAAAATTGTATAGGCCTGGAACATTAATTAAAGACTGGATTATTTTTCCACTTTGAGATGTAGGCTGAAGATACTTTTACCAGACCTTGAGAATTTATTTTATAATAATACCCAGATGTTTTCTGAGAAAGCATGGTGATAAAGACTTTGACAATACAGAGAACAGAGCCGATGACAAACATGGGTTTTCTTGCACTGTATATTTTTATATTTTAAAGATAAACTGATCTAGTTGGAACAAAGCTTGATGTAAAAAATTAAAGTCTTCAAAACAAACCCTAAATACTTCTTTAAAGAATAAAAGCATATCATCCTTAAATACTTTTTAAAATACTAAATATAATTTAATCATATACTAAAATAATTTAAGTATCCAGTTAAATATAGATTTTTCAGGAAAATATATAATCTTGTCTAGGGATTTTGTTGAAGAATTGGTGGTAAAATATAATGAAACAATCCCAAATTTGTGATAGCAGATATAATATTTTCTGTATTCCAAAACAATTTTTAAAAATAGGTTTAGCTAATACAGTTTTATTTTTTGTTTCTGGCAAATTCATTACTTAGTAAAAATTACAAAGTCTTTAAGAAGAACTCAAAATTGACGAATTATAAGCCTTCTCATTGTAGTCACCTGAAGGAATAAATAAAAGATTTTCACTGAAGGTAAGACCTCATCTTTTCTACTGATTTTAGATTTCTTGAAACGGCTTCCAGTATAAGCTGTCTGAGAAAGAATAAAGGACATTTTGGCTACCGGGCTAGGTCGTTTTTACTACTTCTTGTGAGCTAAATGGAAGGTATTATGCTTACGTATTTTAAAATTGTTAACAACAGAAAAGGAGAAATTTTATAGTGGATTTAGGTTTATTTTTTGTGTGTGAAAATGTACTTGGTTATTTGTTCTATACAGGAAAATGAATGGCACTAATTTTAAACACTCAAGATATTCTCTATTATGAAATTTCTACTAATAAGCTTGAGAATAATATATTTCCCCCTTGGGGAGAAATATCAACAACTAGTTTCTTCCCTGAGGGCAAATGAAGTTTATGCTATAATAAATGATTTTTAAAAACAGCCTGGATCTATACTAAAATACTATCATTGGGATATATGCCCGAAGATAGCCTTCTAAGTGGAAGCAATTTTTGAGCTACTTAAGGATGTAAGCTTTCCTGGATAAAGTCTGACAGGAACTGTCCTTATTTCAAAATCTGCTTATAGAATACAGTGTTGAAGGTTAGCTTTGCAAGTACTGACATTGTCATAATCTTATAATACATTAACATTTAAATTTAATGGGAGGACTATGGAGAGACTGATTTCTGCCAGAGAAAGTAGCAACATAGAAAGGAGAATTGTAGAGAAAGAATTAACTGCCCCGCAAGCAGTAAGAATAACAAAATGAGGGGCTGGGGATTTAGCTCAGCGGCACAGTGCCTGCCTCGCAAGCGCGAGGTCGTGAATTCAATTCCTGGTACCGGGGGAAAAAAAAAAAAAAGAAAAGAAAAAAAAAAAAGAATAACAAAATGGGTATCATGAGGACTCCAGAGTCAACGGGTAGGACTCAAAAGTGAGGCTCTAGAGGATACAAGCTATGTAAGAGTTCATGTACAATGGAGGTAATGGAAATTGCCTCGGGGTGTTCTCAAATTAATACATACAATGCAACATACAGTAAGCAATTAATAAACATTGTTTATTATTATTATAGCCTTCGGAGGGGGGAGAGAGAGACAGAGAGAGAAAGAGCAAAAATCAGACTAGACGGTTAATGTTTGAGGCTTCTTTTAGAAACTGACTAAGTCCTCTGGCCTCACACCCAGTTTCCTCAACACTATCCATGATGTACCCGCCTTACTCTCTCAGTTCTCTTACGCTGACGTTCACCTGAGCTTCTTACAAACAGAACCTCCCATTGTACTTGTCAGAACTCCCAATCCAGGAAGAAGAAATTCTGCTCCACTCTTGACTTCAATGTTACCATCCGGTTTAATGCAGATCGGGCTTTCTGCTGAAGACACTGCTTCTCTGAAGCCCTCTCAAGGGAAAGAACATCTTCTACTTGGTACCATTTCCTATTTTTCTTCAGCCGTCTGTAGGCATCTCAGAAATTTTGCTGACTCTATTAGCACAGTGAAAGAGATAATAAGAATTTTTAATTGATAGTCATAAGGATTAAAATGGAATAATACACATTTAGAATGCTTAACATTGTGCCAAAAATATACTAAATTCACAGTAAGTTTTAGCTTTTATTTTTATATCTACCTTATCAGTAAAAAAATGTCTCTAGGGTACTCCAGAATGTAAGCTTTATTTTGGGTAAGGTGCGAGACCAACTGAGAACATTCCAAAATAACCACAGCTATGAAATCATACACTCAGTTTATTTCTAGCTGGTGTCTCCTACTTGTTCTCTTTGCTTTTACTATGTACCTCTTCCCTTTCTAAGCTGAAGCACAGCACGTATTCTTTTTTTAATATGAGCCCTTTTTTGTCAGTGTCTAAGCTCCCTCTCTTTGTTGTCTTTTACTCACATTTACCTGGCTGATTTTCCAATCTGGATGAATCTAACTGCTTATCCTGTCTTTGTCTGGGCCCAGGCTGCTTAGCGCTGCTAGGGAAAATTGTATTACTTAAGATTTAATCACTACGTATTTACATCTCCAGTTCTCCTGGACTCACCGTATATTTTGTCAGTCTCTACTGTGCTTTTTAGGCACCTCTATATTCTATTTTCTACAATGGTTACTTCAAACCTTTTCCAATTTCTTCAGAACACATACGTCACATTTACTTTCCTTCTTCACTCTAGGAAATAATCTTTACACTACACTTAGAAAAAGGGAAACTACTTATATTTAAAAGCCCACACACCCACTGTTTCTTCATTTCTCTGTTTCAATGAAAGAGATATTCTTTCTCCTTTCTGCTTGTCTTCTTGAGCTCTCTTTCACAGGGTCCCCTGGTAATTCCCTTTGTTCTCCTCCCATTTTAATTTTTTTATTTTAAAGAGAAAAGAAAACAAAATAACAATAAAGATAAAAATAAAACAACAAAACAAAACAATAAAAACAATACAGAATTTCAAAACAAGATGATAGGAAATTAACAATGGTTGTTGTATCACATATTGTTATCTTCAAATAAGTTGCTCAAATTACCAGATGTAAGAATATAAGATTGAGCATACAATTAACGAGATTTAAAAATTTTTTAAAAACACATTAAAAACAATACAGAGTTTCACTAATCAAGGTGGTAGGAATTCAACAATTGTTATATTGCATATTGCTGTCCTCAAATCAGTAGTTCAAATTACCAGATATAAGTATGCAAAATTGATCAAAAAAAGGTTTAAGCATTAATTCTTCCTTTCAATAAGCCAATAGACATCAGCAGTTCAATTATCCCATCTACCCTTGTGTGTGTATATATATATTTTTTTCTTCCCTTCTTTCTTTCTTCTCTCCTTTTCCTCACCCCAGTTGTTCCTTTCCTTTAAGCAATTTCTTTCCCTTTCTGAGAAGAATGTGTATTCTGATGCTGTTGGCTAGAACAGTTCGTAAAGGTCTACTAAGTTCATTTGTTCACAGGTTTGGTTTAGTTCTGTTATTTCTTTGCTGATTTTCTGTCTAATTGATCTATCTCTTTGTGACAATGGGGTGTTAAAATCCCCCATTACAATTGTAATTACTTATTTGATTTTTCATGTCTGCTAAAATTTGTCTTATATAGTATAGTGCTCCTATATTTGATGCATAGATATTTATGATTTTTATATCTTCATCTTGCATTTTGCCCCTAAAAAGTAGTGACCTTCTTTATCTCTTTTGATCATTCTGGGTTTGAAGTTCACATTGTCTGCAAATAGAAGAGCTACCCCTGCTTTTTGGGGTTCCTGCCACATGGAGTATTGCTTTTTATCATTTGACTTTCAATGTATAAATTTCCTTTTTAGTTAAATGTGTTTCTTGTATACACCCTATTGCTGAATTTCATTTCTTGATTCACTTTACCAGTCTGCTTCTTTTGATTGGTGAATTGAGACCATTTACATTAATGATTATAACTGATATATATTGGATTGTCTTTGTCATTGTTATTTTCTTGCTGGTGGTTCCCTACTTTTTCCCTCTGTTTAACTGCTTGCTGTGTTTGGTGGTTCCTTTCTATGGTTGTCCTTGAAGTTGTAGTCATTTTTATCTCTTTCTAGGGTATCTTACAGTACTCTTTGTAAGGTTGGTATGACACTCATTAGTTTTTTCAGTTGTTCTTTATTATGGAAGCATCGTATTTCTCCATTAATTTTGAAAGATAGTTTTTCAGGGTACATCAATCTGGTTCAAAGTTGTTTCCTTTCAAGTCTTGAAATACTTCACTGCAAGCTCTTCTTGACTTGATGGTTTGTATTGAGAAATCTTCTGTGATTCTGATGGGCTTTCCGTCATAGGTGATCTGTTTCTTTTCCCTAACAGCTTTTAATATTCTGTTCTTTTGCTGAATTTCTGGGATCTTAATTATTATGTGGTTGGGTATAGGTTTATTTTGTTTATGGCTAATTGGAGTTCTATATGCCTCAATTACCTGTATATCAGATTCTATATCAGATGCTTCTCCCATGCTTGGGAAATTTTCTGCTATTATTTCTGCACATAATCTTTTATGTCATTTGTGTTTACTCCTGCTATTTCTTTCTAGAGTATCAGTCTTTTTTGTTTGTTTGTTTGGTTGGTTGGTTTTGAGTTTTTTTTTCTGGTACCAGGAATTGAACTCACAACCTCACACTTGCCAGGCAGGTGCTGTGCCGCTGAGCTAAATCCCCAGCCCCCCAAATCCTATCAGTCTTATATTGTTATTCTTTGCACCATGTTGTAGCTGTTGCATTGTTTTCTCCTGATTCCTTGTTATTTTAATGAGATCTTTCCTTTCATGATCACTAGCTGCAATGCTGTCTTTAAGGTCTAAAGGTCTATCTTCAGTTTTGTTCAAGTAGTTTTACCAGCTTTCAATGCAATTTTTAATTTCCTTGATATCTGTTTGTATCTGTTTCATGCATTCTAATTTTTTCCTACATTGTTCATTCAATGTTTCCATCATTTTTCTATGCTCCTCTATTTTTTATCTATGTTTTCTTTAGCTGTGCTGAGCAATTCTTTCATTATTGCTGTCATTTCTTTTTTTTTACTTGAGATATTTTTTCTGATCTGATTTCTTCCATGGCCTGATGCAAATGCTTAATTACTTCAGTTGCTGTCATTTCTGAAATTTCAGGTGTGTGACTTCCAAGTTCTTCTATGTCAGTGTCTCCTGGACTTGTTCTTGATGGGCTGGAGGTCTGAGATTGCCTTTTGCTCCTTTGTATTGACATTTTCAAAGCTCCTGAAGTTCACTGGGGCTCAGCATCTCTTCTGGGACAGTGAGGCAGCAGGGGTGGCTCACCAAGGCTGTCAAAGTTCCCCACAGTACAGCATCACTCTCATGGTGGTGAGCTGTTGAGGGGCAGCTCACTATGTCTCCTGGAGCTGTTCAGAGCTCAGTGTTGGTCCCGTGATGATGGAGGGGTGTGGGGTGTAGCTCACCAAGGTTCCCAAAGTTCCCTGGGGCTCAGCATCAGTTCTGCAGTGGTGGAAGGGCAGTGGGCAGCTCACCAAGGCTGCTGGAGTTCACTGGAGCTCAGCATCACTCCCATGATTGTGAGGGGACAGGGCGCAGCTTACTAAGTTTCCTGAAGCTGTCCAGGACATGGTGTCTCTCCTGTGACTTTGGGGGGTGGGTGGGGAGCAGCTTACTGAGGCTCTAGAAGCTGTCCAGGACTCAGCCTTTCTCCCATAACAGTGGGTGGGGTGCAGTGTGGCTCACAGAGTTTCCTGAAGCTGTCTGGGTCTCAGTGGTTGCTCCCACAATGATGGGGGCTGTGGGGTGTGGATCACTGAGGTCCCCAAAGTTGTCTGAGGCTCAGCGTTGCTCCTGTGAGGGTGGGGAGGTGGGGCATGGCTCATGGCTCAGTGTTGCTCCTGTGACAGTCCCCCCTCTACTTTTAACCTTGCCCTTGATTTTGTCCGTGTTGACATTTAACAGTGCTCATTTTTCTTATCACTTGGCTCTACTTCTTCCTTTTTGAAATTCCTTGAAGGAGGTATGCATCTTCTATTGCTTCAATTTCCACTCACTCCTTAAAACTACTACAGTATGATGTTGGACCCTTCACTCTTCTACAACTGTGAGTTTACCAGGTTTATTGGATCCAGATACTCAAATTCAGTGCAAATTTATAAAGGCTAATGCTGCTGTCCACAGGTGGAATTTCTTCTTTTTCAGGGAAGCCTTGGTTCTGCTTTTAAGGTCTTTCATCTGATTGAATCAAGCCTATTATTTACTTAAATTCATTAATTATGAACTTTAATCACATTTGCCACAACACTTACATTAGTGTATGATTGAAAAGCTGGAGACTGTTAGCCTAGCCAAGTGGATGCATCCAAAAGACCACCACAAATCCTTCTTATGATTTTTGAATAAATTCCATATTTCTTAAAAAATTCTTGTAATGTTCTATGGCTGGTCTCTCCTTTCTCCCAGGTGAATTTTTGGCCTTAGTGCGATTGAGAACCTCTCATTTACAGGATATTTCTGTTACCTGTATAGAAGACTGTCTCACTTTTTGTATATCTAGCTGCCTCTCAGCTTAGGGAGGCTTTCCTCAACTAAGGGAGCCTTTCCTCTGTTTACACATTTGGACATGTTTTTAAAAGATCTCTTAAGATCCTGTTTTTCTTCATCACATTTTATTGCAGTGCTTTTGTTTACTGTCTTCTCTGCTATACTATATGTCTTATCATCGTCTTCCAAAGAATTCATCATAGTGCCAAACACATAGTTGGTGGCTCCTAAACATTTGTTGACTATGTAAGAGAATGAATAAATGTGGGCTTATTTTATGAGAGGTCTGGCTAGTTTTGTGAATATAAGATGTTCATACTTACAAACATAGAATTATTCAAAACCAAATATAACTGACTTTATTTTTCACTTTTGGGGTCATTCAGATTTCTCTATAGCAATCAATGGTAGTGATTGTAAGCTTTAAAAAGTTCTTTTTAAAAAATCTTATTATTCCTTATTCTTTAATTGACAAATGAAATTGTATGTTTACATTGTACAATATGTTTTGGAATATGTATACATTGTAACCTGGCTAAATTAAGTAACATGCATTAACTCACATAGTAGAAATTCCTCTGTTTGTAAGTATGTATATTCTTACACTAGGCATGAATTATTTATTGATTTATTAAACAGTTTGTGAGCAGCTTCCAATCATTGCTATAGATTCTAAGGATACAATGGTGAACAAGACAGACAAGGTACCTATTTTTCACATAGCTTACATAGTGAGTGGAGACAAAAAATTCACATAGTCCATAACCAGTAATTTCAGATAATAGTGCAGGTAATAAAGGAAATAAGAACAATATGATATGATAGTGACTGAAGTGTAGAGGTGGAAGAAAATCTTGGTGATTAGGAAAATCCTCCTTATCCATCAAAAAATGAAAGTAGTTTAACTGTTAATAAAATACATTTCCCAATATAGAGAGTGTGTGCATGTTATATATGTGGTAATTTATTCAATTTTAAAATCATCTTTCTTTTATACAAATGGAAACTGAGGCTCAAAGACTTATATAAGTTGTTCCAGGCTTCATATAGCTGCTGTGTGACAAAGCTGGGACTCAAATGCTGTCTGGTTCGTCTGAAGGCCATGCTACCACCACTGCACCACACTGCCTTCTGCGAGAAGGCCTCTTGAAAGAAAGAACCACTTGGGTCACTGTTAGGTTTAAATAGTCTACTCTAGAATTTTTTGAGGATTAAAGCCTCTCCCCCGTGCTCATCACTGAAAATACACAACACACATTTGTATGACACTTTTTGCTTTTCAAGCAGTTTTACTTTCACCATCTCACTATCTTATGACCACTTAGTTAGATGCAGAGAACTTACAGATCATTTAGAAATTGAGACAATGGAAATATGAAAGTTTAAATGGTTTCTCTGTAATAGCATAGCTATGTAATGGTGGGTGTAAGCTAGATTGCGGTGTTTTGGCTTTTAATCTGGTATTTTTTCAAGTATGTCTATTAAAAAATCAGTTTTCTTACTGAGTACTTAGCTTAAGGGTTTACATCTAAATAAAACCTGAGAATTAATTTTCATTCCTCAGGCAACATGCCAGAGATTTACGCATTAGTACTGGTAAGTTTATTGGTAAAAAATGGTACAGAAAAGAGAATAAAAGGGAATAAGAGTAAAAAATGCTTAGCTGTCACATAAATAATTGATACTCTTCTCTTTTTTTTTTCTAATTTTATACAAATGAAAAAAGGACACGTAACTGCAAAGTCCCAGGATTGCTATTTAGATTCAAGTGATTCTCAAATACAATTGTGTGACAACTTAATTCTTTGAGATCTATGAAAAACAACTTTTTTGTTTGTTGTATTGTTGTTGTATGTTTTGTCTTATGCCTACCAGCAAAGTAATAATGAAAATAGAAAAAGTTTTGATGTTAGTCTCTCATTGCATCGCCCAAAGAAAAAATATTCCCGTCATTTCCAAAAGTCAGCTGGGTTTTATCAGCTTTGCAGAATGATGAATGAATGCCTTGTTCATTACTAGTGCTTAAGTCATTCCTATTTATGCCAGTGATTCCAGGATTATGTTTTGATTGTTCTTGAGAGATGAAAACACTTTCTTGCTGATGAATAAACACTGCCACTTTTAAAATATTTGAATGCAAAATGTCCTTAAAGCCATTATGAAATGCTTTGCAAGAGCATCGGGATGCTATTTTTTTGAAAGGCACTTTTTTCCCTACCTTTTCTTTCATGCTAAGCAGTCCAATTGAAAGGGCTTTCAGAGTTAACTTGTTTAAGCGGTACCAGTGTTTTAGTGTAATGAATAACTTTTTATAGAAGACAATCACGCACAATTCAACATGCTGGCATTTCTGTTTCTGTGCTCCACCAATGCAGAGCTCCTGTGGTAGAATCTCTTTCTTTGAGAAAGCTGAAGCGATCCAAACCCTGATTAACCTCTGATATTCACGTGGTGCTCTTGATCGGGAGGAGTGCAGCGCGAACAAAGCGTTAATGGCAGCCATATGCTTAGGGTATTGTGGGTCTGTGTGACCCAAATGTGCACTTGGGGGGTGACTGCGGCTGACTGCTATTTGTTTCAGGTTTGGTGTGGAGATTACTGATGAAGAGTTTGAGTTGCTACTTGACAGAATCCCTCCTGATGAAGATGGAAATGTCAGATACCCCCAGTTCACAGTCATGTTTGATTCCTGATACTCCTTTTTCACATTTTCTCATTCCTTAATGATTTTTTGTTCTTGTTTTTAATACAGAGAATGTACCTTAAAGGTATTTGGATTTTAAAAAATCTTTTTATTTTTTATATCTCCTGTATTAATATTTTATGTGACAAAGGATTTAAAAAATAGCAACATGAACAAAAACTAGTTTTGAATGTTACCAGGCAATGTATTTAAAAATATTGTTTCAACACTCACACCCACACTGGACATAGGAGAGGATGGTGTGGCCGAGATGACAAAGGAGAAGTGTAAACTGCTAAGTTGGGAAGAAAATAGCTGTTAAGTGGCAAAAGTCAGGTCCTAGAGAGGAACTTTTCCAATTGCACTAAACATCTTCCTGCACACATTGAAATTTTACTCCCTTTTTTATTTTCCAGGTACTATTTACCTCCCAAGTGTGTTCACTTCTTCTAACTTCTTTCCAGTGGGGTCCTGACTCGATAGTGAAGTCCATGGCTAGTGCCAATGGTTGTGTTAAAGGTAGAGCAGGAATGTAATGTCCCAGTCTATAGTTCTCTACCATAGGAGCAATTTTTGCTCTTTGGTGAAATGTTTTATGGATTTTATAGACAAAGTTAAAGGCTTAATTTTTAAAAAATTCTCATCAGTATTGATTATTTCATTCCTCAGACACCTAAAGACCTGTTGTAGTCACAAGGGCCTGATGGTTTTAGCTGAGGGCAATGAAAGATGGGTTTCTTCTTTCTAAATATACTTTTTCAACAAAGCAATTCCAGAAAATAGCCATCTTCACCCTGTATACCTCCTGGACTCACTTCCAAATCTCATGATTATGCTCTTTAGCCAAGAAACTTACTTATTATTCCCTGTGAGTTCTTGATAGCAGAGCACATATTTATCAACCTGGACTGATTTGAAAGCCTTAATAAGATGTATCCCTCCAAAATTATTTCCCATCACACCTACCACAGAGCCTGAAACTCTCACCTTAGGAGACCCAGTTCTTTCAGTCAGAAGGAATTTGTCTTCTACAGAAGAAGCTGTTAAAATGCAAATATTCAGGAGGGAGCACTATATTATTTTGTCAGTCACTAGTGCTTAGGTCAGAATTTCTCAAAGTGTGTCGGAGGAAGATTAGTTTCATAGCATGGTCGACAGTTTTATTCTTAAAATCTTCCTCACAGGCATGGTAGCACATGTCTACAATCCTAACACTTAGAAGGCTGAGGCAGGAGGATCACTATGAGTTCAAGGCCAGACTGGGCTACATAATGAGTTCAAGGCTGGGCTGAACCATATGGCAAGACCTTGTCTCAAAAAAACAAAACAAAACAAAAAACACCAAACAAACCCCCTGTGGCCAAAGAAATTGGGGAAATTTATTAAATAAAGTTTATTATCAGGGTGTTATATGTATTTATTTCCTAAAAGACCTCTTTTAGCTTCTAATATTGTTGGTTTGTGTTAGACAAATAGTTTGTCTTAAAAATGATCCAAGGAAATGCTAATGAGATAGTAGGGAAGTGAGACAAGGCAGGGAAGAAAGCCAGTGCAGGGTGCATTCGTGAGAAAGTTATTGGTGCAGGCATCTGCGGCTCTCACCTGGTTGGGACCTCTGGGAAATGCTGTAGAACCCACTTCAGAGCTGGAAAGCAGAACATGAGGAAGTCGGGGTAGATACATACACTGATTGCCACCTGTCATTAGTTGAGGGATACTGTTGTCAGCACAGACACCCTGGCCCTGCATAGAGGCTGACAGGCTATAAGGCAGAGAACACCCTCAAGCCAAACTGTAGGTATTGGTGGTTGAAGCTTTCCATGTGAAAGGGAACATAGAAGGAGATACCCACCTATGAGGAGATACCTGTAGGCCTTATCGAAGGGTGGGTGTTTACTGCTGTGGAACAGTCTATAGCATTTCACACACTCATTTGACTTTCTTTCATGGAGTGTCTTGGAGACTAATAGTCCACAGAACATATTTTGGTTTCGTTTTTTGTTTTTTGTTTTTTTTCCGGGACTGGGCGTCAAACTCAGGCACTGTGCCGCTGAGCTAAATCCCCAGCCCCCTACAGAACATATTTTGGAAGTGCCACCTTTGTTAGACAAGTAATCTTTACCTTGGAAAGTCAAGGCTAGGTGCCTGAGAGAATGAAGTAAGAAAGGGAGAGAGTTTGTTGTTTTAAATATGAGTTGGGTAGGGAAAAATAGTACACAAGCAAGGTGCTGGAAGGGACCTTGGCAGGAGGCAGCAGGATATGGACTCGTAGGCTCCAAAGTCAACACCAAAAGCAAGGTATGTAGTGGGGAAGGAGGGAAGTAGATGGCACAAGAGATAAAGCTGATGTGAGCCTGGCCTACTCCCTTCAACTTTATTTGGATAAAGATTAGCATCGAGACCAGTCTTTTAATTCTTAGGACTTTTTGTTCAAGATATGAAATAAAACTATAATTTCATTGTTACTATTTAAAACAATTCAACTTACCAGATATTTTATGTACTTCTCTGCTTATTATTCCCATTTTGCATGTGTGAATACTAATACACAGGAAATAATTTGCCCAGGTTAAACGCCCCCACAAGGGGCCACTGCCAATTGAACTGTGTGCAGCTGATTTAAAGTCCACCAGGCTCTCTGCTACTCCACACTGCACCTCTAGATTATGCAACCACAAGAAAAATAGTTCATATCACAAGTGCTTATTATTGCCCTACACCTTGCTGGGAGCTTTCTGTGCCTGATGTGGTTTATCCACAAGGACCATTTTTCGAAATTCTGTTTAAATTCGATTGATTGTTACTTACTGTTCCCCTCACCTGCCAGACAGGAGATCGTATTTATTACTCTGTGATATGGTGCAAAGGCTTCTGACCTGGGTTTTAAGTTTCTTAGGGGATAGGAGTTACAGCCTGAACCTTCATTTAATAGCTATCTGGCCTTGGGCAGGTCTTTAACATCCCTTTGTTCTGGTTTTCTCATCTGTAAAGTGAAAAGTTTGGGCCAAAGGGTCTCCAAGTTCTTTTCTAAATCTGAAGCTCTAACTGAAACAGTTTACATTCTTATAAACACCGAAGGAGATGTGAAGAGGTCATTTAATACACTTCATAATGCTGTCATGGGAGCAAAGCAATTTATTTTTCCTGGTAAATAAAAAGAATTACATAAGATTGAAATAATAAATCCATTTTAATGTCCATTTTAGGATCATCAGATTAAGACCACAGTAACTTTTTATTGAGTATTTGCTGTGTTTACAATCAGTCAAGCATTTCCGAATTAGGAAAATAAATATATTTTTTAAAGGAATTTTTAATTTGCTACTTTTGTTATAAAAATACATATATGGATGAGAACTTCATTTTTAAATAGGTAAGTGTGTATTATAAGTGGGGGAGGGGATTATAGCTGTCAAAAATTGAGGAGAATGAAGAACTGTGGAGAATATATGTAGATGCTTGACTGTCCTGGAAATATTAACAATATAAAAATCCATATCATGTTAGATTATTTTTATTTTACTGTTTTGTATGCCCCAACTTCAGGGTGCCATTTTTAAGGGTACATATAACCACTAAAATCTCTTTTAAAAGCATATTACTTTTTTGATTGACAGCATATTAATGTTTTGATTATAATAGAGTATTTGGAAAAATCATCAAAAATATGTCTAAGATCATCTGGTGGGTTTTGTGACAAGCCCACACCAGTTGAATCCCTGAAGAAGTAATACAAATTGTTTCCTTGTTTGTGACTTAGGTCATTCGCTTTACGGGCAACTGTTCCATCAAGAATCCCATGTGCAAGGGCAGGATTCTCCTCCCAAAACGTATGTGTGGGGATAGGGAGCAGGCTATTAGCCCTTTGGAAGATGGGGCCGAGCAGACTTAATCAAAACCTCCCTGCGAGGTTTTACCATCACCAGATTGTCAGTCTTCTGGAACCTTAACTTCTTGTGAGATTAGTGCCTCTTCCTCAGGCTGCTGTAACAAGAACCACACTATGGCGGTTTAAGACAATAGAAATGTACTATTTCACCATTCTGGAAGCTAGGAATCCCAAACCAAGACATGGCGGGACCATGCCCTGAGTCTCTGGGCAGAGCCTTTCCTTGCTCCTTGCCCACTTTTGGTGGTGAATGGCAATTTTGCGTGTGCTTTGTGCTGCATCGGCTTAGTCCCTGCCTCGGCTGATCATCTGCATTTACCCTGTATGTCTCTGTCTCTGGCCCTCTTCTTTAAGGATAGAAAGCTTGAATTTTCCCCACAAATTTAACAAACTGAGCAAAAAGCAATTATGGGTCATTTTATCCAATGTTTGCAGATGGCTAGACAACCATGCACTGAAGCAAACATACTGATAAATAGCTGATCAAGATTAAGTATAAATTTGAAATATTTACTTACTACTTTCTAAATAGATGTGTATTTTTCAATTCTCAGACACTGAACTCAGGAAAAATATTTCTGTGGTGAGGATGTTCACCGTCATTTCTGGCTTCATAGTGTTATTTTAGCAGTGGCAATTTACTTTAATATTGGTGTGTAAGGTGGCAAGGGCAAGTTTGGTATCTCCATTTGACAGATTTAGAAACACTCTGAGAGGTTCCTAATGTCCATTCAGTCAAGAGACAAGACTGGCACTCTTTGTTAATGCTGTTCTCATTGTACTTTCCAAGTAATAAAAATTGTGGTAATTATTTTTAGGTATTATAGTAATCAGATATGCTTTCTCACAGGAATGGAGGATGTATATTGGTAGATGAGGTGTGGTTAAAACTTCCATGCTTTTATTTGACATGATGTATTAATTTATGCAGCCAGCTTTGACATCCACCAGAGTCCTAAAACCTTTACTTTGTACTCTGCCTGAGTGAGGCTGTCATATGAACAAGTTCATGAAATATAGTCACTTAGAGACTAAGAAGTTCAGCAATTCATTCCAAGCAATTCATATTTTCTGGCTATTACTGTTATTATCTTTTAAGTTAGGAAAGCAATACACAGTCATTGTAAATATCTAAGTATTACTAAGTGTACGTAAGTCAGAAGGGAAGGTTTCTGCTCTTATCCTCTTTGCCTAAATCAAGTCTTCAGAGACACCAACAGATTATTGTTAGTTGTTACAAAAAAGGCAGCACATTAGTGTTAATAGCTCTAAAATTTTTCATAAGTTGTTACAGTGTTCATTATGAACCATTTCACATTTATGGTCTCATGTTGAACAAACTTCATCCTGTACTAGAGTTATATGTATACAGCTTGTTTTTGTCCTATACGGTCATATAATGGATAAAATGGACACATCTCATATTTATTAAAGATGCTAAAGATAAAAATAATTTCCAAAAGAAATATGTTTTTTATAAAGACTAGAAAAAGGCTGATTTAGAATAACCTTTGTGAGACACGTCTGTTAGAAAAAACAGATTTTTTTTTACATCACAATTTCATTATGTACGAAGCATGGCCTACTACATAGTTCAGAAAGGTTATCTATATAGTCTCACGAGCATGGGACAGTGGTATTAAAATTGTGTTAGCTTCTCATTTTGTGTAGGTTTATTTTGAATGGCAGGGAAATAGCATTGTTTTAAAATATTAATAAGCCATGGGAAAAGAATAATTAGGTCAGGGTGCTGGTTAGGATATGGCTTCTTTAGCCTTTTAGTGCATCTATCACAAATAACTTGGGACATTAATGTAGACATGTTTATGCCACACATGTAATCACATAAAATCCATACATCTGTGTCTTCTCCTTGAAGATCACATCATTATATTGAGAGGAATCATCTGTGGATAAATTATGCTTGGCTCTTGGGGGAGTTCCACAGTACGGTGAGTCACAAGATTTTACCCTGAGAGTGTTTGAGTCACAGCAAGCGGGACACCCTGGTATCTCAGTATCAAATCAAGAAGTTTTTGGAAACTTATTGACAAATTGCCTAATTCTGAACATGTTATCTGAGAGCATTTGCAAGTCAAATGATAGAAGAATCTATTGTGAGACAATTAAAACATCTTCACTGAGACCCACCGAACCAACCTTTGTGTGGTCTGCTCTCAGATGGAAATGGTTCCTGGACACAGTTGACAGCATGAATTTTGAGACAACACCAAATGTGTGTGGGAACTTGCAAAAAAACAAATCTAAAAAAAGATTCGGGAGCAGGGTTTTCTTTGCCACTTTTTTCACTGTGATGGGCCGGGAGTGGGAGCTGGGGCCAGGGGTTTGGGGGCGGTTGCAGGGGGAAAGGTGACGTTAGAGATGCTGGTAAAAGTTAGTCCTGGTCAAGCCGGGGGTGAACAATGACACAGTGTTGTTGTGGGCTGCCTCCACGACTTAGATATTCTTCCCATGTCAGCATAATCACTACTGGGAGGTAGCTCGATTAAGGATTACCATATCATTAATAGTATCCATGACTTTTGTTCAAAGGCTACTTGTGCAATGTTGCCTTGTGGATGAAACGCCATAATCCTCTGAGCCGCAGCTGTAGAGAGGGAGGCTCCTCAGAGCCGCCCACACTGACTTCCCTGTCCTCTCGGATCAGTTCTAAAAAACAGACAGAAACAACAGTCAACTCAAAGCCAAAAAAAAGAAACATCCATTCTACATTTCCACATTCATCCCCAAGCTTCAATCCCCGCCAGTGTCTCCCATTCAGCTCTTCTCTAACATCCAGATCACCACTCGGATGGTGGCCAGATTAAAGGCGAACAATGCAGTTTTAAATGTAAATTTTGCATCTAATTTTTTTCTTTGCATGAGAAAAAGCACATTAATTCTATCTATGTGCCTGTCTAATGCTTAGCCTGTAGTTTGTCAGGTCTTTCTTATTTTCTTTGGCAACATGAGGCATGCTTGTGTCTTCCAACTGTCTAGGGTTTCTCAGTTTATTTGGTGAAGACACACTTTGAATTTTGTACTTGGGTGGAAAATGATATACATCATTGCTAAATGAGAGGGGTTTGCATCATTAATACTATTCCTGCTAACAGACTTCTCTATCCAATGGGTTTGAGCACTGTGAGAAATTAGAAAATTTAGCGGTCGCTTGAAACCTAAGCAACTCACCAGATCCTGGCGATTCAGCAGAAGAAAATAAGAGTGAATCGCATTTGGTAAAATTCCAAATGATAGACGACAGGACAGCATGAGGGTAAACTGTAAAGCACATTTCATTCCATAAAGAGTACTTCCGCACAGGGTGGAAAAGGAAAGGGAAGAAGGGAAATAAGACCGTAATTATTTGGTAGAGGAAAATTTTAAAAAGTAAAGTGAAGCCTAGAGTTCAGTTGCTTGTTTTATATCTTAATAATCACACTTTTATTCCAAATTCAAATTAAGCTTTGCCTTGATTTACTCATAAACCATTATTTTACTTTTTATTTGCTTTTTAATTCAAGGTACTGGGGCTTGAGTCTGGGGTTTCACACCTGATAGGCAGGATAAACCATCATGACAAAAAAAGTTTTAATCTTTTAAAAATAATTTTCATTTGTTGCTTCATTTAAAAATCACTATAACTTTATTTTTATAAATATGTGGACCACTCTTATTTAAATGTTTTAAATCCTTTGTGGTTACCAAGTGTTGTTTTCTCTAAAGTATGTGGAAATTTTTACTTTTTAGACCTTGCTTAATAGTCAGAGCCTTTCCCTTCCTTTCCCTCTTTCTATGACACTGACATCCAAACTATGCTGTAATTCTGTCACTGATGTCTATTCCTTTATGAGGCATTTACTGAGATAGGAATAATGTAAGTTTTGCTGCCTGAAACAGTGTAAGGTGGGGACCTTAACCCTGGGACAGATGGGGGAAACACAGGAGTAGTTTAGTACTTCCCTAGGCCAAGGGTATCTATTCAATATAATTATTCATATGTGCTAAGAAACATGTGACACTGCTGGTCAGAGGCTTTAACTTTGGTCTTGATGTAATGAACTTATGTGCTCAACGGCTGTTGTTTATACACAACGCTGCCCAGTCTTCTATGTAGTGTTTGCAGGACAGAAAACAGGAAGAGTGTACTCATAACTATAGAAAACAGCCCGTTCTGATCTTTACCATGCTCAATCTGGACAAAGTACTACCCTATTCTACGAGACAAGGCATGACCACCACTTCCATCCTTATTCCAGAATTCTTTTTCTAAATAGTACTAGCACAGGTAGAAGTTCTGAAATTGAGGGATACTTTAGAAAGGGACATTATTCCTAACATAGATAACAAGTATCTGTTGCGGGTGTACTCATTTCACTGCATGATCCCCAAATTTCAGTCGCTATATATCTTTTCTCTGGTGAGTATCACTTTCTTAATAGGGAATCTTCTCATCTTCTGCCTTGACAATATAACCATGGTGACTGGTGTTCTTTTTTTATTTGTTTGATTTTTTTTGAAGCAGGGTCTCGCAATTAATTCAGGCTGGCCTCAGACTCACAGCAGTCCTCCTGCCTCAGCCTTCTGAGTGCTGGGATTATAGGCATGCGCTGCCACGCCCAGCGCCCAAATGAGAGAAAGTGTTCAGGGTGTAAATCATTGAGTAGATAAACTTCCACTTAATTCTTGATTTTATTATGGTGTCTGATATTAGGCCTGGATTCCCTGATGCCCTCACATCCAGTCCTCACTCTCTGATTTATCTAAAGAACCATTTTCTCATCTTTTGATGGGAAGTAGGCAGGGAAAGGAGCTATCACATGGCTACAGAGGGCCTAATGTGTCTCTAGTGAAGCTTTTCAGCCTCTTTCTTGCCTGGTGCATCCAAATTCTGCACCTGTCCAGGCACTCGTGCTGTGCATTCATTTCCTTGCCTGCGTTCACCTCTTTATGTTCAGAGCTTTCATTCAGCTCTGCTCCTCAGTTACCATTCATTTTTCACTTTTCAGTATCAAGATTTCATTGCTATGTCGTAATGATGTTGTCCTCACTGCTATTCTCTTGGTTTTGTGCATAATTATCACTTTTATTCTCTCACTGTCACTTAGAAGGGTTCTAAGAGAGAGTGGAGATACACTCATGCATTTAATCTTTCATGTTTAAATAAAGCTCAGAAGGCCGAACAGAGAATAGTGTCACTGATACCTAAGTTAACTGCTAGTCCTACTTTCTTCATTTTCTCAGATTAATCACATTTGTCCAACTATGTTACCTGGTAAAAGCATCTTAGAGTATTAGTCATGTACTTGGATTTTAGCAATAAATTTTTCTTCAGTGTATGAAATGAAATGCTTTATAAAGAATCCCTTGTAAAGTGACCCCCCAGTTATACATTTTTTTAAAAAAAATCAGAAAGAAATAAAAAATAAATGAAGTACTAGAATCAGGTGATGATTCTTTAGAATGTGTTGCATGACATGAACTTGTACACTCTACCTAAATTTAACTAACTGGTAAGTTTTGATTTGTACATTTAACAACTAATGACATGGAGAAATTAGAGGGAAAATCTATAAGGCAAACTGAAAGCTTTGACATATCTAGAAAATTATTATGGTTGATTGTAATAATGTTAATAAAATGATATTGAGGTACTAATCGTAGTGCTTGAAGAAATAAATAGGCATACTAGCAATGCACCCTGACACATGCATCAGAATTTTAGGGTAAGAAATGTTAAAATTGTAGAGATTAGATCGTCTAATTCCTCAAATGAAGTCCAGATAATTATGAGCTCGTGTTCTGGCCCAGTGTCTTATGTAACCTAGTATTGAACACATTCCACATAGCTGGTGACAAAATATTGCTTTATCTCTCTGATACTCATAGCAGCACCTTCCAAATGTGTGGTGTTGCCTAATGTCCTTCTGGTGTAATATCTATATTCCCAGTCAAGATATTGATTCTAGCTAGGAAAATTTCCAGTGGGTTGGATTGCATATGATTGCTTTCTGTCCTTTAAAGTATGATTAAAACATTTTTAACTCAACTATATTCAGGTATAATTTATATTTAATAAAATTTCCCCTCTTTAGGTATGTAGTACAGTGGCTGCTGATAAATGCATAACCCCATCAAAATCAAGACCTAGAACATTTCACTCGGCCTTTATAGTCAGTCTCCCACTGGAGCCATAGACAACCACTGACCTGGTCTCCATTCCCATAGTTTTTCCCATTTCAGAATTTGTGTTATGATTTTAACCATAAAAATACATTGATCTGCAAATTAATACGGGATGAGTTCATATACAAGGAGCAGTGTAACTTAATGGGAAATCCTAACCTGTCCGGTGTGAATCCATGTACTTTTTCCACTCCTGACTATGCTAACTTTGTTCTGCTGTCCAGTTAGATCTTGTTGAACTGAGTGGATTTCAGAGAGATGTAGGATTCCAGGAATTTATAATGCGACTTGTGAGAGGATTTTGGATTCTCAGAATGTCAAAGTTACCAGCTTTCCTTTAGCCTGCTGGCCCAGGAGCTCCTCAGCCACTTTTGTACTTTCCATACCCCTGTAGGAATGTTTAGTCTGAGGCCATGCCTACAGAATGATCACATATTGAGTATTAAACTTATTGGAAAGGGTTTAAACAAGACAAAAGCAGAAAGATTTTGTGACCACTTTATTTCCCACAAGATTACATTTAGCAACTTGTTCGGTTAAACTTGGAACGCCTTTCTCTCACGCAGGGCAGACATCCAGCAGTATCTGTATCAAGAAGGTCTATTAAAAGCACCAGGAACGGACAACTAGTAACACGCCAAGTCCCTCTGATTTCAACAGCATCATGTATTTTTAGTCTTAACAGTGTTTTGTGAACCTTAAAGGTCTAGAATGACTAGTAACTTGAAATCTTAAAGGAAAGCTAGTTTGTCTCAGAATCCAAGTCAATATACTCACCACATACTGAAATATGCTGATTTATTCCCAGGAGTTTTTTCTTTCAGCAAATCCGAAGACAATGAATTAATTCACAGTGCATACATCATTTTTATTTTTTGTTATTCTCAGCAGTAAACTCATATTCTTAGCAAGTTAACAATGAAGAGAACCTTTCATGTCATATTGTACCTCTTTCTATATTGGAGGAAAGAAATCTGAGACTGGAAAGTAAAGCTTTAGAAAAAAATTAATTTCAGGAATTAATTTTTAAGTGAATCCAAGTGTTTTTCTTAGTCATTAAATATTTCTGAGCCTAAATTGCTAGTACATCTACATCAGAGCCCAAGCTACCAACCCATACCTTATCCTACGAGTAAATTAAAACTTTATTTTGGAATAATTCTTCTTTGAAGACATTGGCATGCTCTTCATCTGCTCTATATTACTACTACCAAAACACTATTGTAGGCACAAAAATTTGTCTCACAAAAAAATTGTTGAATGTTTATCTCTACACTAAGATAGTCCCTCTATTATATACATACAGATCAGAATGCCTACTATATGTAAGCCCTCAACACCTGGTGGATTTGTTTTGAATGTATATAATTTAGGGAAAAAACACATAGACACAGTAGACAATGCATCATCTTATATCTGATTAACAAGTATTATATTTTTAAGAATTTTTAAGAAACTGCTAAGAGGGGCTGGGGACTTAGCTCAGCAGCATAATGCCTGCCTGGCAAGCACAAGGTCGTGAGTTTGATTCCCGGTACCAGAAAAAGCAAAAAAAAAGAAACTGCTAAGAGTTTGAGAATTTTGAGAAAGATTTGATTCGATTATCATGTGAGGAATTCCAGCATAGAGACTGGAAAATGAGTACTGTATAATGTGTAAGCTAAGTCCCTTAAGAGGTTCTTCACATTTGAAAATGGATGCTGTATAGATAACTAACCTCTGACGGGTAATTTAGGTAGAATATGACATCTACTTCCATGAAGCCTTAACTGCTCATGGGGACCACTCCTTCACAGAAACAGTATCTGTGGACACACTGTGAGTGCAGGTGCTCAGCAGACAGTCGTCTGGATATTCTCAAAGCTCAGAGTTTCTTGTACCATATGAGCACACTCATAGCACTAATTTGCTCCCTACTAGAACACTTTCAGTTATGGTCATTCAACTAAAACAAAATCACAAACATTAAACTGAAATCACAAAAAGACATTCACCTTAGACATTTAATGAAATCTTAGGGAATATAATAGACTGAAGTAAAAATGTGAAAAATCTAAGACACAATAAAAGACTGTACAATAAAATGATCATTGCTTTCTTGTGAAAGAATAATGTGTTGTGGCTTAATACAAGCTTTCAAATAGGCATCTTATTAACTTTTAAAAAGGTTGAGGAAATCTAGCACTAACTTATATTTTACTTTCTACCTCATTGCAAAGATTTATTTTTCATAGATCTTTTGAGGTAACTTTTCTTTTTTTTTGATAGTGGGAATAGAACTCAGGATCTCACACTTACCAGGCAGGCACTGTGCTGCTGAGATATATCCCTAGCCTGACATAACTTTTCTTTGGGTTTTGCACTACTACTCAAAAGTTGCAGGCTGGGGATATAGCTCCGTGGCACAAGTGGCACAAGCGCCTGCCTGGCAAGTGCAAAGTCCTGAGTTTGATTCTTGGCACCAAAAAAAGTTGTATAGTTTTACAAGCAGGTTTGTTAAACTATAACATGCACACTATGAACTCACCATTGTGAATGTATAACTCAATGATTTTAGCAAACATATTGATTTGTAGAACCATCATCACAATCCAGTTTTAGAACATTTCCATTTGCTTTATATCTCTTATAGATTTGCTTTTTTTCTGGAGGCTTCTTATAAATGGAATCATAAAATATATATATTTATATAGTGTTCAGCTTCCTTAACTTAGCACAATTTTTTCAAGGTTCATCCACTTTGTAGCATGTGTTGGCACTAATTTCTTTTAATTTATGAACAGTATCCCATTGCTTATTTGTTTATCCATTTTGTTTATCCATTCACCAGTGGATGAGCATTTAGACTATTTCTAGTTCTTGTGTATTATGAATAATAGTGCTATGAACATTTGCGTACATATCTTTGTGCAAATGTATTTTTGTTTCTCTGATACAGTCTTAGGAGTGGTATTTCTGAGTTGTAAGTTTATGTTTAATTTTTAAGAATCTGCCCAGAACATGTTCCAAAATAGCTGTATTATTTTACTTTCCCACTTTCAAGGCATAAAGTTTTCAACTTCTCATTTCCTTACCAATACTTCTTATTTTCTAGTTTTTTTAAATTACAGCTATCATGTAGGAGTCTAGTAGTATCTCATTGTGGTATTAATTTGCATTATTTAATGACTAGTTCTTTTAAACATCTTTCTGTGTGCTTTTGTTTTTGTCTTTTTGAGACAGGATCTCATTATGCAGTTCAGGCTGGCTTTGAGCTCACTTTGTAGCCCAGGCTGGCCTCAAACTTGCAATGATCCTCCTGCCTCAGCCTCCTGAGTGCTGAGATTATAGGCATGCACTACCATACCTGGCTCTATATGCTTATTAAACAGTCATATTAGGAAATATTTCTTAGGAAACAGAAAAAAACCTATTCAATTTTTTCTCTTTTAAATAATGTGGTGGTTTGTTAAGCACTTTCTATATACTGGTGATGTTATGTGCTGTCAGTGTATTCTGTATCTTTTTCGGGGGAGGTTTCTAGTACCGGGAATCAAACTCATGACCTTGCGCTTGCCAGGCAGGCACTGTGCCGCCGAGCTAAATCCCCAGCCCCTGTCCGTGTATTCTGGATGCAAGACCGTTACCAAATACATGATTTGAACACATTTCTCTCAGTCTCTCTTTTCATTCTCTTAGTGGTAAATGCATACACACTGTGGGAAGCTGTCTGGAAGTTTAAAAAGTGAAACAGAAATGCCATATGATCCAAAGATTCCACTTCTGGATACATATCCCCCAAAACTAGAAACAGAGACTTTTAGGAACTTGTATACCAATATTCATAACAGCATTTTTCACAACAGCCAAAAGGTGGTAAACAGACAGGTGTCCCTCAGCAGGTGAGTGGATAAACAAAATGTAGCATATCCACCAATGGAATGGTATTCACTCTTAAAAAGGAAATTCTAATGCCTGCTGCAACATGCATGAACCTTGGAAGGGCTCATTACACTAAATGAAATAAGCCCAACATAAAGGGACAAATACTGTATATGAGCTATCTAGAACAGGGAAACACAGAAAGCAAGGTAGAGATTGCTGGAGTTGAGGGAGAAGGGGGTGGGGGGCTATCATTTGATAGATACATTGTCTGATGACATGAAAGTGGAAATAAGGGTGGACAGGTATTTGCTTACATGTGTGAAACCCTACACTTCATCCTTAATACTGTGAAAAAGAAGTCCTGGAAATGGACAGTGGTGATGGTTACACAATAGTATGTTAACTTTTTTTTTTTTTTCCCCGGTACCGAGAATTGAACTCATGACCTTGCGCTTGCCAGGCAGGTGCTGTGCCACTGAGCTAAATCTCCAGTCCCTACACAATAGTATGAATGTACTTAATACCACGGAGCTGTACACTGAAAAACAGAATGATAAATTTTACTCATGTACATATTATCACAATGAAAACATTGTATTATGTGAAATAATATAATGCACAGATGTAGAGGAAGGGAGGAGGGTCAGCCAGTGTTCGGTCAGCCAGTACTAAGTTACAGTTAGATAGGACTGAAAAATTCTGGCAGGCTATGTACAGTGGAGTGATTGTAGATAACAATAATAACATACTCTATGTTTGAAAAAATGAGAAAATTTTAAATATTTTCCCTATGAAGAAATGATGTTTGATGAGGTAGCTACAGTTACCCTTACTTAAATATTACAGAACATATGCACGTACCATAATTTCTCATGGTAACCTGTAAATATATACAATTTTTATGTTTTTATTAATTAAAAACATTAATTTAAATTATAAAACACAGTATAGCTGTCAAAAATATTAAAATGTAAAAAGAGAATGAGTGAAGTGATATACAAGTTTAAGCAGTAATACATATCATCCCCAAGGATAAGATCAGAAACAGGCAGAGTCAGTTTCCTTCCTGGTTCCTATATCCTACTACCCACACCTGTACATTATTATAAATTTATTCCCCCTCTTCTTTACTCCCTCGCTTTCAAGCACTGCTATGGGATCATGGAGAGATGTAAAGTGGAAAATAAATGGAATGCACATAGCCTGGGAGAGGACTTGGGGGAGACCATGACAGCTGTGTTTAAATATTTAGAGGGCTGTCAGGTAAGGAAAAAGCAGGCTTATTCTGTGTGCTCCAGATGACAGAAATAGGATTTCATGGGAAGCAGATTTTTCTTGCCTTTACAAGAGAACGAGCATCTTAATAGAGTCTATAAATGGAATAGACTTCTTGGAATGCTGATCCTGGGCATGTTATAGAAGGGATCATGGCATGAGAAGGGAATTTGGATCAGGTGGTCTCTGTATGAACGTTCCAGCAAAAAGAAGAAGGAATTTCTGCTGGGATTTTGAGCAATATTTGATAAAGGCACTCTGCAGAGTTTTGTGCAAGACTGCGGGAGTCTACACGAAATGTTGAGGCAACTGAGAAGTAGCAAAAATGAGAAAGCCTTACTATCAGATCTGAAGGAGCGTGAAAGACATTGCTTTTCCAGGAGTGGAGCTGTAGGAGAGGGTCACACACACCTGGAGGACTCCCCTCAACAGGAACTGGTGATCATAGAGGGAGCAGCCGCTTCTGGTCAAGGTGCCAAGGCAAGCAGTCAGCAGGGCTTCCTGCCAGTCTCCCATCTCCTGCTTCCTTTTCTCCCTAGTAAGTCCAGGTGGAAACCCAAGGACACAGAGCTTAGATAATACTGTCTGTGGAGACAGACGACCTTCCTAAGGTTCTGAGTAGTGCAGAGAATCGTGTCCCCAAGATTGCTTCAATCTTGAAGATCTCTATAATTTGAAGCAGAGTGTCCCACTTCCAGCCACCAGCAGCCCAACTTGAAAAGAGCAAAGGCCTGAAGTTTATACTTGACACTCTGTGAATCATCTTGGGAAAATAAAGAGGTGTTTAGTTTATCTGGCAATATCCACATATGTCAGGGCAATGCCCTCGAAAGCTGAAATGTAGGAAAGAAACTATCAGTTGGTCAACATATATGTATTGAGCATCTAGTATATGGTAGGCACTATAGCAATGCTGTAGATTCATGGGTGAGTGGGGCAGATAGTCTTCTCTTTTTACATACTGGAAACAGGAGGAAATCAGTAAACACATAAGCAAATCCTTCAAGGTGCTACCATGTAACAAGTAAATTGGTTGAAATCATGAACTGTAATATTTGCTAGCTGTGGGACCTTCAACTCTTTCTCAGTTCCATACCTGTAGATGGGGATGAATGACTGCCTTCCCAGGAAGGATGTTTTTAAGGTATAGCTATTTAAATATGCAAAGCAGCCAGTACATGTGTAAAGCCTGGCAAGGGAAGGTGCTGTGTATGGACACTCACTGTCATTATCAAGCACTATTAAGTACTACTGGGTGATAAAGGAGATGATAAAGCAGAAACACGCAGAGAAGAGCAGATGTTGGGTATGAGCGTGAGAGAGCTGAGCGAGTGGGCTTGCGAACATCTGAGAAGGGACACAGGTCCTGGAGGGAGGGGAGAAGGCAGCCATCGGCACCCTCCTGAGGGCTGTCAGTCTTCAGGGACAGATCACGTGACAATACAGAATGTTCACTCTTAGGGCCTGTTGCAGTAGGGGATTCTAGTCTTTTGTGATTATTTAAATGCAAACAATAAGTATCTAAAAGCTCAAGCTCTGGAATCAGGCTGACTGAAGTTCAAATCCTAGCTCTGCCATTAACTATTTTCTGGCCTTGTTGATAATCAGTTTCTTCTTTTGGAGATGGAAATAATCATACTTGCCTCACATATGAGATGTTCTATGAGAGATATACTGAAATGAGATTCTGTAGTAGTTGCTTAGCAAAATGCCTAGATCATTGTAAGGCACCAAACGTGTTGTCACTGTGGCTTACTGCTGTTGTAGAATGAGAGGAAGTGCACCTGTGCCTGACCTCAAAAAGGTGAGTACAGAAACATGCTGATGTGTTTTGCTTTAGTTGCTCCCCATGATATCAAGGTTCATTAAGCCTTTGACTTTTTTCTGTTCTCTCTGAATCACCTGATGTACCACCACCGAATCAGAGTATCTGCTGGTGTCCTGCATGAGCAGTGCATAGAGAGATCTCCCAATGCTTGCTGAGACGTCAACATATTTTGATGGTAACATTCAGAATTTGAACTGTGTTTATGTTTGAATTACTATTTTGATGTTTCAAGTTTACAAACAACACTAGTGAAATAGATTGTGCTAATGAAAATAAATTAGAAAACTGGTGCTTAAAGATACAATTTTTTTCCTAGCAAACTCCTTTCTGGCTTAGTTTATTCTCTGAATGTGTTCTGATTTTAAAAGTAAATGTATTTTGATGACAACTTCTAATTTCTGCCCTGGTTGTTTCTAAACTCAGTGATGAAAAGAGAGTAAGAAAATTGAGAAAACCTTTTTTGCAAATGCTTATAAAATACAAATTAATGTAAGAATGCTAAAGTTTTCTTTTTGTTTTTAAATAACAAGCTTTGTTTCCCACCAGGAACAGTAAGCTGCTATATTCCTAGGAAATGGTTTGTGATAAAGTATATTAGACAGATCTTTACTTTTACTCTCTCTGTTATTACACCAAGATGCTCATTAATTTCTTTTGTTTGTTTGTTTGTTTTTGTTTTTCTTCTGGTACCAGGAATCGAACTCACGACCTTGCACTTGCCAGGTAGGTGCTTTGCCACTGAGCTAAATCCCCAGCCCCAGATGCTCATTAATTTTAAATACGGGCAAAAAATTCTTTCTTAGCTACTTTTTTTTTGTCACTGAGACAATACTCAATACCTGTACTTTAAAGGAGGAGAAGCTCATTTTGGCTCAAAGTTTGTAGAGGTTTCAGTCCATAGTTAGCTGGTTTCAGGGCAGACACAGCGTGGAAGGACCTGGGTGGAGAGAAGCTGCTCACAGTACAGTGGACAGGAAGCAGAGTCAGAGGAAGATCCCGGAAGGGAGACATGAACCCTCTGAGTCATGCCCACAGTGATCTGCCTCTTCCAGCTCCCACCTGGAACAGCCGGTCAGCTGTAATGGCCCTATAATCCATCACCTTCAAAAGTCCCATCTGAGTGTAAGAGGCTTGGGGGGACATCTACATATAAAAACAGACTCATTTAGTCGTTATGGGGAAAGACTTTCAAGTGGAAGTTTTATTGCTTCAAACACAGCACTATCTTTATTGTGAATGAAAACCTAACTAGGAATAAAGTGCTTCAAAATCCCTGCTGAAATCAGGCATATGTTACCATTGAAGAGCGCCACAAACAAAATAGAACTCTAACATATGAACATGAGTTGTGGAATTCAGAAGTTGAAAACACATCTAAGGACTTCATAACTTTATCAAGCTTGGGCTGAGCAGTGTTACTGATTTCAGACAGGCTGAAGTTTACTTTTAGGAAAGTCCAAGAAAATGAAGAGAAATTGTTTTGGAGTTTTCATTCTCTAGGCATTTAGTGGCAAAATTCCTACAACTACCAAAACAGTAGAAAATGAATTAATGACGTTTGGCAATATAGAAACAACCTATATGTTTTTCCTTTTCGCCTCTGGAAATTACTAGTTTAGCACTTAGGTCCTTGTTAATCTATTCTATTTTAGAGTTTAAACAATGGAATATGTGAAAGAAAATCTTGCCACTATATTTAGTTGTCCTTTTTCCTCCTTTCTCCTTCCCCTCCTTTGGGGGAAAAATTCCCTCTTTGTAATTCAAGAGAAGTTTCTAATTCATCTTGAGAGCCCCTGTGTATCATGAAATGCAGCATTTCTTAAGCAAATCGTTTGCGTAGCATCCCTACCAGTGTGGCGGAAGGATTCCCATCCAGGGAACTTCAGCTGTCATATATCTCTTTCACAAACTTAATGAGCCTTGTTCCTTCCTCAAGGACAATTCCCTGCTTGATGTTTCTGCTTTCAATATGTGTGACTTCTTGTCTGAATCCCCCATGCTGCGTTCTTGTGTTCTCTTTCCCCAAAGGTCATGTCCTACACCGCATCCCCACTGTGCTGGCTCAGCAGGAGCACAGGGTGACCATTTTTGTCCATCATTATTTGCCTAAACCTAGAGAAAATAAGAACATTATTGATTTCACCCTAAGGTTTTCCCTACAACGTTGTCATCGTATATACAGACGACAGAGTAATTGTTTGTCTTTGCTCGCTAGGCATGCGTACGAGGTGAGGATGGATTCTCTGCTTTATCAGTTTTGGCAGGACACTATTGAATAGCGAACACGGTGCAGAGAATGGCTGATTCAGTCTTCTTATTTTTTCCATGGGCCACAACAAGACTGTTTCAAGTAAGTACAAGATCAAGGATCCCCTAGACCTCTTTTATTGTGTGTAACTTTTGTGAATTTCCGTACAGCTCCAGAAGTACCAAGCCCTCTTTTAAAAATTAAATTAAATTAACTAAAAAGAGAAAATAAACGAGACTGCATTTTCTGGAGTTTCCTCAGAGGCTTTTTATCTGCTTAAACTAACCAGGGATTTTTCACTTATTGACATAAGCATTCATTTGCTAATTTGTCGGACATTAAACCGCATGGAGCCTTCCCCAGAATCCTGAATGAAGCTGCAATGCTCGGTCTGCAGGGCTGCCCAGGTCCTGCGTCACTCCCTGCACACATACTGGTTTTCCTCCTCCCTCTCCTTAGATAAAAGTCAGTGCTGATCGCCTTAAAGAAAGAATGAGTTAAATGGACCAATATTCTAGGCCTGGATCTAAAAAACCCGGCCTTTTCAGAGCCCCTTTAGCACCTGCAGCAGCAAAGTCATTTGCACATACATAAATAAATAAATTAACAATGAATAAATAATTTAATCCCAGCCACATAATGCCACCTTGCAGCTCTGATCCTTTGCAGGGCCCAGTGAATTTGTTCATTTCTAATTCTTTTTGATAAAGTCCTCAGATACTTGCTGACTGTCAGCTCATTTTCTTATTGTTTTCGCTTGATTAGCTCTGTATGACCTAAGGTCGGCCTTAAAATCCACATCTCTTCTGAAGACTCCGAAAGGCCTTCCTTTTAGCACCCCCAGGAAAGGAGGGTAAGTCCTCGCCAACGTTCCACACAAAAGTGTAGAAGGTTTTTAGCCCCCGGCCTCCTATAGCAGTGCTTCATTCATCCAAGCGCAAAAATAACTCATTAAGGGTTTGCCTTGTTTTCATAGCCTCTCTGTCCAGTGCACTTGGGTGTGCCTGTGTCAGGTCTGCTGGGACTTGGAGGTTCAGGGCCACCTCCCCTTTGACCCTGCTGGGCAGCCCTGTCAGCAATGGCACCGGCTCAGGCACCTGCCCACCCACCCTGAGTGCTTGTGGCTGTTTATTCCGTGGTTTTCAGCTAGACGCTGGCCTTCCTGGGGAGGAGGGCCGAGTTTTCTCCGTCTGCAAAGCTGTCCAGGAAATGCCTGCCAGTCTCTCATTTTTCGTCTGCACATCCGCTATAGGCTGTGGGTCCAATGGCGGAATCCTAATTCCTGAGGCCAAGTGACCCTCAGGCGTGGCTGGATCTTTCACGCTGTGTACCCGAGGCCTCCACACACTATATTCCTGTTCACTCCTGTTCATTCTCTTCCCCATCAAGATTCAACCCTAATTAATGGGAACCAAATTCCTTACTTCTGCTTCTGTTGCAGTATTCACCAAGACTGTTTAACCAGTTTCAGTATCTTTCAACAGTTCTCATAACATTTTCCATGATTTCTCACTGTCAAGGCTTTTGGATTTTCAAGTTTTTCTTTGTAATATTCTCTCCTTTTGTCCTCTGGACCGTCACAAAAACCTTGCTATATTACATAGGGTCGTTTATTTGCTACTTTTTCACAGCAGTGAAGATTTTGAGCACGCAGTGAAGACGTTAATGAAGACGGTAGTACATACGAAGGTTTGAAAAAGTTGGCCCCACTGCCCATGTGAAAATCTATGCAACCCAGTTTTTAAATCTTAGTGTATATTTCCTTTGGTGTGATGAAATTTTAAGAATGGATTTGATATATTTTGGTGTCTTTCAGCAATTTGCCAGAAAGACAAATTATTTAGACTGAGTTGGCAATACCCTCCAAAATTCTGGTTCCATCATTAGAAGTTTAAAAAACTCAGTAGCCCTGGATAAAGTCAAGATGTTCTTGTCAGTGGAACACTTTGGCTCAGAAAGCTCTAGAAGAACACCCTGAGGAGCACGGTACACAAGCTGAACTCTACCCACAGGGGCACACTGTGTGCCGAGGACATTCCAGGTCAAGCACACCGTTCCTGCAGCAGGCACCCAAAGGCATGAATTTACATCAGTCTATGGCATTTCTGAGCCATTAAAAAAATACCTCAAAATAAACTTTCAATCTACAAAAGATTGACCATGTTGGGACAGTAAGACGAAAGAGAAAAGGTAACTCAAAGCACCTGCATTACCGGTTTGTGTCTAGTGTTTCTGTTTGCTGATCTTGATGCTGGGTACCCTATGGGGCACCTGGGACCCTGGCACAATCAAAATGTTAGGGAGGAAGAGAAAGCGCTTTAGATAAGATTGCACTTCTCAGAGGGAGTGACCTTGTTTACATGTGGAATCTCCTTTGGGTGCTATGAGCTTTGTGAAGAGCAATTTAGGAAAAAGCAGAAATGCCTGTCCTCTCTGCAGGAGGGCTACAGCGGAGAGCCCCAAAAGTGCTAAAGCTGCCACAAATGCAGCACACACCAAATCATGCTAGCAATTCTAGCTTTCTTTTTGAAAATTATGAAATATTTCAAATCCATAGAAAAATACAGAGAAGGGCATGGCAGACACTCAGTCATCTACCACCAGATTCAGTGATGTGGGCCATTTGCCTCATTTGCATGAGCTTTTTTCTTCTTAAGAAACCAGATTTTACAGATGCAAGGAAAACCCCTTTGTCCCATTCCCTGATCATGTACCGTTCTGTAACTCCTCCAGATCACTCCTGAGATAGCAGTAGTTCTTAAGGGATTTTCCTTCTTATCTCCTAATTTACTTAATAGAATGGATGTGTAATACCAGTTCTGTAAGGATATGGTACCTTCACACACACTCATACACATGTATATACACATAGAACAAACAGGGAAGAATGTACCAGGACAGGTTAGCTGTTGATTTATTAAATGTGGAATTTTTCTTCTTTGTACTTATATGCATTTTCTGTGTGTGCTTATCATATATTTAATAATGGTGAAGAATGGTAAAGAAATAATGATTAAATAATGACAAAAATGTAATTAAATACATCTTTTATTATTTTCAAAACTAGAAATGCTATATTGCAATGAAAAAGTATGCTCTGGCTGTGACTGTACCTGACCATGTGGTTCAAGAGCTTTTAAAAATGGCTTATAAAAACAGTTTAAAAAGGTTCAAAGATGTTGCCTGAAAAAAGGCACTAAAACCCCTTTGGCTGTTCTGTATGGGAGATTCTGTTCAGAGCTCTAAAGGCCAAAAGGCTGACAAAAATCCTGCCAGTAAAGACTGAGTATGGGAGGTTTCTGCTGAAAAAAAGGACTGCATTGATTGTTAGAGTCCAGGTGTATGTTACAGCTTGGCAAAAAGTTTGCCTGCATTTTGCTTGTGTCCAGAGACTTTGCCTGAGACTGAGATTAAGGGTGGTGGACTGATTAATCTGGCAAAAAAAATTTCCAGGCAGTCAAATGTTGGGACAGTGGCATGGCTATTGTTGGGGGCTTTTAGCCAGATTTATGTTAAAAATCAAGAGCAAAGAGCCCAGCAGGATGATTTAAAAATGTTGTGAGCTTGGCTGAAAGAAAAGCTCCAGTACAGCTGTATACTACAAAAATAAAACTGAGGAAATCTCCATTGCTAAAAAGAAACAAAAATACAAAAAAGATGGCCTGAGGGCATCAAAAAAAGTAGCTTCAAAACTGCAAAGGTAAAAGACTTTGCTTTAAAAAAAAAAAAAGTCACAGAGTGCCATGTTTCAAAATGGCAGCGGTGGCCACACCAGGTTTTAAAATTGAGGCAGCACAAAAATTTGTTCCTCAAAATCAGGTTCAGAGTGCTCAGCAATCCAGGCACTCAACCCCTAAGGCAAAAAAAAAAAAAAAAGCTTGGCTACTACTCCAGGTGACAGCAAACTTTGGCATCATCCACGTGACACTGGTTTTAGGCACATACAAAATACAAGAGTTCCAAGGTTAAAAAGATTTCCACCTAGATTTCAAAAGGCCTGAGAGGCCAGGCAGTGTGCCCCTGAGAAGACAATATATAAAGCTATAGCTGGGCATGGTGGCGCACGTCTGTAGTCCCAGCACTCGGGAGGCTGAGGCAGGAGGATCGTCCCAAGTTCGAGACCAGCCTGCGCTACAAAGTGAGCTCAAGGCCACATGAACTGCATAGCGAGACTCTGTCTCAAAAAGACAAAAAAAAAAAAAAAAAAAAAAAAAAAAATATGCTATAAGTAAAAAGCCAGAGGTTTAGTAAAAACCTCAAAAGTTTTAAAAAGTCAAAAACATAGATTATCTACAAAAAAGCTTCAAAGACAGAGCAAAGCAGGCCTTAAAAAAACTCCATAAAAGCTGTAACCACCAAAACTGCCATAGGGGTAGAGTCACTCAAGCCCTTTACAGCTCACAATGTGCCATAAATTGCTTCAGATGCTAGATATAAAATTACAGGATTTAATGTTTGCCCTGCTGGATTTTGGACTTGCTTTGGTCCCATTCCTTCATATTCCCCTGTTTATAAATTTAAAAATAAAAGTGCTTATTTTGTGCCATTAAATATTAAAAGTATTTAACTTTTCATTTGTATGGGGGCTTGCAGCTGAGAGTTTGCCTTACATCTAAAAAGAAACTTGGGACTTGGACTTTTCAGCAATACTAAAACTGTTAGGACTTTGACAACTCTTGCAGATGGACTAAATGCTGTTTGTAGAAAGGGATGTGCATGAGTCTTTGAGGGGTTAATAGTAAAATTTTATGATTTGTCCCCCAAATCTTCACGCAGTCATGGAATGGGCTTCTAGATCTTTGACTGATCCACAGTCCAATGCTGGATTATGGTGTAAGTGCTACACCTGCCCTGGGGCAGATAGTTTGCATACAATATAAGGGAGAAAGAGAGCCTTGCTGTCTGCCACTCCTCCCTTTTTGCTATTGTTGCTTTTATTGTTTTGTGCTGTGATAAACAGTTGCCCTCTGCCATGTGCCACTCTGCCTCAGAGCCTGCCAAGTATAGACTGAAACCTCCACAAACTGTGAGCTAAATAAACCTTTCCTTCCTTCATTCTAGGTGTCAAGTATTTTGTCTCAACAGCAACAAAAAAATAACCAAGACACATATATTTAATAATGGTGAGGAATGAAAAAGCAATAATGATTAAATAATGACAAAAATGTAATTAAACACGTTTTACTTTTTTCAAAAATAGAAATGCTCTGTTGCAATGAAAAAGTATGCTCAGGTTTTTTTCTAACAACCATGACTGTGGGAGCAGAAACCTACTGTACAAATCATTCAGCTCTTACTCTTAACTTCATCATAGCTTCCTCATTCAAAAGGCAAAAATCAGTAGGGGAACAATCAAGTGTGGTACAAGTCAACAAACAGATGTTACACTAATTCCTAAGAGATGAACATCCTAGATGTTGAGGCTCCATAAGCTTTTCATACTAGCAAATGACTGGAGTGGCTAACATGCATTTAATGGTGAAGAGGAACACCCCACCCTCACCCCTCCCTTGGTCCGCATGCCTGTGTGTGGCACCAGAGCGTGTGACTGCACACAGCAGGGCTGATGTCCACCTCTTCCCCACTCCTTTCATTTCATTCCTGGTTCTTCAGAAATGGCCCATTGCGTTTTTGTGTCGTACAGTGCAATCTAGATCTGAGGCTTAAGATCTGTGGGAAGCAGGTGGAACCAATCTCAGGATCTGTTTGGTTCTACAGTTTACACACATCAAACTTTGTGAAAGAAGATCCTTCAAGTCCAGTACAGCTCACACAAGCTCTGCTCTAGTGGTTAGGGTCAAACTGTTCACGTGGTAGAAGTGTTTGCTTGCAGTATGGCATCATCTTTGCTCACGACTCCTCCCAAATCTCTTGGAAATGGATCTAAAGGATTAGGCTGCTCCTTATTTCTCATGTCATTTCTTAACCACACCCCAACATCTGAACATTTGTCATAGACAGTGAACACCTGGTTAGATTTCACTTACTTTAAAATTTTGTAACTCATGAGAAGGAATGTTTTATCTATTATAGCAAGCAATAAAAGTCCTTGTCCACGGGAACAGAGTGAAAGGCAGTGACTCCACCTGTCCCTCCAAAGGGTAATGGTGGGATAAAGTCCTTGCTTCCTCAGTGGCTAACAACTTGGTCTGAACTTACAAATCCACTTCAGAACCTCATTTCCACAGTGACAAGGGAACAGAGAGCATGCTCTTGGACCATGATGGACTTTGGATCTTGAATGTCTCCCAAAGGCCATGTGCTCAAGGCTTGGTCCACAGTGGTGCTATGGGGAGGTGGTAGAACATTTAGGAGGGAAGGCACTGTGGGAGGAAGTGAAATCATTGGTAACATGATCTTAAAGGGGATATTGGGACCCCCAGTCCCCTCCGGTCTTTCTCTTCCTAGCCACCAAGAAGTGAGCACCTTCCTTTGCTATGTGCTCCTATTATAAGAGCATTGCCTTACCACAGGCCCCAAAATAATGTAACCAACCAAACATGGACTGGAACTTCCAAAATTGTGATTCAAAAGAAATCTTTCATCTTTCTAAGCTGGCATTACAGGTATCTGTTGTAGATAGTAGCAGAAAACTAACACACACCAGCAACCTGCTTGACCAGGAGAGGATCATGCTGTATAGGGTTCTTACTGTGTGTGAAACTAGTCAACAATGAGAGAAGTGTAGCTGGGATACCATGGGGTTTGTTACTCAGCTGATGGTTGGTGTATTCAATGTCAAAGACTTTTAGCACGTGAGAAGAGCTGGAAAGAGGCCATGTTGATCAGCTATTGCACGAGTTCCTGAACTGCTTGGTAAAAGAGAGCTAGTGATCCAGTGAGGGTGGGCTTTACCAAACTTGTAACTTTAAACTTGTTCCTTCCTGTGAGTCTACTACCTTCTTGTATTAAGTCCTTGTTTATGGACATTTCAAATTCCATCAGCTCTCCCTTTGAAGGATTTAGCCACATTAGTGTTATCTATACAGCTCTAAAATTAAATAGCAATTTAGACACTTTAAGCAAGCACACCCTTTATGTTTCATGAAATTTAGCAGACCCTCTGGAGGTGAACACTTGTTGTCTGCATCCTAGAGTGCTAGATCTTTTTTTTTTTTTTTTTTTTGTATTTTTGTTGTTGTTTTTTTTTTGTTTTTTCTTCCAGTACCGGGAATCGAACTCACGACGTTGCACTTGCCAGGCAGGCGCTGTGCCGCTGAGCTAAATCCCCAGCCCCTAGAGTGCTAGATCTTAAAAGAGACCTAACTGTCAAATAATGTCAACTCATTATTTTACTAGAGAGGAGATCAAGTCCCAGAAAGAGGATGTGACACTTATCTCTACTAATTTTCATATTTAGTTGAATAAACTCTGTAGAAAAAGAAACATCCTTTTTTCTGTTTGGCATATTAATATAAAATTCATCCTATAGCTAATGTTGACTTACTATGGTTTGTCTATGATCACTATCATTTGGAGTTTCTAGTTATTTCTAATATTTTCTGTAACCTAAATAAAAATTGACATCTACTTCTGAGATTTCTCTTATTAAAATTGAACTAAATCAGTTTCTAGAAAATAAACAACATTTTTTTCTTTTTTTATTCCAACAGTTATTTAGGGCAATTAAAATATCTGGTTTCCAAACACTATCAGTCAGTGGAAAAGAATTTGAAGATGTGGATGAAATGAATTCAGATACATTACAGATGAAAATATGAATGCCCTTTAAAGAGGTAAGAAACATTATTTTAAAGAGGAGTTTGTTCCTAAGATCATGCCTTTGCACTGTCCTTCCCATAGCTTCATTTCCTTTTTAAATGCACTCTTTACCAAGGAATAAATCACAGTGCAGCTTACAGAAACGCATAGATCACCTCTTAAAGAAAAAGTCATCACTCATAATTATGGATAAATCATGCATATATTCTTTTGAGAAAAGTTATGGAAAAACTTACTTTATTATGTAGACTCCCTTTTGTGTAAGACCTTGGGATAAGAGTTAAGACATAGAAAACTCAGTGGCATAAAACTGATCTAGAAGTCATACATTTATTCTAGTTCTTTTCACCATTTGATTTCTCAATGTTCTGATATAATTATAACTCACAATATTTTTTCAAAGCTTCAAATATTCATACTGAAATGGCAAGAGGAGAGATCTGTTTCTACGGGAAACACTAATCACAAACCAAGACAAAGCTTTGAACTTCATGGAGTCTGTAAGACATTTTGGCCACTCACTAAAAATCTGCCTGTTTTCCCAAAGTCAAAATCCCCCTCTTCCCCTGAAGAGGTAACAACTTTAAGGTGCATTCCAAGACACTCGGCTGTGATTCTGATATCGAATATCAGCAAAGGAAGACCCTTCTCCCCCAGCCCAGCCCAGAGAGCAATGTAAGCAGCCTACTTCATTCGGAGACTCATCAAGGACTTCACCGCTTAGTTTACTCTTAGGTCTCAGAATCGGAGATGTTGATGATTTGTTAATGCTGCACATTGATTCCTATGTCACAGGTCAAGGTTCATAGCCCAAAGTAACAAGGAGTCCTCATGTTGCTTGTGACCTCTCCCAGATAGACAGAACTTTGTGTTTGTCTCCTTCATACTACCCTGTCCTCACAGAGTGTGACTCCTTATCCTACCCCTAAAACTCAGGACATGGCGCCTGGCTTCCTTAACAATTTCCAATGAGTAAGCGTTCTGTGTATTTATCAGCTATTCTGTAGTTTATAGCTGAAATTTTCTACACTATTTCAGTTGTTCCCCAGAGAAAATCACTACTTTTAAAACGTGTTTAGAAAACTTTAGCACAATACTTTATAAAATACCTGTCTAGTTCCCTAGTCTTGACGCATGAAAAAGATGTTCAAGAACTGAGAGCAGTGAGGGTCTTAGGCACCCAATACCCTGGGTTGCTGGAGCAGTTCGGAGCATGTGAGAGGTAGGCATGTAGATATGGGCTGTCCATTTTTTATCAGTCCGTTATTATGACATTAATTTTGGCAATTTTCACCACTCATGAGATTTTAAAATTTTCTCTGCTTCCTTTGAATTTCTCTTTTGTACTGTTGAAGCTGTACTGTACTTCATGCAATGTTGTTTTGGGGACGGTGCTGGAGGGGAGGGTGACCAATAAAAGCTGCGCACAAAATTCATGAGCTCCCCCTGCTGTTGTACAGCGGACAATACAAGCTCCTGCAATTTTCATTTCCAGAAGCACCCAAGTAAAGCAATTGATTCCTTTGTGGGTTTGCTTGACCTAACATTTTTAAAAAATGCTAGCTTATTTATTTATTTATTTAACTGTGCAGAAGATTGAATATAGGACTTTCAACACATTAGGTAAGTATTCTACTGCTGTTATAGCCCAGCCCTGCTGGATCTCAGAGGCAGATTAATACTAATTTCCTTCTGAAAGTTTACAAAGTCACAATTTTATTTGGGCCATCACTTAAGCTAAGGCAAGGGGATTGCTGCTGTGATTTAAGAAGCAGGTCTGTACCATTATTTATTTATTTATTTATCTATTGTCTTTTGAGACAGGGTTTCACTTTTCAGTTTGGGCTGGACTTGAATTCACTTTGTAGCCCAGTCTGGCCTCGAACTCACAGCGATCCTCCTGTCTCGGCCTCCGAGTGTTGGGATTACAGCTGTGTGCTACCACACCCAGCTATACTATTATTGAAACACTGCCAGTGAAGAGTAAAGAAATACATCATGAAGTCATATTGGATCTGAAAAGGAAGGGCTGAAATCTGGAAGATGAAGTTTTATTTATTTTATTCTTAGTCTAGCTCTGTAAAAAAGTAATATGCTTTAAAAATTACACCTGTGGTATAGTTTTTGTTGTTTTTATTTTCCCTAAATGTCTTAAAACTACATGTGGGTTAATTTAAATTCATATTCTTTAACTTAGTGTGAATTTTCAATAAGATAATTAAATGTCACACAAAAACACCCTTTCTTAGTCAATATTTCTCACATAAATTTATAAATTAATAGGTTACCATGTTATGCCAGGCATTAAAGACATTGGAAGATACACATCAATATACAGAGGTATAGACTGGGATACAGCGAGTCCCCAGTTTGTGACCATTCCAGCTGCAAACTTTTACAGGTACCAACAGAGCTCACATTACCAACATTCACAGGTGTGAATAAATCCCAAATAATGTGTCCTAATCTCTCTCTGCTACGTTAAAGCAACACAACACATCTTCAAGGCTCACCTACGTGATAACATGTGTCAGAGTGTCCTCATTGCTCCTTGTCACAGTTGAGCTGCTGCGAGCTTACTGTACCCTGCGATAGTGGACAGTAGCATAGTACTGCATTTTTGTGTGTGTGGACTTTTTATGCTTTACACTGTATATTTGTGTCAAAGGTGCACACGACTCACTTTGTTGGGCTTATTGACGAATTTGACTTAGAAACATTCTCCCTGAACAGTAGTCTTTGGAAAGCCTGGGACTTACTGAACCTACCTGCCAATCACCAGCCCTAATTTAGATACTGGAGGTGCAGTAGTAACTAAAACAAAGGTTTCTCCCTCTGGGTATCGTATAGTCTACTGTATCAGACATTTTTGAAATAAAACATATAATTAAAATTATGAGTGATTTTTTATATATAATACCAAAAGCACAAGCAATAAAAAGAAAATAGAAAAATTGGACTCAAAATTTAAAACTTTTGCACATCAAAGGACACAATTGACAGAGTGAACAAAAACATCCAGAGAATCAGAGAAAAATATCTGTAAGTCATATATCTGACAAAGGGCTAATACCAAGAGTATATGAAGAACCCTTATAATTTAACAATAAAAAACTAACAACTTAATTTAAAAAGAAAACACTAGAAACAAATAGAGATTTCTATAAAGATCTACAAATTGTCGATAAACATATGAAAAATGTTCAGCATTAACTGAAAATTTGATTTGTTTTAGGGAAAGTCAAGTGGAATAAAATACCTCTTCACACACATTAGGATAGTTATTATTTTTTAAAATACCAAAATAGAGTTTCACTAGACAAGATGGTAGGAATTCGCCTTGGTAGTTCCGTTGCATGTGGTTGCCTTCAAGTCAGTTGTTCAGATTACCAGATATAAGCATACAGAATTGGTCAGAACATAAAAAATTTTAAGCATTAAGTTTATGTTTGTGATGCTGGTAGGCTATTTTTTTGTTTGTTTGTTTGTTTACTACTCTCTTTAAAATAAAATTAAAAAAATAAAAAATCTCAAAGTAATTGTTGAGGATGCAAAAAAATTAGAATCCTTGTACTTTTCTGGTCTGAATGTAAAATTGTGCCACCCCTGTGGAAACTAGCATGGGGGTTCCTCAAAAAAAGTTAAACATAGAATTACCATATGATCCAATAATTCCTCTTCTGGGTGCATACCCAAGAAAATTGAAAGGAGGAATTCAATTATCTGTACACCCATATGCACAGCAGCACATTATTCACAATAACCTGCAGGTGGAAACAATCCATGTACTCATCCACAAATGAACAGGTAAACCAAATGTGCTATATATACACAATGGAATAGTATTCACCCTTAATAAGAAAGGAAACTGACATGTTACCACATAGGTGAGACTTGAAGATGTTGTGTTATTTTAATGTAGCAATGAGAGATTAGAACACAATTTAAATTCCATTGATAAAACCCTCTCAAACTGCAGTGTGGAAAATACATTCTGAAAATCCAAAGCTGGCATCCCAGGACACCAAGTAGGCAAACAGTGGCTTGAACAGTGGGACTATCAGAGGACATGGAGAAAGGTGGAAAGATTTAAGACCTTGGTGATGGACTGTGTGTGTACAGCTGAGACAAAGACAGGGCAGTGCCAAGGATGAGTGCCCCTTCGCACCAGGGACAAAGTGTGAAGGGTGGTGGGTCATTGCTGTGTGAGACACGAGTGGCTGCTTCTCTCGCTTTGCTCTGAAGATTAGCATCTGTTATTTCACCTCAAGAAAACTGAATTGACATTGTATCTTTAATTATTCAAATTAAAAGACCGGTGCTGTGTCAACTTAAATTATTAGAATGGCCTGTCTAAGCTATTCCTACTTGATCAAATTTAAGTCTGATCAACTGAAACGCAGAATATGGTGATGATGCAGACAGTAATGACTGTGTTGTTTTGAAAGCTTCTGGGCCTAAAGCAGAGTCAGAAGACAGAAGTTGATATAAAGCTGCATGTCGGAGTTTTAAATGAGATTACTGGACTAGTTTAAACTTGCAAGTCAACTTTTTTGCCTTCATTGTTATTAAAAGTAAAAAATGCGGAAGAGCTTGTGTATTTATCTGCATAAAGAAGAAGAAAATCTCCCCCATCTGTGAAGCGCTATAGATATAGGGTCAATGAATGGACTGAACATGAAACACCTGCCTCAGTGGGCCCAAGAAGCTTCTGCCTGGAGCAACGAGGCCACACAGCCACTTCTCTCCTTGTCAGAGGACTGGTTAATGGGGAGCACTCTTAGAGGAAAAATCAGAGCCCGAGGGGCCGGACAGCGAGCTTATCCAGATTGTGACTGAAACAGAGTGTACTGGAGAGCACACACAAAGCCAGCATCAACTCTGAGAGGCAGAGGTGGAAAGAAGATTTATGAATAACTCATTCCAGCTGTTATTGTTTGTATTTATTTTGCCAAAGGAATTGAACCTGAGTCTATTTTAGTCTCTGGATTAAGATGCAGAAAATAAAGAAGACAGAAAGTGTAAAGCTGTCCTATGACTTCATCACCTGCAAAATCCAGCCTCTAAAATGCTGTGGGCCAGACAGCCTTCATTTTCCAAAAGGGAAATTGTAAAGAAATGAAAGAGGTGGATAATCATATAATCACTATATGATTAAAAGACTTCTAAAAAATATGTAAAATGTTTCAAAATGAGCAAGACCAAAACTGAACTATAGTATTCAGTGGTACATTTGGTGCTAAAACTATTGTTAAAAACTGAATAAAGTGATTAGTATAAAGATCAAGACCATAATTACTTAGTTGGGGAGGAAAAGCTCTGGTTGGGATGATCCTGCGAGGAAGTGGTATCTATTTCTTGACCTGGGAGGTGGTTATGAGAATGTTCACCTTAGAGGGGCTGGGGATTTAGCTCAGCGGCAAAAGCGCCTACTTGGCAAGCGCAAGGTTGTGAGTTCGGTTCCCGGTACCGGAGAAAAAAACAAAAAAACAAAACAAAAAAAAAGTTGTTATCGAGAATGTTCACCTTACAATAAACCATGGAGCTAATATTTGTTCAATGTGGTTTTCCATGTCCTTATTTTATTTTATTTTATAATAAAAAGATTTTTAAAAAGTGTTCAATTTCTGTTAAGCATTTTCTTATCTTTATTTCTCCAATATTCATAATCTTGTCTCTGTAAGCACAACAATGGAATTTGGCCACTGTGTCTTTATTCTTAAACATATATAATTTGAATTAGTGCAAAAGTTTTTATTCGTTTCTATGTCAAGCATGAGTTTCATAGAGATGAATTTCAGTGACTTCCTAAAAGCCAGTCACCTGTGGTTGGAAATTTCGGCTAATAATACAACTATAGGCAATGCCTATCATTGTTTTAAAGTTTGAAAATTGATATTTGTTTAATAAAGATGTGATTGTTTTAAATAAATAGTGTAACTTAATAGAGAAAACAAGAGACTGCATTTGTGTTGCATTACTGTTCTCCTCCTTGAAAGAGAGCCTAATCTTAGAGCTGGAATTACCTTAGAGAAGTAACACATTCGTCTTTTATGGGCAGCTCTTGAGCCCCTGTGCTGTGCCAGCTTCTAAAGCAAAACAAAACAACAAAAAAAAAGAAAGTATAATCCAGTGCAGTGATGGTGAATCATTTAGAGATGAACGCCCAAAAGGCAACCCAAAACCCACTTATTACAAAGTGCCAACACTGCAATTAAAGCTGAATACTGAGGTTTTAGTTTAGAAAAACCCAACTCATACATGGATGTCTTTTGTCTCAAAAGACAAATGTAATAACATGTGCCATAGGTTTGCCACCACTGGGCTAGTGTCTTGCTAAAAAGCTGAGAGTCAGATGTCAAAAGTAGTGCAGACTTATGAAATTCTAACTGATACTGAGCTTCAGCTCTTTCTGGAGCAGTTCCATGTGAGTGCTGCAGACGCTGGTCCCCACGACTCCAGCCCTTCTCCTGTCTTGTTCCACCCTGAAATCAGAGTGACTTTCTGAAGGCATATCTGATCAAGCCTTAGCTCAGTGGCCACACTGGGCAACTATGAAATCCTAAAAATTCCTCTTCCATGTGTGTGCACCTTCACAAAGATGTTCTCTCTACACCAAACCCTCTTCCTTTCTTGTCTTCCCTGAATCAACCCATTCATTCCCATATTTTATTCTGTATCAGCTGAAATTTTTTCTCTGCGTCATTTGGACCTGTCAGAAGACTCTGCTCTACACCCCTTCCCTCTCCCCTTTCATTCCTTTTTCACACTCTAATCATTACTTACATAATTTCTTCCCCAATAGGTGCAACTGCTGTCAGGGCCTCACATGACTTCCCATTTTCTCAGTCCCCAGTGTGTGTAGGCACTTAACAGAGATTTGTAAAATGAATGGTAGGGATTCATAGGTTGGGATACATAGGATGTGCAGGTTGCAATGAAGAACATATACCTAATAAGATTGGGATGCCAGAGAGGAGCAGCGGAGAAAATTTTCCAAAGAGCTAGGGGCTGCATCTTAAAGACAAGGCTGAACTATCAGATAAAGAGGGAGCTGAGGAGGCTGGGGTAGTGGTGACCTGACTTTCTATTCAGAGAAAATCATGGACAATCTTTGGTGTCATGGTTTGTGTCTGGGTGTCCTCCCAAAGCTCATGCAGTCAGGGGGTGGACTTCTAGAGTTTATGATTGATTCATGGTCCAATGCTGGGACTATGGGTGTGAGTGCTACACCCACCCTGGGGTGTGTAGTTTGCCTACAATATAAGGGAGGGAAAGAGGCTGCATACTACTCCTTCCTTTTTGCTCTTGCTGCTTTTTGCTGTCTTGTGCCCCCTTAAAGTGTTGCCCCAGTGCCCTGCCACCCTGCCTTGGAGCCAGCTGATTATAGACTAATACCTCCACAGTCTATAAGCTAAAAAACATTTCCTTTCTTCATTTTGGGCATTGGGTATTTTGCCTCAGCAATGAGAAAAAAGTAACCAAGACATTTGGCAAATTCTGGAAACTGCAAGCATTTTGGAAAACAGAATTGCAAAGGATGGGAACAAGCAAGTTATTTAGACCTAGAGATAGCCAGTACTTAGAGTTAGTTTACTGAAGGACATCTGCTTTAGTTTGGGTATGGAATGTCTCTCTCAAAGAACGTGTGTTAAACACTGACCCGCAGCTTGGTACTCCTGGAAGGTGGTAAGCATCTGTGAGGTAGGGCCTGCTGGGAGCTCTTGGGGTTGCTGGGTGTGCCCTCGAAGAACTGTGGGATACAGATGTTTTCCTCTCATTTTTGCTTCCCAGCCGTGAGGTGGGTCATTGAGTTACTCTCACTACCTTAGACACCATTTGTCCTTTGTTTTCAGGTTTGAAAAGTATAGAGGTTTCGATCTGCCATTTGCTCCCACCCTGACTGTACCACAGGCCTATTGGAACTGACAGATCATAGACTGGAGCCTCCAAAACTCTGAGCCAAAAGAAACCTTTTATCTTTATGTGTTGATTTTCTGTTATGGTGAGAGTAAAACCTGTCCCCAAAGTGGCTGTGATGGAAGCATGGTCCCAAAGCACCAGTGTTCGTGGTGAGGCTTTGGAAGGTGATTGGACAGTGAGAGCTGGTACTGCATCCGTGGATTAATCCATTGGTGGATCCCCAAGTCAATGACATTATTGTGAGGTGATGAAAAATTGGAAGGTAGGGTCTAGATGAAGGGAGTGAGTCACGGGTACATGTCCTTGGAGGTCTCTTCACTAATATCTACTTCTCAGTGGTGCTCTCTGCGTGTAGCTAACTATTGGCTTTTGCCTCTGTCCTAGTATCCAACCATTCCCATTTACCTGAGATGTGAAGTTGCATGCAGTTTATTTGCCCCACCACTCAGTTTTTCAGAAATGGGCCACACAGTTGATAATGACCCCAGAGCACTCCAAATATTGGCATCCCAAGAAATCCAATTGATAGCAAAAGCTATGTCACCTTGGCTATACTAATAAAATCCAAATCAATGATATTGTCAAATATAAGCTGTATACTGACGTACTCTAAGAACTAAAAATGTACCACCCTTAACAACAGAAAAGAATCTATAATTATACTATGTACACTCTCACAAACCAAATATTGACCTACATTTGCTACTAAGCAGAACAACTTTACCTCTACTAACAGGAGAACAGTATTTACATAAAGTTCACTGTTATCTAGAGATTCACAAAGCTTAGAAGTTATACCAAAGGCAAAGGTACAGGGTGTACAGAACTGGAAAATAAAAAGAAATTGAGAAATTAATCAATGATATATGCAAAGGAAGAAAAAAGTGAGATGGGGCTACTATTTAGGAGTAAAAGGAAGGAAAGAGTGATAGGGGACAGTCACAGGAAAGGATGAACAAGAAAAAGATAGCAAAGGTAGGAAGTAAAAATAAGTAAGAAGGAAGAGACAATAGTTGAAATGGAAAGAGAAAAGGACAATACAAAAATCTAAAAAGAAAGGATGAAAATCCCCCAAACTTTTCAAAAATCCAATGAAGGATGGATAAAAAATAATATGAGACAAATAAAAAAGATTGAGTCAAAGAAAAAAATCTTGTTGTTATGGTTTATGTCTAGGTATCATCCCAAAGCCTCATGCAGTCATGGGGCGGGCTTCTAGAGTTTATGATTGATTCATGATCCAATGCTGGGACTACGGGTGTGAGAGCTATACCCACCTGGGGTGGGGAGTCTGCATACAGTATAAGGGAAAGAGGTTGCTTGCTGCTGCTCCTCCTTTTTTGCTCTTGTTGCCTATACTGTATTCTGCCACCATGAACTGTTGCCCTCTGCCATGTGCCACCCTGCCTTGGGGCCAGCTGAGTATGGACTGAAAGCTCCACAAACTGTGAGCTAAAGAAACCTTTCCTTCCTTAATTTTGGGCATTAGGTATTTTGGCCCAGCAATAAGAGATAAGTAACTAAGATACTTGTGTTACTGAATGAATGTTTCTTTCCAATGTTTGAAGTTTTTGGATCCAGCCAGCAACAATTTTCTATATTTAGCTTTAGGGTCGATGGGCTTTTGAGGTGCCTGCCCTGCACAGAGCCTCCTCTGTCCATTCCCCCCAGATTGTGATTACTGTCCAACACTAGGCTTGTCCTTGCTCCCATTGGTGGATGGAAAATACGATCTCTTGGTCTCTGCTGGATGTAGGGCACAGGACAAGGGTTCAAGTGGACTGTTGGACTTGGTGTTTGTCATTGTTTGATATGGTCATTCCCTTGTCTCTTTGGAAATTGACCTCATCCAGGAGGAGGTTAGTTGATTAGTCCTTACTTCTGGTACCCTGTCCTGTGGGGAAGCAAAATGCAGAGCCATCTTGGAGTTGTTTGGTGGTCAAGCCATGGCATGAGGGTGGTGCTGCATGCCCATTGGGGACCTGCTCGCTTGTGTGGGGAGGGGTGCTGTTCATCTAGTGCAGGTCTGATTGCTCACATGAGGGAGAGCTAACTGTATAATTGTGAGAGTAGGGTATTGAAGTCCCACACTATGATTGTGTGGGTATCTAGCTGTCCTTTAAAGTCTAGTATGTTTTATTCTATGAAGTTGAGTGTGTCAACATTTGATGCATAGGTATGTACCATTGTTATTTCTTCCTATTCAATCATTCCCTTTACCAGTATGTAGTGGCCATCTTTGTCTCTTTTGGTCGGTTTTGGCTTGAAGTCTGCTGTGTCTGAAAATAAGGTAGTTATTCTTGCTTTTTTCCTGGTTCTAGTTGTGTCATTTTCCATTCTTTCACTTTTAGTCTGCATACTCCCTTTTGGAGAAAGTGTGTCTCCTGTAGGCGATATATGTTCACATTTTGTTTTTGATCCAATCTGCCAGTCTGTGTCTTTTGACTGGAGAGGTGATACTATTGACACCAAAACTTATTCTTGTATGGTGTTTATTGAATCTTGCCACTGCATTATTTTTCAGTACTTACTCCTTTATGTTTTCCCTTATGTTTAACTATTCTTCCAGGTAGATGTACACTATCCTTTGGACTCTTTGGTGCTGGTGTCCTCCTTGTCTTTGTCTAAGACAGTTTTAAGTATTTTCTGCAATGCTGTGTCATGATTTCTTCAGAATCTCTTTGTTGTGGAAAGTTCACTTCACCATCAATTTTGAAGGCTAATTTTGCAGGATAAAAGTCTGTTCTCTTTTAGGGCTTGAAAAACTTTGCTCCAAGCTCTCCTGCCCTTTAAAGTTTATGCTGAGAAATCCTCATTTTTTTTTTCTGGTAGGCTTTCCTTTATAGATTACTTGCTACTTTTCTCTAATTGTTTTTAGTATTTTCTCCTTTTTGCTGACTGTCTGTACTTTGATTATGATATGTCATGCCCCATGGAGAAATTCTCTTTTTGGTTGTGGCTACTGAGAGTTTTGTATGTCCCCTTGTTCTTGAATATTGAATGCTGTTCTTATATTTGGAATGTTTTCTGATACAATTTCAGTGAATAAATTTTTATATCTTTTGCATTACCTTCTAATTTTTCCTTTATTCCTATAATTCTGAGGTGTTTTTTAAGTCACTTCGTAGGTATTTGATCCAGCTTACATGTTTTCTTGTCATTTTTTGGCTACAATTGAATTTGTGACCCACTATATTTACCCATCTTCTGATTTATACACCTACACATCAGTCAATCTGCCATTCATGCTTTCCGTTCATGTTTTTTCATATTATATACTACTGTTTGCTTTCTTTTCATACTTTTATAGTCTTTACTACAGTGATCATTCACGTCTTACTTAATTAGTTTATCGCTTCCTTCTTCTTTAAGCTAGCTGAACATTTTGTTGGTAAAATCCTTCATCTGTTTAATTAACTCACCTTTGAGCTTGTTAAAAATCTTATGTGTATGTTTCTTTACTTGTATGTTTCTTCCTTTAGATCTTTAAATATTTTGACCATTTGGTTTGTTCCTTCTTTGCCTATAGCGTCCTCCACATCAGTATCCGTGAGACTGGCTTTGGGGACTTGGGAATGTGGGGTCCTGAGAGGCATCTGGTTGCCTTGCTTTCTCATGTTTCACTTCTTTTTTTGCTTGATGGGTTGAAGATCAGTGATGATCTTGTTAGTTTGACTCCACCTCCCTGGGATGTGCCTTTGGGTTTGGTTATGTTTTGGTGCTTATACTCCACTTTGACCTAGTTGGCATAATATTTAAGGGTCTTTTTAGGGTCCAACCTTCTTCTTGGGACTTGATCCCCACCACCACTCAGAGAAAGAAAGTAAACTGCAGTAACGTTGATGAAGCAGCAATTATACCACCATCAATAATAGAAATCAGCACTAAACCACATAAACTAAATACATAAATTTATTTTAAAATATTTATTGTAATCTAATACAACTAGCTGTTCATAAAGGAAATGTAAAAACACTCTTTTTACTTCTATGAAAAAAGAACAAAATTTTATAACAAAATAGATAATAACAATGATGAATGCACTATATATCATGATCTTAAAAGAATGGCCAAAGTGTTACAAAGAGCAGAAAAACAGAAAAAATTAATAAAGTTTAATAATAAATAATTAATTAAAATTAACAATCAATTAAAAAATAAAATTTATCCATAAAATTAATAAAAGTGGGAGAAGGAAAAATTAAAGAAATAAAATTTGAGCAAGAAAACAAAGGAAGATGGGAAGAAGGAGAGAAAAGCAAAGAAATAAAAGAAAGTCAATCAAATTAGGTTAAAGTAACAGAAAAAGACAAAGAAAGAAAAATAAAAAAGAATAAAAACAAAGAGCCAAAGATGGAAAAAAGAACCAAAACTCTAAAAACAAACAAAGAAAAAGAGAAACAAGTCCAAAAACATTCCTCCATGTATTTGGCTTCATGGTTTCTTTCTGGGGTCGATGGTGTTAGAGTCCATCAGACACAGATGAGTCAATTACAGTCTACTTTGTTTCCATGTCTCCTTTTTGCTGTGTAAATTCTGAGTCTTGTCCCATCTTTCCAGTGGACATGGTCAGCCGGTGATGTGGTGTCTGCTTTAGGACTGTATATATGGCCTTTGGGTCTTGAGGTGCCGCCTTACTCCAGAGAACCCCCTATCCATCCACCCAGGATTTGGCAACCATCCAAGCTGAGGCATAGCCCTGATCAGGTTGGCAGATCAGAAAAGCAAATAGACCACTGAATTCTGTGCTGGAAGTAGGCAGCAATGGGAGTCAAGTAGTCTATTGATCCAGCCCCCTTGGAAAACTAAGATGACCAGCCTGGCTTCTGTCCAGAGAGGATGGGACTGCTATGTTTTTCACAAGTTGAATTTGCTGCTTCTTAAACTTCTCAGGAGTTTGCAACTAGCATACCCTTTCTCCACAACTGTTTCTTATGTGCACTTCCCATCCAGTGATTATGGTAGTGTCTTGGTTACTTTTCTCTCACTGCTGAGACAGAACACCTGATGCCCAGAATTAACAGGAGAAAAGGTTTATTTAGCTCACAGTTTGTGGAGGTTTCAGTCCATACTTGTCTGGCTCCAAGCAGAGTGGCACAAGGCAGAGGGCAACAGTTCAACGCAGCAGAAGATAGCAAAAGCAGTGAGAGCAAAAAAGGGAGGGGTAGCAGCAAACAAGCTTCTTGCCCTCCTTATATTGTATGCAGGTTACCCACCTGAGGGCAGGTGTAGCACTCACACCCATAGTCCCAGCATTGAATCATGGACCAATCAAAAATTCTAGAAACCCACCCCATAATTGCATGAGCTTTGGGGGGACACCCAGACACAAACCATAACAGGTAGTGTTTCCCCAGAGACTCTGACTTGTTCTGGGAGTTTTGATGCCCATGGTAGCTCAGTATTAAACAATAAAGCCCTTCTCCAAATAGCTTCTGATTCTATCACTCTCAAGTATGGCAGATACTGCAATGAGTATCTTCTCCACCTCTAGCCTACCACATAAAAGTCACTTGTAGAGTAGAAGTCTCACGCTGTATTCACAGCTTTCAATGACTGTGGGATTTTCATGGGGCCACTGGGCCACTGCTGGCCCAGTCATTGTTTTTCCCTGGGGCTACTGACCCTCTCTGGACTTACCTTATAGCAGACCGAGGTCTTGTCTTCACTACATACTCAGTCCAGAGAGGGTCAACCAGGGTTAGTATTCCAGACTGTTTCATTCTTTCCTCTGCCTTGTCCTCATTTTCTCTGTGGTGTTTAGTTTTCCTGTTGGCTCTTCCTTGATTCCTGGAGATCCACTTCTTTTTTTCTTTAAGCTGTTTTTTTCAGGTGTTTGCACTCCAGGTCCCAGAGAGGCTATATTTTCCTGCTGCCCATTACTCCACCACTTTTAATCCAGCAATATTTTGTATGTAAATGTATTACCTATTTAAAATGTTTGGACAGTTTAGTAAAGATGCAATTTTTAATAATTGTCATGGCTTGTGTCTAAATATCTGCCCCGACAAAGCCTCATGCAGTCATATGTGGGGCTTTTTCAGAGGTGGCTGGATCTAGAGTGTGTGATGCTGGGATTGATTCATGGTGCAGTACTAGGATTAAGGGCACTAGGATGAACGGTGTGAGTGCTACCTGCCCTAAGTAGCCTGGATAAACTATATGAGATAGAAAGAGTTGTGGTCAACTCTAGTTACTTTTTTACCCTTTGCCTGCCATGAAATGTTTCTCCTCCTCGATGCCTGTCTGCCATGTGCCATCCTGCCTTGGAGCCAGGAGGTTATGGACTGAAACCTCTATGAACTGTGTGCTAAAGAAATCTTTTCCCCTTTAACTTTGGGTGTTGGGTATTTTGTCTCAGCAACGAGAGAAAAGTAACTAAGATGCATATGTAAAAATTAGTATATGTGACTGGGTGTGGTGGCACACGCCTGTGATCCCAGCACTTGAGGGGCTGAGGCAGGAGGATCCTTGCAAGTTCGAGACCAGCCTGGGCTACAAAGTGAACTCAAGGCCAGACTGAACTGCATAGTGAGACCCTGTCTCAAAGAAAAAACAACAACAACAAAAATATTAGTGTGTGCATAGAAAGATTTTAAGGAAGTGCATAAAAATGTTTGAACGCTTATGTTTGGACAGTGGGATTGTAGGTGGTTTCCTTAATGCTTTGTATGTGTTTACAACTTTTTACTATCAGCATATGCTACTTTTGTAATTAGCTTTTAAAAAAATTACGTTAATTTTAAGCCTGAATTTTAGACATCGTCAGTTCTTCCTCTTTATCTATGGAGAGTTGGTTCAGGACTGTCCCTCCAGTGCATACTAAATGTGTGGATGCTCACATCCTTTGTATAAAATGGTGCAGCATTTGTATATGACTCACCCACATCCTTATATACTTTAAATCATTTTTAGATTACTTATAATGCCTAGGGGCTGGGGATTTAGCTCAGTGGCAAAGCGCCTGCCTGCCAAGTGCAAGGTCGTGAGTTCGGTTCCCGGTACCGGAGAAAAAACAAAAAAACAAACAAACTTATAATGCCTAATACAGTGTAAATGCTATGTAAATATTGTTACACTATGCTAAGGGAATAGTTTCAGAGAAAGAGTCTATATAGGTTTAGTATAGATGCAATTTTTTTTTTTTCCTGGTTTTTCTCTGGTACCGGGAACCGAACTCTTGCGCTTGCCAGGCAGGCGCTTTTGCTGCTGAGCTAAATCCCCAGCCCCAGATGCAATTTTTAATAATATTTTTGACTAGTGGTTCATCAAAGGCAAGGATTTGGAATCTGCAAATATGGAGAGCTGAGTGTAAGGTGGATGTTCAATTTTGAAGTCGTAAAGTGTCATAACTTTGCACAAGGTAAAAAGAGAGTTTCTAAACCTCTGCCAAGACCATACCATTCTGTGAAGGTATTAGAATGTTCCTAACTGTAGCAGCTGCTGCTTAGAAGAAAGGGCATTGGAATAAGAAGCAAACATACTCTAGTTTGAATCCCAGCTCTGGCATAAAATACTTACGTAGCTCTAGACAAACTCTTTCAGTCAGCTATCAGCACGTAACCTCAGCACCTACTGCAGAGATTATTGCAAAGATCAATGGAGTGACAGTGTGTGAAAACACCAGACATGCTAGGTGAAGGGCGGCATCAAAGGACAGCTCAGGGAGATTTAGACCCTCTTAGTATCTACCAACTCGAACGAGAACACCCCAGAAAGTGTGTTTGTTGTGAAAATGCAGCGATAAGACAAATTCTGGAGCCCTCCACCTACGTGCCTGTTCTGAAAGCTTTCTACCTGGAATGTCTGAAGTTGCTCCTCACTTGAAACTTAGCAAGTCCACAAATACTTCATTGATGTTTTCGCTCTTGCAAAGAGGAAAACACTAAAATTAAGGAGGGTTCAAGAAGAAGAAAGGAGAATAAATTGACACGATAACCTATTTTTTAAAGTTCAAAATTTTAAACAGGTTACCAATATCAAAGGAAAGAGTTTCAGTCCACTTAACAACCTCACATAGTTTCTTTGCCTCTCACACAGTGTGGAGAAAGACGTTCTCTGGATGTATTACCTCAGGACTGACCAAGCCGTGGTTGTTGGGTTCTGGAGGAAGTCTAGCAAAAGCATTGTTAGCCCAGGGGACAACACTAGATGCTTTTCTGAGATATGCCCTAAGGAAGATAACATGATGGCTTAATGGTCAAGTCTCATTGCTATGATAATGGACTTGTATTGGTCTTGCAAAACTTCTGGGGCTGCCTCCTTTGTTCTCGCTGAATAAAAGGTTACTGGAGATGATGGTCTGGGCTTGAGTCTGAGATATGGCTCTGGAGTTGTTCTTTTGAGGAAGGGATTGATACATCCCTGGGCACCTCGTTCTGGGGACTTGTTCACCCTGGACAGGGATGGATGAGTAATCCGACAACACAGTGTTCATGATTGTCTGGCTTTGGGGAAGTCATTATTTCCAAAATGCCAAGTATACAATGAACATATTTTTGTGCTCTCTTTCTTCAGTATTAACTGGAAAGGTTTGACTTGGTGTCTCAGTGATAAATATTTTTTCAAGTTAAGGAAACAGATAACACAATCCAAGTTTCAATAGTTCTTATCACAACTTATTTCTTCTGAGATTAATGACACAGCCATGAAATGCCTCTCCCTGCAGCCTTCCCTCAGTATGTGTTAGGGCATTGTCAACCTAGGATTCAAGACCAGAACAGCTACTATTCAGTTCTAGTCAGGCAATGTCCATGTTGCTCTTGTCTTTTGACTGAGCAGTACTGAGGTTTAGATGGCCCCTTTACTGTAAGCCAGAGTAAGAAAGGTTTGGTAAATCGAGGATTTGGTCTGTACGAATGGATTGCTTTTGGCCAGAATATAAATTTGCAGATGGCTCTGTCTCCAACTTGATGTTCTTCCAAAACAGCATCTGAAGTGCCTGGAGTTGGCTTCCCCAGGCTCCCCATGGCCATATGAATGGCATACTATACATTCAAAACAGGCAGAGAAGGGTTGCAACTTCCAGTCTTAAAACTTGCATGCATGTTCTCCATAGCTACTCTCTACAGCAATTGTTCTTCACTGATTATACTTTACATTACATTTAGAAAGAGTAACAGGATTATATCACAAATTTATATTACAACAAATAGAAATCATGCTTACATAAAAAAATAAAGTCCTGGTTTAAAAAATACAAAAATTCTAGAAATATTGTTGTAAGAAAGTCTCCTCCTACTTAAAAAGTTGGAACTAATATATTTGTATTGATGCCTACCTTTATTTTTTTTTTATTTTTATTTTTATTTTTTTTTTGGTTTTTCTCCGGTACCGGGAACCGAACTCACGACCTTGCACTTGCCAGGCAGGCGCTTTTGCCGCTGAGCTAAATCCCCAGCCCCCGATGCCTACCTTTAAACTGAACTAATACATAAGGCTACTCAGGAATATAAAGCAAAAAAGCTCAGTTTCTCAGTTCTCTCTCTCTCTCTCTCTTTCTGTCCTCAGACCTCCTGCTCTATTAGTATTTCTCATCTCCACCTGCTATAAACCTGAATAACTTTCCCATTACCTTGCATTTCCCTATTCTGCACAAAGCTGCTACTGTCTCTCTTCTGGTTTGTTTCTATTCTACCCACCAGATACGGCACTAATCAAAGAATATAATGGATGGATTATAGACCTTCACAATGATTCTTATCTCCCAAGTGAGCCAGAAACAGCTGGGTCCCACGAGCTCTACCCTGGCAGTTCTGTTCTGTGGGTAGCTCTTTCTTCTGGCTCCAATTTTTCCATCTATGTGCGTACTTTGGACACAGGTGGACACCCTGTGTGTGTGTGCACACGTGGCTGTCCTGAGCCAGACATGTCTGTGTGTCTCCCTTCTTAGCTGCACGTACAGGAGTACTGAGGTTCTCAGTAGGCTACCCAATAAATAGGGTACCCAATAAATAAAGGTAGGCTACCCAATAAATAAAACTATTTTTTCTCCTATCTGCACTAAGATATGTGTCAAGTGAAGATAAAAATGTATATTTTGTGACTAATTGGTGGATTGCAGGAGCAGTGGGCTTGCAGCATTTCACCTATCCATGAAACACACAGGAGGAGCCAGAAATCCTACAACCAGCCTAGTAAGGGGTGCTTGCTTGGTTCCTGTGGGCAGGTTGGCAGGTTCTGCTAACCTGAAAGAGAAAGGGATTAAGCCAAGCGTGCCTGCACCCTCTTCCCCAATGCGCCCACCAGATAACTGAGGAGTGTGAAAGGGGTGTGTAGACATCAGAGGAGTACCAGTCTGGTAGCAGCCTTCTAGAAGGTACCACGAGGAGTGGGAAATCCAAGTTCCTCTCAACTGCATATGCGCGTGCATCATTGTACATGGATACACACAGGAATGCACACATCTGTGGGTTACGGCTATGCATGTAGCACACAACACATCCCAGAGGTACAGAGACACATTTTAACTTTCAGCCCCAAAACACAAGTACATTTTATGCATGAGTGCACTCCAAGGCCACCTCCTATGGAAAAGCTTTTCCTTCATTAATTACATTTTAATGAAGTGCCACAAATACTAGAAAGTGAGATAACAGGAGCCAAGCAGTCATAACCCTAAAAAGAATGAGAACTGAAGGCTAAACTAGAAGGGGAGTGAGAGTCCAGGGACTGAATGCACAGGGCTGGTGGCCCAAGGCCATGAGTGGAGCAGACAGAAGGGAAAAAATGGAAGGAAATCTCAAGTGGAAAATGTGGTGGGAATGCTGAGGAGTTTAAAGCTGTCATAGAAAGTATATTTAAGGAGTGTGGACTTATTTATCTGCATCTTGCTCCAAGAGGGAAAAATTACAATGGCCAACATTGACCTGCTAGCAGTCATTACAAGCTGTAATCGGAGTGAGACTGGGATTGCAGGTATCAGAGCTATTGTACAATAACATCAGACATTTAGATATATTCTGTATCTAAAAGTGAGAGACATGTGGGAGCTAGATTTTATCTCGTAGAAGTAGACGATAGCGGTTATGAGGCTGAGGGGGCGGGGCTGGAGGGACGCAGAAGGGTGTGGGTGGACACTCCAGTGTTTGTGTAGCACAGTAGGGGACGTAAGGTTGAAAATAATTGTGCATTTAAAAATAGCTGGTTGAGAGCATTTGAAATATTCCCAGCACAAAGAAATGATACGTATCTTGGTGATGAACATGTCAATTTCCCTGATTAGATTTCACACATTGAGGGGCTGGGGATTTAGCTCAACGGCAAAAGCGCCTGCCTGGCAAGCGCAAGGTCATGAGTTCGATTCCCGGTACCGGAAAAAAAAAAACTACAAAAACAAAGATTTCACACATTGCATATATACACATATTGAAATGTCATACTGTGCTCCATAAACATATACAATCATTATGTGTTAAGTCACAATGAATATTTAAAAGTATAAATGTTTACTTATTATCTTGATATAGTTATTATACAGTATATATGTATTGAATATCACACTGTATTCTATAAATATGTATCATTATTGCATTTTATTAAAGAATATTTTTGAAAGGGTGAGGAACAGCACTCCAGATTTATTAAAGGGCTCTGACTGACACCAATCATAGCTTGCCATAGGACACAGAGCCCCAAGATTAATCATAGGGTGGAATTAGAGGTTCCAGGAAGAGAAACCACCAACAGAGTGAAGACAGAACCCACAGACTGAGAAAAAACTTTTGCCAGCTGTTCCTCAGACAAAGGATTAATATGGAGAGCGCATGAAGAACTAAAAAAACAAAAACAAAAAACAGACCCCGTCCAAATTTAAAGACAGAATACAAAAATGAGCATCTGAGATGCATACACATTTCTCAGATGAAGAATTATAAACAGCAAATAAAGATATGAAAAAATGTTCAACATCACTGGTCATTCGAGAGATGCAAATTAAAACAATGCTGAAATTTCATCTCACCCCAGAAAGAATGGCTGTCACCAAGAAATCAACCAATAACAAATGCTGCCAAGGCTGTGAGGAAAAAGGAACCCATTTCCATTGTTGGTGAAACTGAAGACAGGTGCAACTACTGTGGAAATCTGTGTGGAGATTACTCAAAAAACTAGGACTAGAGGTTCCATTTGGCCCAGCTATTCCCTTCCTTGGTATCTTCTCAAGAGAATGAAAAGCATCATACCAAAGAGATACATGCAAACCCATGCTTATAGCAGTCCAGCTTGTAATAGCCAAATCTTGGAAACAGCCCAAATGCCCATCAGCTGGTGAATCGATAAAGCAGATGTGGTTTTTTTTATATATATATACAAAAGAGTACTATTCTGCCATAAAGAAGGATGCACTTGAGACATTTCTAGGCAAATGGATGCACCTTGAAATCACACTCTTAAGTAAAATAAATCAGACCCACACGTGTAAATATCACATTGTTTCCCTGGTGTGAGGAACTGAAAATGTAAATAAGGACCAAAATGTATAATAGGTATTGTGAAATAGGAAGCAAATGTTCAAGTGGGGAGGGGAACAAGGGGGGGCATAGGAAAAAAGGGAAAAGTTTAAAAAGTGAGAAAAGATGGAAATAACGCTTTTGTAAATGGGGAGGGAAGAAGGATTGAAGGGAGGGTGGGGGAATGGGGAAAAATCAAGTTATATCTTGTACAGATACAAATTTTCTATGATGAATGTGATCCTTATGTATATCTAAAATGTACCAATAAAATCTTATTAAAAAAAAAGAATTTGAGATCCCTACTTCCATTTTTCCTGAACAAAGAGAATTATCTTGGGGTTTAAGCAAAGTCCTGGGATTAATGATCTCTATAATTTGCCTGGGTATTTTGGCTTTTAGCTTAGGTGGCCCCATGGCTCTGACTCTTTGAAAGAGAGGAGAAAATAGACTAATATAGCTATAATTTATTGAGCAGCCACTATGTCCCCAGCACTTTTCAGAGTGCTTTGAGTGTATTAACTCTCTTAAACTTCATCTTGACTCACAAGATATGCATTTTTGTTGCTTTCTTGAGACAGGGTCTTCCTATATAGTCTATGCTGACCTTGAACTAGTGTGGCAGTGCTCCTGTCTCAGCCTCCAGAGCCAACATTCTGATGAGATATGAACTTTTAACATATTTATCTTATAAATGTTACAGATGATGAAGCTGACCCTGAGAGCCCAAGCAAAGGATTCGAAGTCACACAGCTGGGTATGTCTAGAGAGTTCACCTCTAGAGGCCATACTCTGAATAACTAAAAGAGGGTGAGGTGCAAATCAGTTCAGCACTGGATCTTATCCACGTGAAAGAAGCAGAACTCAGTCAGGCTAGTTCTGAATCTGAGCTCTGGATTTGGGGTCTGTGTTTAGTTGGGTCTGAAGGAAGAGTCAACCTAAGCAAACAAGCAAGCCAAACTGTACCTCCTGCTGCCAGAACAAGGATATGATTTCTAAGCAAAGGTAAGGCAGTTGCTCCTTCTGACAATTCTCACAATGTGCGTGGATTATGCCCCAGGTTTCTGGGTGGGTTACAATTCCATTTTTGTCTCTGATGACATGGGAGTGGACTGAGGGCAGGAACAAGAGCTTTGAGGAGGAGCTGATGCAGAATTATGAGGCTCATCACTGTTAGGCAGCTCATTCAGTCATTCTGCAAATATTGATTGAGTGCCTACTACATGGCCCATCTCTGTCCTTCTCTTGGTGTGACTCTACGCAGACCCCCATGACCAGCTTCCTACAAATCACACCTTCGTGGGCTCAGGCGCTTACACAGCAGCTCTTCCACCGTCCTTTCCTGGCATCTAGCAGCTCAGACCAGAGGGGGCCCCACTGTACATGGGCTGTCTTTGTTTAATAACGCTTGGAAGCACAAGTGAGCTCTGTATTACTGCCCTTTGGCAGGGTGGTTGTAGTGCCTGGAACTAGTTTTTACTAGTTCCGGCCCTGCAGGGCCACAGGGACAGACCCGAAGCACCAGCCATACGCTTTGTGCCTCAAACCCCCAGAGAAAACCTTTGATTTCATGGGGATGATTATTTTTATTCTTGCCCACTCAAGGATGAAGACCAAGGAACAAGAGCTTGCTCCTTTCAGAGGAATCACAATGGCTTACCTCTAGCCAAACCCACTGGTTTTTGTTTTTTGTTATTTCTGGGTTTAGCTGGGCCTCTCTTGGAAACCATTACTATACAACTTACTTAAAGAAAGAGTGAAGGGATTGGGCATAAGAGACTCAGACAGAAGGGGGACAAGTTAGGGGGTCTGGGACAAGGAGTCTGGAAGTAGCATGTTGTCAGAGAAAGCGCAGGAAGAACACATTAAAGTCACAATGTGATTTGAATCGATCCTATTTTGTTGTGGCCTTTTAAATCTTTTGCAAAGTCAGACTATCCCTGGTTTGACTTTTGGCCAAGCCCAGAGAATTGGGACTTTGGGTGAACGTTTCAGAAAAAGACACAGCACGCACACACATACACAACACATACACACACACACAGAAAGAGAGAAAGGGGAGGGAGACTTTTATCCTAAAGTCATTGTAAATCCAAAGCAGGGTTTTATCCTCCACAGTTAAATGAGAGAGGAAAAAAAAAAAATCAAGAATACCAACATTTGAGGTACAAAGACTGTCATGGACCAGTGGAAGTTTGCAAAATTCTATGTAAATGACCGAAGTTTTTACTGTGGTGGCCCTGTGCATTCCCAAAGCTAATCCCAAAGAGAAAATCTACTTAGCAAAAGAAAGTTTCGTCTAATTTGGTTAACAGTTGAGAAGTGACAAAAATGCTGAATATATTAATAATTTATATTTCCAGGGTAACACTATATCTTTAATGCTTCACTGCTGAAGGGAATTCAGAATGGCTTAATGCTCAGAGGGGGAAAACCCCCTGAAAGGCCTTCTTCATATTCTGTACCTAGCGCCGATGAAAATGGGTGTAAGACATGTGCTCCAATAATGGGCACCATCCATTCTCCCGTTTTTGCATAATTTGTTTTTACCCCATATTGCTCCCTGTGTATCTGTTATCCAGGAAGGCTGCCTGGTCTCATCTGCACTTTCCTGCTGCAACTCTATCAGTTCAGAAGGAAGGCGATAGCTCACATTTTATAGATGAGTTATGTCAAGAACCCCTGATATGTGAGATATTTTCTAAAACTTACAGATCCCCTAAAATACACATAATGTATTTTGTTTTCTGGAAAATGTAGTGAAGTGTTTTACTTTTTGCATCTGTATGATGATGTTTGCTGGTTTACAAATTGCAGCTCATCCCAATCCCGTGTCCTCAGTAAACAGACTAGATCAGAGCTCTAAGCCCTGTCCAGAGAAATGGAATAAGTTAATCTACTGAGAGAAGGCAAACCTTCTCACTTCAGGTGAGTGGCCTCTGGAAACAGGAAAACAATACTAAATAACTTCAAATTATTTAAAGGACTTTGAAGCTAATGTGAACAAAAGTTTAAAGAAAAAAAAATCACTGATGGAAAAAATTTAAGTTCCCACAACTTTAAGTGGTTGGATACTAGGGGCTGGGGATTTAGCTCAAAGGGAAAGCGCCTGCCTGGCAAGCGCATGAATTCGATTCCTGGTACAGGAAAAAAGCCAGAACGAAAACAAAACAAAACTCTCCATACTAAGTGGTTGGATACCTTGCGTATTTTCCCTATTTACATAAAACAGTATGGAACCCATTTTGCTGTTTCAGTGTTAGACGAATAAGATTTTAGCTTGACATTTTAAATGTGTCACTATTTTGTATCTAAGGGATCAATCCACTGAAACTGGAAACCATCACTAGCCAAGTCTTCCATGGACTCCAGAATTTTTTCACCATGTCCTGGATGGAGTAGGAAGATTTAAAAAAAAAAAAAAAAAATCCCGAAAGGAAAAGCTTTCTCTCCAGGCCCGAGAATCCGAGCAGAGTTCAGTGGATTCGCCTAGCTGAGCGCATCCTCCGACTCTGTGCCGGCCTCTCATCCGGTCGCCTGGCCTGGCGCGCGCCGCTCTGCAGATCTGTGCACAGAGGCAAAACCAGCCTCTGGCAATGAGACTTGTCATCTGAAGGGAGTCAGAAAACTTCGATGGGTGTTGTTTCTAAGTCATAACTCAGAATATTATTTGATCCACATAATTATTTTTATAGACTGCTTAAGCCTGCGAGGTCATCTATTCAAGCGGCAGGCCTAGGCTTTCCTGCATTGCAGATCCACAGGCTTGGGCGCACGAGACTGACTAGCTTTCAAGTAGGAAGGGCGCCCCGTCCCAAGGGGCGAAAGTCTTCAAACGCAGTTCAGGTTGGGGGTGGGTCTTTTGCTTTGAATATTCCAAGAGCCCAGAGCCCTGTTGCTCCCCACCTCCCAAGCAAAAGCCTAGAGGCGAGAGGCGAGAGGCGGTGGCAATCTATTACGCCCGGAAAGCGGTGAATCCCACCCCCAGGCGACGCCTCCGCTACTTGTTAAAGCCTCGGTTTAGCCCCCCTCCTCTGAGATTCCCGCGACACCCCTGCCCTTCCCCAGCCAAAAGACTGAGGACCGTCACCGTGTCACCTGCCAGCCTCGAACACTTGGCGTCTGGAAGGGGCTGGGTTGTGGATGAGCGGGAGGTAACAAAGAAACCCACCTCTCTGGGTGTTTCAGGAAAGTTTTATTCCCAAGAGGAGATCCATCAGAAGACCATTTCGCCTTTGGTTCTCTCCCCGCTACCCCCGGCTTTCTGTTGACGGAATATTTACACATGTACAATATGTACAACACGTCTCCCAAGCGGCGCCCAAAGCGCAGAGCAATCTCGAGGGCAGGTGGGCGTCAGAGCACCGGGGGGTGCTGGGGCGCGTGCAGGTTGAGGGCGTTGGGGTGGGCGTGGCCGATCAGGTTGAGGTAGTGCCGGTCGAGGCCCTGCACCTGCGCCAGGAAGGGGCTGTGCTGCTGCGCGGGGCTGGGCAGCGGCACGGGCGCGCTGGGCAGGTAGGGCAGCGCTGGGCTGCGGGCCGCGCCGTGCGGCCAGGGGAAGGGGCTCGCGGCAGCGCCCTGCGGGAACACAGCGGCCTCGCTGGGGCTGTGGCCCGCGAGCTCGGGGCCCACGGAGTGCAGCTGATAGGAGAAGTCCGGCTCCGGGAAGGAAGCCAGCGGCGAGAAGGCGGGCTCCGCGCCCAGGCGGGCCTTGGACTGCAGGAAGGCGAGGATGCGCGCGTACTTGGTGTCCTTGGTCTCCATCCTCTCCACCGTGGTGAGGTAATGCACCAGGTTCTTCATGCACTCGTGGTAGCCGTAGTGAAAGTAATTGGCAAACTCTGCCAGAAGTTCTGCTGGAGAAGCCAGAAAGATTGCAAGAAGGAAACCCCCTGAGCAGCCCCCTTCCCCCGGGGAGCCCGAGGTGGGCGCCGGGCGTCTCCCACCACATTTGCTGGCCAACGTTCGCTTTTGAGGTCCTCGCTGTCCTCTCCACAGTCTAGTAATTGGAAAAGTTCCCGCAAAAGTCTTTTTCAGAAGTACCGGACCACACCCACTTCACCTGCGAGGAGGCCTCCGAACCAGTGCCTTCCGGGGACCCCTGCCTGCCGCGCCAGTGGAGCTTCCGGGGACCCCTGCCCGCCGCGCGCTGGCAGCTTCGGTCTCGCAGTCCTCTCGGGGCCGCGCCTTCACTCCCTTCCCAGCCCCAGGTCTAGGAGCGGCGCACGCTCCCCGCCCACGGTTCCCTTTCCGCACTCAGCCCACCTTTTTCCCTTCCCCGGGGAAAGTCAGCGGAGTGCAGCGCTCTCAGGTACTGAACGGTCATCTCCAGGATCTCCGCCTTCTCCAGCTTCCCGGAGCTCTGCAAAGGAGAAAGACTCCTTGCAGCAGCCCAGCGGTGCCAGACCAACCCCGGCAGGCCGGGAGGGCACGACCTTACCTGGAGAGGGCCGCGAGGGAGATGCCTGCGGCTCACTGAGCGCTCAGGCTCTCCGAGGAGCAAGGACCGCCCTGAAGACCCGCAGTCTCCGCGGGCGCCCGGCGTTTCCGCCAACCGTGGCTACGGGTGGTGGTGGGCTGGGCGGGGGCGTCCCAAAGCCCGGCACGTGGCTGGGGCGGTATTCGTTACCTGCTTCGCCAGGGCCATGGGAACCGTCTTGCCCAGCTCGTTCAAGCAGCGGTTGATCCGGTCCCTCCTCCGCTTTTCTATCACTTTGTGAGAAACCGGGGTTCTCTGCGAAAAGAGGGTTTCATGTTTAGGATGGCTTTGCCCAGGGAATTATCCCAGGGACTGCTGTAGTTCGTCCCCAGAAGGGACCTCTGTACCGCGGCACGGGGACCAAGGATGCCCTGTCCCTACTTGCCCGGGGTGGTGCACTCCCTTTTTTCCAGCCTTCCTACTCTCTGTGGCCACTCAGCCAAACTGAGCACCAGGTTTGGGGGAGGCCAACAGCTTCCCATTGTGAGCTTCTCCCCGGTTAAGGGCTTTCCTCGTTTTATCTCCATCCCTTCCCAAATCAGTGAGGATTCTTCCAGACGCAACGTCCTACGTGGTCAAGCCTCTGTCAGCACTCCAGCCAGGTGGCAGGCCAGCGAGTCACACGCCTCTGCCACCAGGGCGCAAGGACTCACTTTGCGTTCCTTGAGCTTGTCTGACATCCTGGTCAGTGCGCGCCCTTGGCAGAGGCGCTGCTGTGAGGCGCACGTCCACTTTCCGCCTCTTCGAGTGCCTCAGGTGGACTGCGACCTCCCAAATCAGAGAGCAGCCTTATAAAGTGGTGGTCTAGGGCTCCAAGTGCATTCACGAGTTGAATTATTCCATAGGATTAGGGGCTCTGCGTTTGGAGGATGTATGCATTCACGATCAGTTTTAAAGAAGTTAAGGAAAAAAGGTTAGCAGCCGAGGGGGGCGAGCTGGGGGCAGATCAGTTTTGTTAATCCACGTGGCCCTTCAAAGGACACGTGATCGGCCAGGAATAACATTAGCCTGGCAGCAGCCCGGGCGGGAAAAGGAGGCGGCAAACTGCAGCCGGCGGCCTGCGAGCGCCTGCAGCCGGCGCGGGCGCGGAGCGCAGGGGCGCAGTGGCCGCGGGCACCGGGGGGCGAGGACCCTCACAAAACAGTGTCGCCTCCTTTAGTCGCACCGCCGAGTCTCACACGATCGCCTGTTTACAAATCCCAGCAAGCCCGCCGTCCCAGCGCCGAGTGCGTTTTAAAGCCTGTCCAGAGTCATTAAAGTAATTAAGTAAGCCTTTAATAGGCTGTTCCGCCGGGTTCAAGGGAGAGCTCTTGGAGACGGAGGCGCCCCGTTTGTTCCCAGGCTTTTCTCACACGACTTGGTGACACGTCCATCTCCCCCCTTTTTGTTTACACCGCTTTATTTGTCCGGACATCCCGGCAGGTGTGGGGCTGCGGCCGGCACACGAGGCTCCCGCCTCGCCTCGCCCCTCCCGCGGGTCTTTGGCACGCGACGCCCCCCCCCCCAAGTCTCTTGCTTTCTTTTCTTCCCCCCTCTGGCTCTCTCTTTGCGGGGGGAAGAGGTTCAATTTGTAGCCTATTATCCTATACGAAAATGTCCATTGAAAAGTGTGAATAGTTTCATTGGGCTAAATTTTAATAATGCGGGGGGGTTGGGAAGGAGAGACAGGCGGGCGTGTGTGTGAGTGTGAGTGTGTGTGGGGGGGTGGGAGGACGGGGGGGGGCAACACGGAGAAGAGTGAGCTGAGAAGAAAAGGGGGAGTGCAGCTGGCCAGGCGAGCATTATGCGACGTCACCTGCGTGCGAGGGCGCCTACAGACCCCTATTCATTTGCCTAATTTTGGTCAATTTAACAAACTTCAGGAGAAATTATTGTGGCTTTGTCAGGGAGGGTGAAGCCTTCTGATCGAATTAACAGCATGTTTTGATCCGGTAAATGTCATTAGAAAGGGAGAAACAATCGCGTTTAGAGGGCTCTGAGTAATGCGCCCAAGTGGAGACGCCAAAGCGCACGGCTCACAAAGGGAGCAAGTAGCTGCCACAGGGAACTTTTGTACCCGCCCATCGCCCAAGTTTTGACACAAAAAGGCATTATTTCATACTTGAATACGTTTAATCCAACGATTGTCTATTTTCTGCAAACATATTTTCACAGCATTGTTAACTTTTTATGTCCCCCTTTCGCGGGTGCCTTTTCTTAAGGTTTGGGGGCGGGAGAGCGCAGACACTTTGGGCATCAATATTTGTCACTGAAAAGGGCCCCGTGAAGTTAGGGGAGTTGATCTCTTTTTTATGGTTTTAGAAGGCGAAAATATCGGGGGAGGAGGAGGGAGGGAAGGCACGAAAAGAAATGAGGGGGGAAATTTGCCGGGCGGGCGAAGAGGAAGGAGGGGGTGGCGGCTCCTGGGAACGCTCCTGGCCGGCTGCGCCTCTGCGGGCAGCCAGGCCGCGGCCACAGGCCTCCTCCCACGAGCCACCTCGCCCGCATTTGCGGCCTCGGAACCCACACTCTGGGGGCTCCGAGCTCGCGGCCTGTGGGTGGTGGGTGAGCTTTCTTTCAGATGGAAACAATAAAGTCAACTTTTGTTTATGATCTACTCCTCAGCCACCAAGTTCTCACCTCTGCCTAACCGTTTCCATCTGGGAGTCGCAAAGATGTCTCTTTACACAGCCTCCCCTTCTTTCCCGCCCTCCACCCCGCTCCAGGTCTCTACTCTGCAAGACAGTGGCAGCTCCCGGGCTCTCCCTCGGCGTAGCGTTGGTCCCTGGGCGAAGTGGAAAGGGTGGAGCACTGCTCCAGCTCCAGGACGCAGAGCTAGGCATGCGGGGCGCAGCCTCGGGAAGACAGCAGCCCGCCTGCCGCAGCCGTTAAGGGTAGGGACGGTCTGCACCACGCACCCTGGGGTGTACCTCTCGGTCTTGCTTTTAGTGTCTTTTCTACTTCATGCCAGATTGGACACGACCCTCACCCTCCTACGGGTTGCTCTGCCAGCCGCGGGTGCCTTCTCAGGGGTTGTCCATTTCAGTGTATTCACTCGCATACAAAGGGATTAAACACAAACCCTTATCATCCAAATTAACTAACGTGAATGGGTAAAAGGGAGCGCGCACACTTCTCACCCGCACTCCCCTTTTTTTTTTTTTTTTTTTTTTTTCGCACTCCCCTTTTTAAGCCAGCGGACTGGGAGTTGATCCTCTTACTGCTGGTGTTAACCACCAGCTGCAGCATCTTCCGCAGGCTAAATTTCTTTCCCTGCGAGCTGTTTAATTTCCCTGGCGTTGATGGGGAGCGGGGCCCAAGGGTTGCCCAGGGCTAAAAGTCCCGAAGTGCGGTTAAACTTGCAGTGGAGTTGGGGTGGGGGTACAGAGGGGGGCACAGGTGCGCAAGCTCTGGCTGCAACACTAATGTGCGGGAAAGCGACCAACTCTAGGTTTCAGTTTCTCCTTTTCTTGCCTGAAGGTCTGAATCACACTGCCCAAAGGTGGGGTGCCTCACATAGCCGTCTCTTTATTCATCTTTGGGAAGAGTAAGAAGTGTTCCTCAATCTTGTCCTAGATTTCCCCCAAAATGAGCGCAAAGGGCGCTCTCTCATTCTGCGTGAGATTGGTGAGGCCAGAGTGGGTTCAAATTCCAGACCTACCTCTGACCGACTGAGCCAGACTTTAGACGAGTTCGTGAGTCTCAGTTGTGCCTCAGTTTCCTCCTCTGTAAAATGAGATAACAATTGCAACTACTGTGTCTCAAGTCGGTCATTAGGGCGAAATAAGGGAACAGAGACAGAGCATCTAGAAGAATGTGCTTTTATTTTGCCAAGAATCTCTTTGGCCGTGGCTTTCCCGCACTACAGCAGTCTGTTGTGGCGTTTTCACTCTTATGATAGTTGCACGTTTTTTCCTCATTGAGAGCAGCAGAGAGAGAGAGCAGAGAGAGAATGAGAGAAAACGTTACCCTCCTTGAAAAAGCCACCATAGTTCTTCCTGAGAGTGGGGGGTCTTTGGGGGTCCCTCTCACAGATGACATCACCTAGTGCTCAGTGAGCAGCTGTGTTCTTCCAGTGTGTGTGGCTAGAGAAGGCTCTTGGTGCAGAAGCTCCTCAATGTCACAGTCATAGCTGTTCTCAAACACTCAAGAATTCACATCAAAATTAAAAGAAAGCTAGAGAGGGGAGATGCTGGTCCAAAGATACACATTTGCAGTTAGACAAAAGGAATGAGTTAAAGAGATCTTTTATGGTATAGCATAGGAACTATAGTTATGTATTCTTTTTTTTTTTTTTTGGTATTGGGAATTGAACTCAGGACCTTGCGCTTGGAGCTTGTGCCACTGAGATACATCCCCAGCCCTAGTTATGTATTTTTTAAAATAAATGATAGTAGGCAACAGGGAGGTAGACCTTTTGCAAATAAGAGGCAGACCAAGAGCTAGAGGGAGGGAAGAGGGGAAGCGGAGGTAAAAAGACTTAAAATGTGTACAGTTCCAACTCTGCACAATGAAGGTAATCACTGCCTACTGCAAACATGTACTAATAATTTTTTTTTAATTCTAGGAGAGTGGATGTTAAGGGTTCATAACACAGCAATGATAACCATGGGAAGTAATGGATTCATCAACTAATTAAATACAATATGTCACAGCAAATATGCAATCAGTCCTTACCTGGGGGCTCTGCTTCTGTAGACTTAATCAATTGTAGGTTGAAAATACTGGGGAAAAACTGTATCTGCACTGAAACTACAGAATTTTTTGGTCATTATTCTTTAAGCAATCCAGTCTAACAGCTGTTTATATGGTATTTGTGTTGTATTATGTATTATAGACAACCTAGTGATGACTTAAAGCCCTGGTGCTCAACCTTTTTTGGGCACCAGGGACTGGTTTTGTAGATGACAATTTTTCATGGGGGAAAGTGGATTGGTTTCAAGACGATTCAAAGGAGCTTGCAGCCAAGAGCCCTGCGATGCACACAGTTCTCAGTGGAACTCGTGCTCCTTCCAGAATCTAATGCTGCTGCGGACCTGACAGGAGGTGGAACTCAGGCAGTGATGCAAGTACTTGGGAGCAGCTGTAAATATGGAGGTGGCTGAGCTCACTTAATCTGCTGCTCACCTCCTTCTGTGTGGCCCATTTCTGAACAGGCCACAAACTGATATCAGTCAGGGATTGAGGGTAATTGGAGCTTGCGCCACTGAGTGGAAATCCCTGCCTAATTTCTAAATAATCTTCATTCCTAGTTTAAAATTTGTTTTCTAAATTGACATAAAATTATAGGTACAACATTAGATTGCTCAGCTTGCATTATTTTAACAAATACTCAATTTAATAACTTTTGTAAAGAAAAGAAGTTTACTAGGGCCCAAGTTTACTTCAGGGGCACAGTGCCTGCCTGTGCCCAGGGATTTGGGACCCCTGATTTAAAGACCCCAGGAAGATGTGCATGAGTAGTATGCCAACACTCCACCATTTTGGATATGCTGACCTGAGCACCTATAGATTTTAATATCCAAGGGGCTTATGGAACCAGTTTCCCACGGTACTGAGGGACAACTCTACACTTCAGAACGTCTTGCTTGCTCTGATTTGGCTTTGGTTTGTCCTCCAAGGGTCCATGTGACTAGAATTTTTGTCCCCAGGGTGAAACTATTGGGAGGGGAGCGCCTGGGAGACCTGAGGCCAAATGGAAGGTCCTGAAGTCACTGAGGGGTTACCCTCCAAAAGAATTAAAGTAGCTCTTGTGGAAGCTCTTGGTAATTCTCTCTAGACAGTTGCTGTAGAAGCCTAACCCTGGCCTCACTGAGCCCTGTCGCTTCCTGTCTCAAGATGTGATCTCTTGCTTCTGTGCACATTCCCACATTGCCTGTCTGCCATGATGTGACAAGCTGTGGGCCCTGGACTGAGCACAGGCAGGCACTGTGCCCCTGAAGTAAACTTGGGCCCTAGTAAACTTCTTTTCTTTACAAAAGTTATTAAATTGAGTATTTGTTAAAATAATGCAAGCTGAGCAATCTAATGTTGTACCTATAATTTTATGTCAATTTAGAAAACAAATTTTAAACTAGGAATGAAGATTATTTAGAAATTAGGCAGTGATGATTAAATATTACTCTGTGCTCAGTCTCCTAGCTTCTAAAGATCTCTGTTGAAGAATACAACGAGCACAAACAGATTTATTTATTGCTATTTTTACTACTATTGCGTTAGGTCCATAGGTTTGATGTGTAGCTCTCGAACACTGAATGATGGACTTGTGTGTGTGTGTGTGTGTGTGTGTGTGTGTTTCTTTTCAATTTTAGAAACTAAGGATTTGTGGGTTTAAGAAAGGGGAAAAGGCAAATGAATAGCAGGAAAAGAACTAATGAGTGGATGGTAATTTCAGCCAAGTTGCTGTAAGAGGAAGTGCTCTGGATGACTTCATATCCTTCCCACCACCTCCCGTCTCTAACATGCAGAGCAGATTTTCTAGATTCACTAAGACGCTGATGTTTTAATCAAGTGACAAAGTGTGGAGAGTCTTGTCAGAGTAGGGAAAACACAAATGGAGCCGGTCCTGCTGTGTTTCTGAGGAACCAGGAAGTTGAGCCATGAAGGGCACTGAATGCCTGCCTCCCACTCTGCAGTGAGTACGACTACAGTGGCTTCTTCTGAAGGCACCTCCAAGAGCTTTGAACCCAACACACCAGTTAGGCTTGAGGGATCTGAGGAGCACTGAGGGGACCTGGGATGCCATTGGCACACAGCAACCTGCTGTCACCAAGCATTTTACTAAGTAAGGGTTAGTTTGCTGTATGACCTCAGTTTACCCCTCTGTGACTGAAGGAGAGTCCAGTCAGACCCCTGTGATTCAGGGTTGGCTGATGTCCTTCCTGTCAGACACTTTTCTGCCTTTGGCACGTGAGCATTGTCAGGAAGCATCAGCTTGAGGCTCCTTCTGCCCACTCTTAGCACCACGAACCCAGTGAGCAGAGCATCTGTGAGCACCAGCAGCGAGCCAGGGCCTGGGAATGCCCAGCAGAAGGGGCTTGGCTCTGCCTTCTACAGACTCATGCACTAAAAAGAAGAAAGTGTTATCTGGATGTCAGACTGCGCACCACAGTCACTCTCAGTGCCCTTTTTAGAGGCAATGGCATCAATGATCCCATGGGGTTGGAAGTGTCTCTAAACTTTTGTTAGTGAGCAGTCCTGGTTCCTCTGCTCCCTGCTGGGGACCAAGTGGATTCTCAGTGCAATAATGACATGAACAGGCTGTATCTGGCATGAATCATGCTATTGGTGCAGTCAGGTGAATGCAAGAGGGCCCTGGGGTAGCCACAATCTCTGCCACCTTGAGGATGAACAGTGAGGGTATCTGCACCAGAGCCACACCTGCAAGGAAACCATAGTGGGGTGACTTCCCAGGATTTGTCTTTATCCCCTTTGAGGCAGCTCAGCTTTGCACTCTCAGCCCTGTTTTTATGTTTATGACTTGATCACTTCTGTTCTCTCTGGTAGCAGCGCCTAAGCTGCTGCGGCTCATCAGCACTGCCTTTCTCCTGGCTCAGATGCTTTCAGCTTCTCTGCCCTTGTTGGGAAATCTTGGAGACTTTACACAAGTACCTCACAAATCTCATGCTGTCAGAGTAGCTTTTGTTCTGTTTTAAATAAACACTACCTGCACTAATTCCTTGCTCCTGAAAGTGTGGTCCTCAGACCAGCAGCGTGGCCATTGTGAGTACCTGGAGCTCCTTAGAGATACAGAATCTTAGGCTCCTCCCTTGGCTTCACCCAATCACAGCCTGTACTTGAAAGTGATTTCTGGTTGATTTGTGTGCACTTCAAACTTTGAGCACTGCTTCACCTGAAGTGGGGGTCACCATTCAACAGCTGATGGCTGCCTCGTGGTCCAGTCCCAGGTGGGAATGGCCACCCCAGGATAGCTGGAAAACCAAGGCGGAGGGACTCTCAGGCTCTTCTAACTGCAAGTCATTAACCGCTTAGATTGCAGGCTTCCTGAGACAGGATGGGTTTTGCAGCTCAAATATTCAGCCTAATGATTGCAGTACTTCCAGGAAGTATTGTCGATTTCTATGTGAAATGATCCTATACACGTCTCCAGGGATGGACAGTAGAAGAAACTCAATGGAGTTCTGTGGAATGAAGGAAAATTGAGAGAGAGAGACCTCAGGGATTATTTTTTCTTTAAAGCTGGAACTAATTCTACAGCTAATCTCTTACTTGGTGATATTTAACAGTTTATTTTTGGATGTTTGAACACTGAGTGGGTGAAGTATAAATATAACTACTGGGAAAGAATATTTGTAGGGAAATTGCAGGATGGTGAAGGTGTTGCCTTCCATGTTTTGATGACAATAACGCTCAGAAAGTGTATTTTGGGTGCTGTGGGTTGTGTCTGTTCTAGGCTGATTATTTTAGATAAGTGGCTTTATTTTGGGGGGAGGTGTTTATGTATTTCTTGCCCTTCATTAGCTTGGACAATCACCCACAAGTTATCACTTGGGGAGGTTTTGGCTTAGGATGTTGGGAGAGTTCTTTCCACAGCCCTCAGAAAGTGAGCACTGCACAGAAAAATTTCATCTCCTCTGAGGCGCTAGTTTTATCAGAAAACAAGAGGTATATGTTGCTAAATATAAAGGTATTAAATTGCAGTAAGTAACTTAGACCTTAGGGTTATTTAAAATAGGTTCTGTTGTACGGCCCCCAGTCAAGTCTCTGGCATTTGACACAAGCCCAACCTGTGCAAGCGGGTTTCCCCTCCCCCTTTCTAGGACCTGAGATTTCTGCCATCATTGTCGTCCATCACTGGAACTCAGCATTTACTGGGTGCCAGGCCCCGGCCCTGGCAGCGTTGGAGTCACTGGGAACAAACGCAGCTTCTGGAGAATCTGTAAACTTCCTCATGTTAAAAGAACCAAATTAAGGAGTCCTTGAGCGCAAATCCCCATCAATACCTGAGGCAAATTTGCCGCTTTATTGGTCCATGTGCCAAAAATTGTTCCTCCTGTGTGAAGTGCCAGCCCACTTTACTTCTTTATATTAATCAAACCAGTTGGAGAGTAATTTGAGGATTTAGAAATCCCCTTCTTTAAAAGCTCAGTTGTCTCTGAGGACTTACATTAGGATGAACTGTTGTAACCACATTTTATTTCTCTGTAACACTAAACTGCAGAAAGCTGTAAGACAGCAAGTTTTGATTAGGGTGAAGGTAATTTTGGAAGTCTAGTCTATTAATTTTTTGTGGCTGCCAGGCAAAATGCCACAAGCCTGTAATTCCAGGTACTTGGGAGGCTGAAGCAGGAGGATCGAAAGTTTGAGACCACCCTGAGCAAATTAACAAGGACTTGTACCAAAAGTAAAATAAAATAAAAAGTGCTTGGGATATAGCTTAGCAGTAGAACGATTGCTTAGCATGCACAAGTCCCTGGATTCAATCCCTGATACTTTAATACTGGAAGGAGGGAGGGAGAGAGAAGAGAGGAGGACCACAAATTTGGGTGGTCCAAAGCTGGAGTCAATAACCCTGGGCTGAAGTCATGGTGTCAGCAGGGCCACACTTGTCTGGAGGGCCTGGAGGGGAATTCGTTTCTTGCCCCTTCAGCTTCATGGCTATCACTGTGTCTTGGCTTGTGGCCATGTCACTCCATTTTCTGCCTCCACTGCCTTCTCTTCTGTGTGTGTCACATTTCTGTCTGTCTCATTTCCTGCAGCACTACGTATGGTAGTACTAGGACCCTCCTGGGTAATCTGGCCTCAAGATCCTAAGCTAAATCAAATCTGCACAGTCCTTTTTGCCGCATAAGGCACGATCCATGGGTTCTAGAAGTCATGACTTAATGTCTTTTGCGGTTATTATTCAGCCTCCTGCACTTGGTGCAATGCCATACTGGAAGCTAAGACAGCATATGTGCCCAGGACCCTGAAGGCAAGGTCGCTGGATGGTGGCAGAATTGTGGGCAAGTGTAACGGAGGAAGTAGAGGAAAGAAAAACATGTTTCAAAGCTTGAGCAGTGCTACCCTTCTCCTCCCCTCTTTGCCCTTCTCCTTCCTCCTCTCTCACCCCTCCTGTGTGGGAGGACCCTCACTGCAGACATCAGAATTGATGCCACTGTAACATATTTCTGCTGCACTGAAGTGGGGGTGAAGCGAGCCACGTCACCCCAGCATCACTCCAGCAGCCGAGCATCAGATACCAGTGCAAAAAACACACCAAATGTGGGGCTGGGGGTTTAGCTCAGCAGCACAGCGCCTGCCTCGCAAGTGCAAGGTCGTGAGTTCGATTCCTGGTACCAGAAGAAAAACAAAACAAAAAAACCCCCAAAAAACCCACACCAAATGCAAGCTTTTACTTTTCAATAAAAAGCTGTTTGTGTCATTAAAAGCTCTATTATGTTGATGTATAAGTTGTTTTTTTTTTCTAAACTAAAACCTCAGCCTTCAGGTTTAATTGAAGTGTTGGCACTTTTTGATAAATAAGTGGGTTCTGGGCACTCAGGCACTCGGTTTCTAAAAGGTTCACCATCACTGAGTTAGATGTTTGCATTTATTAACCTCTGGCCCTTGTTACTATTTACACACACACACACACACACACACACACACACACACAATGGCTCTCAGTGCTTGCTGACTAAAACCTGGTCTTTCTTTGCTCTCCTCCAGCAACCGTTCTTCTTGTTGCCCATTGGACTTTTGAACAAGCCCGCTCATGCTTCCTGGGCTTGTGCTTCACAGAGATCTGGACACGTTCTGAGCCTGGACAGGTTCTGACTCTGCTCGAGTAGCCTCAGGTGAGTTGCTGAGCTTCAGTTTTTGCATCTATAAAGCAGCTGTGATAGCACTTGCCTTGCAGACCTGCTGTGATAATTCTGTGCTCACGTTTGTGAAGGTCCAGACCCTGGGGGCTGCTCAGATTCACAGGCATCAACCTGGCTGAGCGTCTGTGAAGCTCCTGCAGTGCTGCTGACTTTCGCTCTCATAGTACAGTGCAGACAGAACCTAGATGCTACCTTTTGGGAGCGAATAGCGTGACACAGAACTAGGAAAGGAATGGCTAGAGATTTGTGGGAGGAGGGTGTTGGCGGGAGGGATGTGGGAAGACTTCTTGTAGTAGAGGCTATGTAAACCCTGTTCTGAAGAGTGAGTGTATTCATTTTCTATGGGTGTGTAACTGATTACTGACAACTTGGAAACTTATTCTTACAGTTTTGTAGGCCACCAAGTCCAAACTCAAGGTGTCAGCAGGCCCACTGTCCCTTTCAGGGCTCTAGGGGAGACTTCATTCCTTGACTCTTTCAGCTTGTGGTGGCTCCAGGTTTATCGTGGTACGGCCGCACTCTTGCCTTCTTACCTCTTCACATGACTCAGCTCCTCTCACCTCCTCCTCTAAAGGCCCTCCCCACTGCATTTAGAGTCGGCTTGGATAACCCAGGATGGTTTTATCTCAAGCTCTTTAACTTAATTAAATTCTCAAAGACCATTCCAAATAAGGCCCCACCCTAGGTGCCAGATAAGCATGTCTTTAGGGGAGAGTGGGAACCATTCAACCCATTACAGTAGGTAGGAGGTAGCCATGCAAAGATAGGCAGGAAGGATTATTCCGGGAAAGGGATTAGCACAAAGGTGGGCTCAAGGGAATGAAAGAACTCTCCGGTCACGGGGAAGCACAGTGCAGTGGTCTTACAAGGTCATGAACCATGAGAAAGAGAGTGGTAGACAAGGAATGAAGAGTCAGGTCATGGGGTAGGGTGCTGGACTTGGCTCCAAGAAGTTCAGCTTCCTTATGGCACAGTGGTTAGGGTGAAGTGAGGGGTAGGCTATGCCGAACATATCTGACAGATAAGATCAGTGGGCTTGGAGAAGGATTAACCGTGGTGGAAGAAGGACAGGGAAGGTGATTGCTGATTTATGGTTCTGGAGTTTACTTGATGGTGACTGTACTGACTAAAGCTGGCAAATAGAGGAAGAGAGGGCACTGGCGGAGTGCTTGTCGGGGAGGGAATATAGGAGAGCGGATGCATTTTGTTTTGGCCATACTGGTTTAAAATTCACACGGACATCTATCAGTGGATAGCCGGAAGATAAGCGAGGTATGAAACTTAAGGCTAGGGATAAAAGAGGAATCAGCCTGCAGGTGCAGAGAGGCAGTGCGGTAGAAAAGTCCTGAGGAAGGTTAAAGGAGAAGGGCAGAGGGCCTGGGACAGAACCTTGGCAGAAATGAAGGGCAAGAAGCAGGTGAAGCACATCAGTCAGGAAGGTTGATGGGAAGGGAGAGGAAGAGCAAGGAAGGGAGAGAGCGGAAGAACTGCTCAGCAGGCTCCTAGCATTCCTAGGAGCAAGTGAACACGGCTCCAGGAAGGAGATACTGAAGGGATCTTGGAAACTCTAAGGGTCCAGTGGCTTGAATAGGAGACTGAACATCATCAACTCTGCAAATTTTTGAACAGTGGTAGAAATACAGGAGCTCAGACTCTTTCCTTTTTCGTTGACCTGGACCTAGAGGGGGTGAGTGCCTCTCAGGTGATGAAGTCACACTGGTGCTGGAGAAGACTGTCCTCCTGGCCATTGCCAGCTGGAGTTGATCGGGTGTATCATGTACAGCTGTTCCCCTCAGCCGTGGGGATGCAGCCCAAGGCCCCAGTGGATTCTGGAAATCAGGCATAGTACCAAACCCTGTAAGTGCTGCATGTTTCCTATGCAAGTGTACATGTCTATACATGATAAAGTTCAATTTATAAATTAAACACAGTAAGACATCAATAATAGCTACTAATAAAATAGGATAGTTATAGCAATACACATAATAAAATCGCCAGCCTCACCCTCCTTGAGCGTTGTGGTCATTAATAAGTAAAATACGGATTACTTGAGTACAAGCACATAGGCCTGATAATTGAGAGGGCTTCTAAGTGACTGACAGGTGGGTAGGGTATACAGTGTGAATACGCTGGACAAGAGTGAGTCGCGTCCCGTCTTGGATGACAGGGAACGGGATGGAACAGGACGGCGAGATTTCACCATGCTACTCAAAACAGCATGTAATTTAAAACTTGTGGATTGTTTATTTCTGGAAGTTTTCCTTTCATTTGGCCAAAGGTAACCGAAATCACAGAAAGGGATAAGGAAGAATCCGACAGTCAGATGTGGGAGAGCCCTGACACCAGCGCCTCGCGGGGCAGCAGTGCTGTGGTCTCGCTCACTTTCCCACAGCCTACAACGACATCAGTCAGTGTGCGCACAGCTTCTCTTACTTCCCAGGCACTGCACATATGTGAGCACTAAGCATTGCTCATGCAATCCCACAGCATGGCGATGGGGTTGTGTTTGTTTTACAAGTAAGAAAGTGGGGGCTTGGGGGAATTCAAGGTCACTTGATTTAAGGGTGTATAGCCACTGCTTTGCAAAGTAGGAGTCACATTCTCAACATGCCAGTGATCTTGCAGGCTTCTTTTTTTCTTCTTCTTTTGGAATTGAGGGTTGAACACAGGGACTTTGCACTGAGTTATACCCCCCGCCCTTTTTATTTTTTATTTTGAGACAGTGTCTTGTTAATTTGCTATGTTGCCCAGGCTGGGTTTGAAATAGCAATCTTTCTGCCTCAGCCTCCCAGAGGGCTGGGATTATAGGTGTGCAGCACCATGTCCAGCTTGTTCTCCCTTTTAAAGCCCTCAAGGATGCAATACACTCAGTAGTCATCAGATATTTGAGCTAAATTCCCTCTCACTTTTTACATTTCTGATGCTCCAGTTACATAGTCATGGCTTCTGAACTCTTTGTGTACATTTCTGGGTCCCCTTCCAGGCCCAGGATGATTAAAAAGAATCTTCAAGAATCCATCTATTATCTCTCAGCCCATCTCTCCTCTCCCTCTCTCTCTCTCTGTTTCTCTTTCTCTCTCTCTCTCTGAAGAAAAAGAAAAACCCCCTTAGATGGTTCTGATGCACAGGTTCGTGGTGCTCTATTTACTGGATGCTGTTGCTTTAGAGTGGGCTTATCAGTATTGGCTTATTGAGGTTATGTTGTGGTCGTGTATCGATATTAGATGTTTGCAGGTGGATATAATAGTGGGCAAAGGTTTTAAAAGTCTGTTATGTTTTGGGTTCTAATATATTAATATGGTAGTCTTTGGCCTTTTTTCTTTATAAGATGACAGTTTGACTCTCTCAACCCTTAACTTCTTATTGGCTCAAGAATACAATGTGTGCAAATAATTTAAAGTCTTCTCCCAACTGCAAAGCTCACTTTGAGACAAGATAAAAGATATTAGTATAATCGAAGATCTGGTAGCGGATAGTGCGGAGGCTTCAAGATGTAGGCAGATTTGGAGCGATCAAAGGTGAGTTGGTGCCCTCTAGTGGTTGAAACTATTCACACCCCCATTAGTATGTGTTTGCAGTACCTAACGATTACATTCACCCTAGGGGACTGATACATGTACGTAATACATTTCAGTTCCTTTCTCCCCCATTTCCTCCATCTCCCTTTTATTTTTCCAGCACCAGATTCATTTATTTATAAGACTGTAAAGTTAATTATGCCACTGGTTGTACAACTCAGTGATACAGTGTGTGCTTAGCATACTCAAGATCCTGGATTCAATCCCCACTACGTCCACTACCCTGTCAACAAATTTTAAGAAAGGGGCTGACCATTTGAAAAGTTGGCTTTAAAAGAGATCAAATCTGTATTTCTTGATGACAGCCATTCTTTCTGGAGTAAATGGAATCTCAGTGTTGTTTTAACTTGCTTTTCTCTGATGATGAACATTTTTTTTCATGTATTTATCAGACATTTGTACCTTTTGAGACATATTTATTTATTTCAATTTCTCATTTGTTAAATTGGGTCTTTGTTTGGGGTAATCTAATTTTTAAAAATTCTTTGTATATTCTCGGTATGAATACTCTGTCTGAGGTGTAGCTGCCAAACTTTTTTCCCATTCTGTAGGTTGTCTGCTCACTCTTGCTTACGTCTTTTGCTGCACAGAAGCTTTTTAATTTGACATAGTCCTACTTGTTGACTCCTGATGTTATTTCTTGTGCAATTGGTTCGGTTCAGAAAATCTTTACAAATACTTATGACTTCAGGAGTTTTACCTACCTTATCTTCCAGGAGGTTAAATGTTTCTGTTTTAATATTTAGATCTTTGAATCATTTTGATTTTAGCTTAATATATGGTGACAGCCATGGGTCTGATTTCAATCTTCTGCACATGGATAGCCAGTTTTCCCAGCCCTGTTTGCTAAAGAGCATATGTTTGGCCCCTTTGTCAAAGATCGGGCTGCTGGATGTGTCTGGGACCATTTCTGCATCCTCTGTTTAACTCCACTGGTCCACGTGTCTGTTTCTGGGCAAGTACCCTGCTGTTCTTATCATCAAGGGATATATTAATAACAAATGCCGGCAAGGCTGCAAGGAGAAAGGAACTTTTCTACGTGGGTGGTGGGAATGTAAGCTAGGACACCACTGCTGGAAGCAGCAGGGGGGGGGGTGCCTCAAAGTTTAAAATAGGAATTCTAGGGCTGGGGATATAGCTCAGTGGCATAAGCGCCTGCCTGGCAAGCACAAGGTCCTGAGTTTGATTCCTGGTACTGCAAAAAAAAAAAAAAGGAATTCTATTTGACCCAGGTGTTCCCAGTCTGGATACCTTCCCCAAAGAGTTAAAGATATTATATTACAGTATTCTGTGTACACCCATGTTTATAGCTGCACAATTCATAAGAGCTAAAATGTGAAAGTCGCCTGTAATACACAAACGGATGAATGGATAAAGAAAATATGGTATTTATGCACAATGGAGTACTACTCTGCCATAAAGAAGGGTAAACGAGTCATTTTTAGGAAAACAGATGCACCTTGAACGTATAATATTAAGAGGAAAAAAGGTCACACAAATTTAAAATCATAGGGTTTCTCTTATATGAAAATTCCAGAATATAAATAATTTACAGAGAAAAATAAAAGATAGGTAATAGAAAACAGGGAAAGAGAGCTTTTGCAAGTGGGAACAGACCGACAGACAGAAGGAGGAGAAGGGGAGGAGAAGAGGTGAAAAGGGTTAGGATGAGGTAAGTGCGGGCACCAGCTCCCCACGATGAACGCAGTCACTGCAGGGCGGACGTGTCCTAAGCAAAATTAAACAGACAAGAGGAGAGTCCGAGTGCAGCCCAAGACTCACTCTTCCACGGCCTGGCCTCGGCAGGACACCCACCTCCCTGGCTACAGGTTTTGTGTGTCCATCCGGAGGGTCGGAGGGAGGCACTAGTGAATAGAAAGCTATCGAAGTGTTTCGTTGGAGACCACTGTGAGTGAAGCCGAGGCGGAGGGCCGCTGTGTCCTGCACGGGGCCCGTCGAGGCTCTGCCCTGTCGCACAGGCTTTGTCCTCCACCGGCGTGGGAGTGCTGCGAGCCCTGGACTTTGGTTCATCTACGCTTGTGTCGTTCGCATTTGGCACGGGGTCTGGCGAGCAGAAAGGACTCCGTAAATGTGTACTGCAAAGAGGGAGTGCGGAAGGAGAAGGGTAGGCTGGCCGTGATTAATTTGCTCTGGAGCTGGCAGGAAAGAGAAAGTCTTGTGACGTGGAGCTTAGCACCACAACGCTTTGCATCAGAACTCCGTGAGGTGTCCCGCTGGGCCCCTGAGGCTGAATATCTGACCCTAGACTCAGGTCCCCCCTGAGTTCTTTAACTTCCAGCGCCAGCGAGCGCTTTTGCGCTCTGAGAGTCAGGCTGGAATTCATGTGCAGCGTTTCTCTGACGAGGGAGTGTGGTAGGAGTCAGTTCTCCTGCAAAGGCCTTTTGTGCTTCCTGGCCGGGAACCCGTCGGGCACAGAGCGCGGGAGCATAGGTCACCAGCGGTCACTGCTGCCGGGCCTGGCTCCGCCCACGCGGTCTGACCTTGACGAGCGCCCCCTCCTGTGGTTTCCTTTCCTGATCGAGCTCTGTGGTCACAGCCGCCGGCCCTGCCGCAACAAATCACTCCTCGCCGATTTCCTCCGCGGAGGTCCTACCTTTCTCGTCCCCTCCTACCTGGGCAAAACCGTGAGAAGAAAGACACACATGAAGAAAATAAAGTAGCAAAGAAGTGAAAGAAAAAAGGAAAGACATTAAAAGAGAAGTGGAAAAAGCACAGAGGAAAAAAGGAAGAGAAAGGAAAAGACAAATGAGATTTCATTAATTTGTGCTTCACACATTTACCAAGCACCTGATTTCACTGGATACGACGGTTAATCCTATGTGTTTAATTAGCGAGGCCATGGCACCCAGGCCTTTGGTGAAACATCAGTCTACATGTGAGTGAGATTTTGATTTTCGGTTTTTGTTCGTTAAGAAGATGAATGTTTAAGTTATTACTCTTTGAGTAGAGCAGCTGACCCTCCATACTGTCCAGGCTTCATCCAGTTGATTGAAAACCCCAACAAAAAAAGGTCTGGGATTCCCTGAGGAGAGGGAATCCTGCCTGAAAACTGCCTTGGGACTTAAGATGCCACGCAACTCTTTCTTGGAATCTTCATTCTACCACCTGCCCTGCAGATTTGGGGCTTCTGAGCCTGTATGATTGTGTGAGCCCATTCCTTAGAATAATCTTCTCCCCTCCCATCTCTCTCTCCTCTCCCTGTCCTGTCTTCTCCTCCCATATCTATCAATCTATCATTCATTCAACCATCCATCCAACTATCCACAAACATATACATACATATATGTGTGTATATCTCCTACTGGTTCTACTTCTGTGGGCAACGCCGATGCACAGCTAGTATTGTGTTAGGTGCTAGGCAGGGTGGTAAACAAATTTGCTCTTGAGGAACCTGTGGTCCAGTAGAGGTCGTCTTGGCAGCCTGTACCTTACATTAAGGAGTTGGAGGCTTGGTGATGGAGGAGGCTCAGAGGAGGGATGATGTGACGATGGTGTGGTCAGAAAAGACTTTCAGGAGGCGGAGGTGGGCAGAGGCCCAAGCGTTTGAGATGTTACAGGCTGCGGGAGTTCTGTAAAGAAAGGCAAAGAGGTGGGAAATAGCTGATGGGCCTGAGAAAGTGCCTCTCACGCCGTCAGCATCTGCTTGTGTCCATTTTGCAGCACTTCCTCAGAGCAGCCTTTCCGGCCTCTCCATGACCCCATGGTTTCACAGCATCCCACACCTCTGTTGTAGCACAGAAGCACATAGTTATTTAATATTTGCTGGGGTCACTACTTGGTGGTCTGTAATTTGGCTATAGAGTGGATTGGAAGCGCTCACTACTGCGGCAGGCAAAAGAGCTATGAGAGAGGTTAAAGGGTGGTCTTGGTGGCGGCTTTGACGTTGAGGAGGGAAGAGAGTAGGGAGGTGGCAGGGACATGGGGCTGTGCCCACCAGGGACACACCTGGTCCAGGAGCGAATGGTTAAACTGTGAAAGGATCTGCCAGGCAGAAGCACACGTGCTTTACATAACGCATAGCAGAGCACAGGGGAAAGACAGCACGGTTGAAAACAGCACAGCACAGCCGGAAACCAACAAGAAGTTTAGATTAGTGAAGCGTGTTGTGTGTAGCCATTGTCCTTCCTTTTACCCTAATAAACTGCTTAGCCTTGGTTCGGTTTCTTGCCGAAGCTGTTTTTCTTTTCTTCTCTCTCTTGCTCTTTCTGTATCCTAAATAAAGGCTGAAGAATCGGTTCAGGGCTGCTCCCTTCAGGCGCCCTCATGCCGGGCGCTCTTGGGACAGCCCCTCTGAGCCTCGTGGTGTTTGGAGCAAATTTTATCTCTGAGTAATCTTTTCATCCTTTGTGCCGCCAGAGTCACACACAGCCACAACAGACCATCTCCTTCTTATCTGTTATTGTTTCCCCTGAACGTGAAGTGGTTTCTGGCATCAAGCAGGTATGGAATGTTTGTCGAAGGAATGAAGAGGAATGCCTGACACATATGGTTACTTCATAATGTTTGTCCAGTGACGACATAAGCTTGTCACATTTCCAGTTATCTCTCAATAGGACAGCTGCTGGAGCATTGTTCTCAGTGTGGAGACATCCCGCTGCCCTCCCTATCTTCCTGAGGATCATCGTGTGGGTATCAGAGCTGCTGATCCTCACTGTAAGCACACAGAGAAGTTTCATTCTGTTCCTTATAGCTCATGAGGTTCCTTGCTTCTCTTTCTTCATTCTTTTCCCTTTTTTTTTTTTTTTCTTCTTTTCTCTTTCCTTTTTTCTCTTTGGAGCACTGGGATTGAACCCAGGGGTGCTACATCACTAAGCTACATCCTCAGCCCTTAAATTAAAAAAAATTACTTCAACAAGGTCATGCTAAGTTGCCCAGGCTGAGCTTGAACTTGTGATCCTACTGCTTCAGCTTCACAGAATGCTGAGATTACAGACAAGGGCCACTGCCCCTGACTGCTTAAACAGAAAGCCTGCTTCTTTTTGGATCTGTGGGCTGAATACACCCTTCCTCAGACGAGGTTCTGTAGTGAATACTGATGCTTGTTTGCTCTACAGTATGTATCAAAAATAGTGTTGGGTGCTTTACATGCATTATCTTATTTAATATTTATTCATAATCCTTAAAAGCGATAGGATCTCACTAAGTTACTAAGTTACCCAGGTTGAGTTTCAACTTATGATTACCTCAACTTCCTAGAATGCTGGGATTACAGGTATGCACCTCCACACCCAGTCCTACCTCTATTTCTGTCTCTAATTCTTCACTAAGTATCTAGCGAAAGAGTTTCCATTGTCTCCCTTCATTCTCTGAACCCACTTACCTTCGGCACTTAGCAGCCCCCCCGAAATCCAGCTGCTATTTCCATATACCAGTAACCTAGTCCCACACATCTCTGCAACCAAATCCAATGGACATTTGACATCTTCCAGCATTTGGCGCAGCTGACCCTCCTCCAAGCTTCCTACTCTTTGGTATCCATGGCGTCTCTTTCTTAAGCTCTCTGGCCTCTTCTTAGTCTCTTCCGGATCTTTTTTGCCTCTCCTTGGCCTTTAGATATAGCAGTCCCTCCTCTGTGTTCTAAGATCTTTTATCTCTTCCATTCAGCTTGAAAGATTTTGTTTACAACTAGATTTTCAGATGTCACCCGCATGCTACCTGTCTCTCTCTCTCTCTCCCTCCCTCTTTCTCTCTCTCTCTCTCTCTCTCTCAGCTTTTCTCTTGGCCTCTAGCTGTGTATCTCCACTTGGTTGTGCCTGAGGGAGATCACTCACACGGAGCACACTGGGACCTGGTCCAGCATCTCCTGCCTCGTGTGTGCCCCTGCTCCATATTTCCACTGACTGTTTCACGTACCAGTGAGTTGTGACACTGTGTCACCTGCCCAAAGATAATACAGGCATTACTGAGTGGTTTGCCTTCCCCACTTTGCAGTGTTGTTGATTCTTTTACTTAAGTATATTGTATTCCCTCCTGCTCTCCAACCGCCCTCTCCCTCCCTCATCCCTGCGCCTTGGTTCAGATGTGGTAAGGTGGTCAGCTTATTTCCAGCCTCTGCCTCCACTCTCCCTTCTATGCCAACCTCCCACGAGGGTCCAAACAGTTCTGTCTGTCCCACCAGTCAGATAACATTGCTTTCTTACTAAATTTGTCAGTGGTTTCCCATTGGAAGGCTAATGTTCTTTCCGTGTGCATAAGGTGATTCACTGAGTTTCCCACTGAGCTGTCCTCAGTCCAACAATCTATACTCCGGCATCAAACACTCTTGCTGAGGACGCTCTTGCTGTGTTTATCCTCTTAGTGATGCTTTCTCTTCTGGAGGAACTCAGCTCACACAGGCCTTCCCAGAGGCGCAGAAAGATGCCTGGCACGCCTCGCCCTCTCTCCTTGGTCCTAACTCCATACATGTCAGCATGGTATTTACCCTGTAGCATCACTGCTTATTTTCCACTCTGACAGTGAGCGACTTTCATGTTTCTGTCCCACATTTCTAATGCAGTGCCTGGCACCTAGCTCATGCTCTGTGAGTATTTTCTGGGATTATTTTGATGCCCCAAACTTTTTGGTAGCTATTCCCTTTTCCTGTGGGGCTTTATTTATTATTGAAGTAACAATAAATAAGTAATATTGATTATTCAGGGACCTGTTGGGTCTCCTGAGGGGCTGTTCCACACCCGTGATCTGTTACTCTTCCCTCATTCTTCTTTCCTTATTACTGGGCATTTTTCCCCATTCTCTGAGTTGGCAGAAAATTCTCCTTGCTCAATTCCCACCTTCAATTTTTCTTACTTCTGTACACGCTTAACATCTGGCTTGTTCTGCACAAATGGGCTCTGCACCCCAGGGCCAAGTCCCTGCTCTTGTGTGGCAGGAGAGGAACCTGGCCCTGGGTCCCTGTGAGTTTTCTGGCCTGGCTGTACCCCTCTGCTCACTGCGGCCTAATTACCAGGCCTTTCACCTGCCAGTGCCAACTCCTGGACTATTTTCATTTCTTCTTTTAGTTTCAGATTTCAGGTTTCTTCTTCTGACACTGAATGTCCAGAAAGAAAAGAGGGAGCGACATGTCTTCTCTAAGAACTAAATTTTTATAAAATCACTGTGTCCTTCCTGTCAGTGGCAGCTCCAGGAAGACAGGTAGGCTGCCTCTGCTTTCCCCTCACACCCTGGCCTTCTCTGCAGAGATCGGGCTCCCGCCAGCCTCCTGCGTTTGTCTCTGTCAGTTAATGAAAAATGTTCTCATCCTCAAATTGGGACACTAAAAACGAAACAAAACAAACAAAAACAAAAGCTCCTCTTGTGAATTTGTTTGATTAGTAAACATTAAAAATTTTTATATTATGTTTAAGGAGTCTGTAGGACAATTTCATTGAAAAAGAAAAGAATAACATTAAATAGGAATTTTTCTAGAAAACATGGGTTAGAGAATTAGATTAGATTAGAAAAGGAGGAAGAGCAGTATTTTAGCCAGAGTTTTTCTGTGAAAGAATTTTCAAAGTGTAATCCAGTCAACACTGCTTTTGTATTAGTCAAGTGTGTGGATATGTATGACCTAGTGTTTAAAAATAGTCTTCAAATAAATTAGGGAAGGAGACTGAGAGCATTGTACCACAGTGCTATCTGCACACCCGTGCTTATAGCAGCAGAGTTTGTCACAGCCAAACCTGGGAAACAGCCCAGATGCCCATCAGCTGATGAATGGATAAGAAGATGTGGCTTGTTTTATACAATGGAGTACTGCTCAGCCATAAAGGAGGATAAACTTGAGACATTTCTAGGTAAATGGATGCACCTTGAGACCACACTCATAAGTTAAATAAACTGGACACAAAGGTGTAAATATTGCATTATTTCTCTGATGTGAGAAAAAGAAAGTATAAAAAAGAACCAAAATGTGTAATAGATACTGTGAGATAAGAAGAAAATGTTCAAATGGGAAGGGAAACTAGGGAGGGGGAGGGGGAAAGAAAGGAAGGGAAAAGAAAAAATGCAAAAAGAAGGAGAAATGTCAACAAAGTCTTTGTAAATAAGGTAGGGAAGAGGGGTTGAAGGGAGAGGAGGGAAATGGGAAAAAAGGAAGACTCAAGATGTACCATGTACAGGTACAAATTCCTTGAGGAATGTGCTCATTATGTTTATCTAAATTGTACCAATAGACCTGGTTAGTAAAAAAGAAAAGGAGAAATGACAAGGCACACAGAAGAGAGAATTGCCTACAGAGAACTGGGCAAAGTAACTGTCACTAGCCATAGATGTCTAAAAAGTACAGCCAGAAGTCACACATGGGCTGAATTGTGTCCTCCAAATCTAAGACATGTGAAGTCCTTTCCCCCAGTCGGATGCTTCCTCAGAAACAGGGTTGGAAGTAGGGTTTTCATCAAGATGAGGTAATATTGGAGTCCGGTAGGTCCTTAATCCATATAATTGATGCCCTCACCCACAGGCAAGGTGAAGACAGGAGGACACCGTGTGATGACAGAGATGGGACTGGAGCAATGCAGCTGCATGTGGAACCCCATGGCCTGCCAGGAAGACCCACGCATAAAGAAAGACAGGGAGCAAATTGGAGCCAAGCCCCGACACACCACAACTGCAGACTTCCCTCCTCCAGAACTGTACGACAGTGCTCTTTCTGTTCTGTATTGCTGATGGCAACCTGGACGGCAGTCCTGAAAATGAACACAGGCAAGAAATGATGTTTAGGACAACAAGCTTTTGCTGTAAAGGTGAAAGATGGGGATCATTTTGGCCTCGCGGACAGCCCCCCCCCCCCCGTTAACATTTCAGTAGTTCAGCTTCCCCTATAAAAGAAACATTAATTAGGGTGTGAGAGCTCAGGGCTGAGATGAGACAAGGTACCTCTTATGTGCCCAGGAATGAAGCAGATATTGATTGATTTTTGGTTGATGAAGGCTGAAATTTACTAAAATCTGACTTGCAGAAATAATGTTTGCCTAAGGATAAAGCTCACTGAATTTACCCCATTTCATGGTCTACCAAATTTTTTCACATTGAATAGGATAGCTTTAATAACAATTGGAGTTTTCTGGTGAGATTTAGCTAGCTGCCCTTTAGTTTTGTTAACCAGTATTTATGTAAGATTCAGCTTCTTAAAAGTTTAAGATAATATAGTTCTCTTATGAATGAATATATTTAGGATTCAATAAAGTATATTTATCACCAGGAACCCCAAGTCAGGGTTTATATTGAAATTTACACTTAATAAATGTACCAGTTTATAAAGTTTGCAACAAATTGTGCTGCTTTTGACAATTTCAGCAACCTTCGAGTTTATTTTAGTTTTAGCTATAATTTATAATTATGGTTATATAATTTAGTTATAATAATAACTATATATAATTTAATCATAATTTAAAAGTAGTTGTTTCATATCAGCTAGTTGGCAACCTGTTCAATGAATGTCAGTTTCTTGTGTGTTTCACATTTTGGGTTCTGGGAATCATCTTTTGAATAAAACATAAGTGAAATATTCACTTGGTGGACTATTAACAAATCTGTGATCAGGAGGAACTCCAAAGGCAATCGAAGTTGAACATACATTGTTGGAAGAGAGAATTCCAATCTATCATTCATAACATCATTATCACCTACCCCCATCTAGCCTGCCTCCCACTTTATATTCTAGCTCATACTATCTTGTTCTTAACTCTGAAGACCAGATAGTTATTCCTCCTGAAACTGTCAATTGTCTTGCGTCAGAATGAATTTCCTATAGGTTAGGGCCTGAAGATAGTGTTTCTGGCTTAGTCGCTTCTGTGTTGAAGATAGGATCTTGGGTAACATTTAATGAGAATAAGCAATGAGATCTAAGCAAAATTTTAGATCTGTGATACCATTGTTGTAGTCTGCTCTGTTCTGTGACTTTCTAAAGCAGATGCTGGAGAGGATTGTGTGTTATCCAAGTGACTATCAGTAGTACCCCTCAGCAAGAGAAAGATCTGGGTAAGGTAAGTTGGCCAAGCATCAGACAGGTTAATCATGCTAGTTAAATTGGTTCAAGGTGGGGAGAAAATACTCCCTCAGAAATGTTGAAATATTTTATAAGCAAGTGTGTCTAGTTCCCAGGCAGCCCTAACTTGCTTGACTTGAATTTCAGCCAATCGCTAGGTTGTGATGTTGCCAAAGAAAACGATCATTGAAAGCCGCACAGGTAAGGTGTGTCACAAATCAGTCACTGCCTGCTTCTCCTAACAGGAACAAATTGGCGATTCTGCAAGAGAGGCAGATGCTTTTATCTCAGAGGAGGAAACCTGGCACAGCCCAGCTCCTTCCACGTGAAGTGGTGCCAAAGGACAATGCTCGGAGGAGACCTCTGGGTGTTCCCCACAGTGTGGGGTGACCAAGCTGCACGCAGGAGTCTGTCACACCACCCAGGGCACTCACCCTATCCATGAGGCCCAACCTCCTCAGAGTGGACTGGGATGATCTCATCACGCTGCATGCATTAATCTTCTTTCCCTTTTAAGCAAATTATCACAAATTTAGTGGGTTCAAGTGACACAGATTTACTCAAAAGTCCAAAATACATTTCACTGTGAGCTGATGTCAAGGTGTCTGCCGGACTGATTCTTTCTGACGGCTCCAGGAGAGAATCAGTTTCTTTGCCTTTTGTAGTTTCTGGCAGCCACTTGTGTCCTTGACTTGTGGTCCCTTCCTTCTTCTCCAAGGTCATCCCTGCAGTCTCTGCATTTGTCACTGCAGGACATTCTCTGGTCTGCAGTCAGACCTCCTTCTCTTCCTCTTGGGGTGGACTTGTGACTGGATGAGCCAGGGCGGTCACCCTATTGCAAAATTCTTAACTACAGCTGGGAAGTTATTTTACCATATAAAATAATAATTGCACATTCCAGGGGTTAAAGCATGCATATCTTTGGGGGCCAGTGTGCATTGCTTACCACCACTAACAAAGGCTCAGTGCTATTAGTTACTGTCCTGTGAACATTGAAAGCCAGAGGAGGTCTAGGGGAAGATACTGGTTTATCTGGGGCTTCTAAGGACCACCCAACTGCTTTGGGTGGAAATACAGCTTTCAATGCTATTGCTACTACTCCTGGAACACACACATACACATACACACACTTGTGCACATACACACACACATTTGTACACTTTTATTTTTGATCCCCAGCAAATGTCTCATTTGTTATATTTCATGTAGGGTTACTTCTTCTAGTTTATTTCCAGTTTAGAGCAGGATTTTTCAGCAGAGCTGTTCAGATTGAAGGGCCTTTATTGACCTCAATGCTGTGTCAATTACTGACACCAAGATATGAATCCTAGTCCTGCTCTTGCTACCAGCCAGTTGGCTAGCCTTGCCTAAACCTCTTAATCTCTCCATGGTCGGCTTTGTAGCACTAACATTTCATAGTTCTCCTAAAAATGGGACATATAGAGTATTGGTTGCAGTAGCTGTTCCTTGGAAGGAAAGGGCTATAAGTTGGGGAAACATTGTAGTAGGTGTAGACCTCCATCCACCTTGGGGAGTCACACTGTGGTAGGCATAGCAAGGGCTCTGGGAAGTCCCGCATGAATGCAGTTGGGTGACTCCTTGATGTAGGTTTTGTGAAGTGTTATAAAATCATGGACCACTCCTACTTAAAATATTTTTTAAAAACACTGATGAGCAAACCAGAAAAACTCAGTATAGGGATCTTTCAGAAAACAAAGACTCCAGCCCTGTGATCTTTAAAATGACTTTTGAAATTGAGAAGCTTTGTCTCTAAGCTGGCCCCCAAGAGTAGAAAGTGCCCTGTGTTGTCTTACCTGAGCCCTTGGAGGGTTTGCCCATCTTCATCAGCAATGTGAACAGGGGCACCAGGTCGAAGAGCCAGAATCTCTGAGCTAGCCCTGACGCAGTGAGATACCCTCACATTGTGAGTGACCTCCTCCCTGCCATCTATCTGCCTTTAAAGAACTCCAGTTAATCCTTTATGTATTTTTTCAGTGTCTTCCAGGAGTGTAGACTCAGGGCTAGAGATGACAGAGGAGATCTTGAGAAAAGTAATAGTATGGTTGAATAAATGCCATTTCCTCAGAAGCCAGGAGAAGGGATAGAACTTCCAGGCACTGAGCTCCTGCTAGCAGAGGGCTACGCTTCCTCCAACCGAGTTGAACTTCCTGAATATCGTGTAAGGTAAATATTATTATTCCCCTAGAGTAATGAGAAGGCCATGACTGAGAGAAGTTAGGGGACTGATCCGAGCCCGTGCCTAACTTGTGGCAGATAAGGATTCAGCCTGCCCAGAGGAGCTGCCCAAAGGCCTGATACGTGCAGACAGAGAAGACCCTTCTCTATCTAGGTGAAGAAGGGGTGTGCACCAGCCTGGAGAACCTGGGGGACTGTGGGAAGAGTTATCACTAGCATTTCACAAGGGATCCAAGGTTTGGGTTTGTAACAGTGGTCAGGTCATTTATGCTGGTTTCCTCAAGTGAGTGAGCCAGAGATCATCCTCTTCCAGCTGTCAAGATATCCACTTCCCTTGTGGGTAGGACTTGAACAGGTCTGGGAAAGAGGTTATAATGTAAAGCACTTATACTGTATGCCAGATACTGTTCTAGGGCCTTGAGACACTGCAGGGAAGAAGACAGACCAAAGCCATTGGCTTCATGCAGCTTACATGCTGGTGTGGAGAGAGGAAGGGAGGGAGAGAGAGGGAGAAGGAGGCGGGGCGAAGAGGAAGAGAGAAGGGGGGCGGCAAGGAGAGAGAGGGGGGAGAGAAGAATATTAGAAACTGATGAGTGCTAAGGGGCAAACCAGACCTAAATAAATGGATCTAGGAGTGGGGCTGATCCTAGATATGATGGTGGTGGTGGGACTCCTGCAAAGAAGATATTTGAGCAGACACCTGCAGATGATGGGAGAGTGAGTCAGGCATTCTAGTGATAGAGCATTTTGTGCAGAGCTGCAGTCTGGTCAGGTGCTGGGCAGGGGGGCAACCACCATGTTCCAGAAAGAACACTTGGGCTAACAGCATGACGGGAAGAAAGTCAGGGAGGAAGAGGGTGAAAAAATCATGCTGGTGAAGACCTCTTTTCCGTATGGAAAATCTTAGAAAAGGTGCAGTTGTGTATTCATTCTTTGTGCAAAATAAAAATATTAGAAATTTTTAAATGAAATATTTTGTGGTTTGGCCCAAAATTCCAGAGGACAGGAGCCTTTGCTTTTGATTATACTCTGTGTTGAGGGAACAAATATCATCCCAGGAATTTTTTCCCTAATCTTTCTTCTGTTTTATTGAGGCTATCTGGAGATCTGTTCATGACTTATGCATGCACAGAGAAGGAATATTTAACATTTGCAAGGTTTTTATGTTGCCTTGTATAACTTTTGTAAACATGAACAAGGAAACAAGACTCTTTACCACTGGATGAGTTGAGTTATAAGTACCTTGAGTTTCTTGCTCATTAGAACGACTTCTCTCAGTGGATCGTTCTGACTCTATAGCTGACCACCTACATGCTCCTGAGATAACCACTATACCAATCTGAGTGTTGCTTCCTTGATCTGCACTGTAGGTGAGTATAGAGTGGATAATCTACAATGTCCCTTGCATTCCAAAAAGCTCATGTTTCACTCTCTCTAGCAAAGAACATTCCTATTCTGTGTATACATCCCTCAGAGGTCACACCAGCACTTTTCCATTCTTCTTGCCTGTGGGCACAACATGAGTAATTTATAAATGGGCTTGCAAAATGGGAACAGTGTATCCTTTGGACCAGTCTCCTATGTCCCACATGACTAGTGCTCCGGTGCCAGAGAGCTTTCCAAGGACAGATTCTGTGTTTTTCTACCTCAGTGCCTTTCCCTTGTACCACCTCCCATGAAGTCTATATAATAATCAACTTCATGATTCTACATAACATATTCACACAATTTTAGATCCTGTATTTTAATACAGGACCGTCATTGGATAACCGAGGAAACTGAGGCTCAGAGAAGTCACTGGCTTTCCCAAAGCCACAGAGTATGCCCAGTGGGCTGGAGTGGAAGAGGGAATCCTGTTCTCTGAATGCCAGCTGAGGTTCTATCTCCCACCTCTTGCTGCTTTTATTTTTCCAAAAGCTGACCACGCCCCATCAAATAGTGATATGCCTGAAAGTACTTTTAGGGGATGACAGAGAACTTTGAAAATAAGAAAGGTTTTGTTTTAATTTTTAAACACACTCCTAGACCCAATGGACAACCAAACTCAATTTTCCTGGAAATGCCGGATCAAAACTGTAGAAAGGTACTGTTCCAAACCCTGAAAAAATAGAAAAATAGAAGATGCAGAAGAATCTTAGCTTCTTCCTGCTGTCTTTCATCTCTTGCTCCACTAGGTGTCCCCTTCGTTAGTAAATTGCAACCAGAATGCAGCACCCTTGTACAGCTGTTTGAAGTGAAGACTAGGGGGAGATTCAGCGATAAACAGCATACCTTCCTGCTAGCGAGGAGGGGCTCACTGAGGGGGAAGCTGGCCTTTCTGGAAGGGCCATGGGTTCCGACAGAACAGCAGTCTAACCCAGGGGAAGAGTGCCCAGCAAGCTGTAATTAGAATGCAAAGATTAAACGTGAAAGAGACACTGTCAAAATCCAATTTCCACCCCAGGAAATGAGCAGAGCTCAGAATAGATACAGAACATGATTAAACTGCAGGATGGGGTTCTGGAGGGAGCGCTGGTGAGCTGGCACGTCTCCAGCTAGGAGCTGTCCTGGACCTACACTTGGGGTCACTGCTGAGTCAGCTCAGGGGAGCCAGGCCCTTTGCTGCTGATACAGAGAAGCAGGGCGGTATGTGTCACCTGGGGTGGGTTCCTGTCATCATGACCCAAAACCGTTTTTATCACTTAGTTCGGAGGGAGGCACCGCCAAGGGGATCTCCACTGTTAACCTACACTTAGTCGCTGTCAATTGACTGGGTCAGGGGGAACCTTAAGTCCCTGCTTTGTAGTGGTCCTTGCAGCGCTCAGACTGCACTCACTCCGCCGTCAATCCAGGGTGGAAAAAACCTGCATTTGATCAATCACAATGCCATTTCAGATGGAAAAACTCTCCAAGTTTTCTTTAACATCCTTTCTCTTCCCACAGCCACCCATAAACCACAGCCAGTTCCCTAAGGACACTTTGTCCTGAGCAGGGTCTGTACCTACCCAGCACTGATGGGTACAGAAGGATGCCTTCTGAAACCACTGCTCTGGCACTGGGTAGCTAAGAGACCTTATTTTGGGCCTTGGATGAGTGGCTTAGCTTCTTTGAGGCAGAATACTATAAAATCTGGTTTCACATGAAGTGACCATGTGAAATATCTGGCGTACAATCTGACCCTTGCTACATGCCCAGTGGGGGGAATTTACTTTAAGTGACTGTTTATGTAGGTGAATGGGTCCATTCCTTGCACCTGTTCATTGCAACTTCCCGAATTTGCCTGGATGAAAACAGATCTTATGAAGCCAGGTCACACATATATATGGTTTACACTCTTTGCTAGGAACTATGCCCTCGGCACAGTCTTCCTGCCTTCCAGGGGCTGAGTCTAGTGGGAAGCATACACATGCTTTTGCACAAACAAAAGGAATGCAAGGGCCTTAAGCAGCATGGCTTCTGGGAAGCTGGGGTAACTTCATAGGAGAATCTCAAAGGATGAGTAAGTTTAGCTGGTGCGCACAGTAGGCAGAGGCTACTGGGTGTAAAGGCATGGAGTGTGAAGCAGGGCTGCGGTCAGGGCCAGAACAGCTGCTCCATGAGGCTGGAGAGCTGGGAGCAGACTGGCTGGTGGGAGAAGGGACGGGAAGTTAGCCAGGGGTCGACACTGAAAGGCTTTGTTCTGTCAGCTAGAGAGTCAGAATTTGATAGGGTACTTTGAAAGCCTTTATACAGACTGGCTTCAAGAAGATGAGCCTGGGGCAGAACAGAGGGTGGAAGGGCATGAGGCAGGGAGCCTGGTTGCGATTTGTTACAGTAAGCAGGGGAGTAGGCGGAATCCTCAAATAGACCTGGGCGTAACACTGGAGTAGTATTTCTGACCCAGAGTCTACTGGCTTTGGAGATTCGTTCACTGAGGACGAAATGGAGCACAGAGATGGGATGACTCCAAGTTTCCCAGCTTGGGCAGTGGTGAGGTGCTCTGGAGGGAGCCAAGGGGCCTGCGCTGCAGCGCGTGAGCCCAATGTGCACGTGGACAAGCCAGGTGGGGTCCAGATTGCTCTAGAAGTGCAGAGGCGGAGCTCAGTCAGGCTCAGTGAGGCATTCAGGGATGGTCGGAGGCTGGGAAGCGGTTGAAGCTCTTGGGATGGGTTAAAGCAGTCAAATCACTCAGGCCTTTGGAAAGCTGAGTGAGTTATTTAAAGTCGGAACTGCCCACCAGATCTTTACACCTCTTTGCAGGGTGTAATAAATTGCAGTAAATGATCCTAAGTACAGGATTTGCCATCTGCTTCACATGGCTGATGGAATGTCCTTTGATTTCTAAAATTTCTACTCAACTGAGATCCAAGCTTTTCAACTTAGGGAACCAAATATTGTGCATACTATATGCTTCACCCTCAAGGAATAGGGACAAATGTGAGTATTTTCTAGGGACCATCAGCTCAGAGTCAGCGTGACTGCTGGTGTCTTCTGAAGACCTGAGGGCTGGCACTGGAGAGGTGTCACTGAGGCCCTGCAAGGACCTCCCAAACCCCTGGAATCATCAGAAGAAGAGTGTACTGCATCCAAGAAATTTCATGATGGGTCTGCTGTAACTGGAAGATAAACTCTATGAGAGCTGTCCATTCTCCGACAAGCTTTCCTTATACGTTGTGTGGCTAAACTGAAGATGCTATAGCTTCTTATTCAAATGAAATTTGAACGCTAAAAATCTTTAGAGGGTCACTTCCTTCAATGTCTTCTCACCATAATATCCCTAGGATTGTTGACAGTGGCTTGTCATTCTTGCAGAATGTGCTCAAGTAGAACATTCCTCCCTTTTCCTGCTCCTGCTATGCTTCTGGCCATCAGAGAATTTAAATTCCCTTGGTGTAGAGGAAGAAGAGGTCTCCTACCAAATTCTCACTGTTCCTAACTCAGGGGATGGAAGAGCCACACTGGGGATGTCCAGCAGCACAAGGGAGAAGACTGAGGCAATATGAGAAAACTGTCCCTGTTCATGCCCACAACCTTCTGCCCCATGTGTCACTCAATTTTTCTAGGAACACGGGGCGACTGTTGTGTTCTGGTGCCTTGTCCTATGAGATAAGGCCACAACAGCATGGGTGGGAGGCTGGTCTCCTCTGAGGAGGACAGACTTTTTCAGTGTTGTTTTTCAGGGAAGACCAAAATCTCCTTTCAGGAAGCAGCGCCTAGAAGTTGTGTGTGGATCTCGGAGAGATGGGAAAGGGAGCCACTACCCATTTCTCGTTTGTCGTCTCTTCAGGATTCTGACTGGATACCCAGGGACTGAGCAGTGCCAATCAATTAAGTGGCAGCAAGCTGGAAGTGCAGGTTGCTGGTCACCATGGGGCTGACGATGAATGATGTATACCTTTTCAACCAGACTGCAAAGGCACATCGGTCTATATTTCCTTTTACCCATCTCTGGTGCTGAGTGAAACCTGACTTTGGTTAGAAGTAAGGAGAGGGGTGTGTGTGTGGCTGCTCCTTCTCCTTATGCCTCCCCTATCACCACTCAGCCTTCAGCATGCCAGAGCATGGGTGGCCTGTAATCAGGAGATCCCAGTGGCTAGATCAGTTCTCAGAGAAAAATGCTGTGGCTTGGAGATCCAGCTTCCTTTTCTTGCATTAAAAGTTCTACTTCCAGTGCCGATCGTGAACCATCCAGGCTTCGACAGAGGCAAGCCCTAGCAGCAAGCCAAAGCCTGGAGAGGCAGGAAGGCAGAGAGCCGAGGGCAGAGATGGGCGCCAGGGGAGTGGAGCATGGTACCTGAAGCACTGGCGTAAAACCCGGGAAGAGGACTGCTAAGATTCCAATTCCCAAGAGACAGACAGCGGGGTAGAGAACTGGGCTCACTGGACGCTGCTGCCAGGCTCCTCACGGATCTTTCCATTTCTCCTGCAGGAGGAGGCTGGCCTTGTGTTAGAGCCGCATTGTTCAGTAGGATAGCCACTGGCTTCAGGTGGCTTTTTAAATTTAATTTTTAATGAACTAAACTTAAGAAAATTTTAAAGAAAAGTTCAAAATTTGGTCCCTCATTTGCACCAGGCTCCTTTCAAGTACTCATTAGGCATACGTGACTAGTGTGGGGGACAGTGCTGGGCTCTGACCTGAGGGAAGGAGTGGTGGGGTCAGCGCTGCAGGATGTTCCCGACCCTCCAGGCGAAGAAGAACATCGTGGTTATGGGCACATGGACCTTGCTGGGCAGTAGACCAGGCATCAGCAGCACTGTCCCCTGATCCTACTTCTGCAAAACACTCAACTACATTGCCCAGTGGGGTCCAGAACTCCTCAAAATCTTCTGGCCACTGCTTTCAAGCATTGTCCCAAAAAACCCTTGTACAAATACACGTGTGTCTTTAGAATGTTCACATGAATGTTGTACATCTTTTGCCACATAGAAAAAAATTAAAAACCTGAAACATTTGCACAGCCTCTCTTTTATGGGGAAAGTGACCTAGAGAGTTAGAGGAACAGGTAAATGTCATGGGGATACAGAGAAATACAGCCATTCTATCCTTGTGAGGTTGGCAGATTGGTTGGTGCTATAGTTTGGATCAAGAATGCCACTACATGTGGATCACTTCACAACTTTTCATCCTACAGTTAGGTCCTGATAATACCACCATAAACTGAAAACTCTGTAAGTCAAAACTGCATTTAATCTCTCTAGCCCCTTAACATCAGAGCTCAGGAACACAATCCAGGGTAGAGTGTCAGTTGTTCCTCTGGCGATTGTCCGGCTAACTGGGAGAAGACCTAATATTGCTAGTCTGGGAAAAGGTCAAAATTTGAAGTACTGTTTCTAGTGAATGTACGTTGCTTTCACATCATAGTAAAGTTGAAAACTGTAAATGGAACCATGCTACATGGGAGACTGTATGCTTTAATTCTCAATTTAACTCCCATTTGACTGATGTGGGAACTGAGGCATAGAGAGGTCTCATAATTTGTTGAAAGTCTCACAACCAGGAAGTGATCACCTGTGTCATCCAAGTGGTGAACAAGGATGATGAACTCAAAGCATGATCAGGCATCAGGATTTACATCTGAAGCTCCTGGCCTCTCCTCCAGAGATTCTGTACCAGTAGCTCTGCAGCAAGACCCTAGCAATTGTGTTCAGCAATTCCCGGTTGTTGGAGGAGAGATGACAATAGCACCGTAAGCTTCATGCTGAGGCAATTTTGAGAGACCAGGGATGGTGGTGGAGGCCCTGGTAGGGAATCTCCTAGAGACATGCGAAGTTTAAAGATGTTCCATTCTGTGAGTTTTGTGTGACAACAGCAGGTTGGAGGACAGAACACTGGAAAATGCCCCACCGAGACAAGGGTGGAGGAAAAGGCGGTGGTGAAGAAACCTGAACCTAGTTTAGCCCTCCCTCGTGCCAAACCCGACTCCCCAGTTTACCTTCTGGGAGGGGCCTCATCAGACCTGGAAAGTGGTCACAGTAGCAAGGAAAATGTCCCTGAGCCCCATAAATGATGCCTTGTCGTGGGTGTAACCTGGGTGCTCAGGGTCCCGAACCCAGGCGGTGGGTCTGGCTCTGCCCTGTCAGGTCACTGACGCAGATGGCTGAGCAGGGGGGCCCCTGGCGAGGTGCATCCCCACAACTTCTCTGCTTTGGATTCTGGATCAGGGCCTCATGAGCACCAGAAGGGGAAGGCAGTTGTGCAGCCTGAGTCTTGGTCAGCCCCGGGGTCAGCATGAGCTGAAGCCAAAGCTGCTTTGTTCGCTCTCTCCTTTAGTCTGCACATACCTGGCACCTGCTGGGACCGAGCTCATGCTGGGACTGGCTTCAGCAGCTCTTGTCACTGACCTGGAATAACCTTTTCCCCTGTTCTCAAGCCCTGCCCTGCCCTGGGGTCCCAGCTCTGCACTCACAAACAGGGCAGCTCTGCCAGCCTGCAGTTCTGCAGAAGCCACCTTGGGTGAGCCAAGCACCTTTGCTTTAGGCAAACTCTGTCATTAAAAAGAGAAAGAAAACCCAACCCTTAAATTTTGTCTCCTTTTGCCATAACAGATTTTAGGTCATTTATAGAACCATTAACAGTTGATAATCTGGTAAAGGGAACAATATAATACAGGACACATATTTTATAAGATTGTAATAGTCACCCAAAGAATGCTACACAAAAGAGTGCAGGAAATCTTGCTGGCACTGAGAATGGCTCTGGTTCAGTGTGGGGGAGCTCTAGTCCTCAGTTGAGCAGAGCTACTGGCACAAACTGTATTGGCAAGTTTTTGTTTTAGTGGCTGTTATTACATTTTCTTTGTTATATATCAAAAGTGCAGTAGAGTGTAGTGCGTAATAGAGAAACCACCACAGTTCTCTTAAAAAACTTAAGATAAAACTTAAGATGGCAGTGCACCATTTTCCCCTCCGGAGCCAGGAAGCGATGCTCAACTAGAGCTCCCCCAAACTGAAACAAAGTTTCAGTGGATATATCTGTGGGATCCAGGCCCTTGGCTAGTTTCCTTGGTCTTGATGTGTGGACAGATTTTCTGCACTCTTTAGTATAGCATTCTTTCGGTGACTATTACAATCTTATAAAATATGTGTCCTGTATTATATAAAAAACTTAACCCAAGCCTCACATTTTGATATATTTGATTCAATTGCTTAAGAAGGAAAATATTACAGGTACCGTCTGCACCCTTACATACCCATATTTCCCTACATTCTTCTCCAGAGTTCTAACCCACTGTAGTGGATTGACAACTGGTGGTCAACTTATAACTCCCAGCTGAACTAAGTAAGCGTGGTACTGGGTGTGGGAGGCCCAGTTGGGGATTGTTGCCAGCAGCATAATAGGCAGAAGTGGAGAAGATGAGAGGCTATTGAGAGCAGAGAAAGGCTGGAAAGAAAGGTTGGGAGCTGGTCGAAGCTGTAAGGAGCTGTTGGTTCTGTTGGAGGAGCTTGTCATGCTGGCTTTCCAAGATGAACTTGGCTGTTTTCATCCTCCGAGGAGCTCAGGACCTTGTTGGCACTGAGAATGGCGTTGGTTCAGTTTGGGGGAGCTCTAGTCCTTAGTTGAGCATTGCTTCCTGGCTCCAGAGGGGAAGATGGTGCACTGCCAGTCTCCTGGAGAAGCTTGCTGCGTTGGCTTTCCTGATGGGAACTCAGCTGTCCTGATCATCGGAGGAGCTCGGGATTTCACTGTTGCTGAGGATGGCTGAGGTAATTTTCAGAGGAGCTCTGGTTCTTACTTTGCGTGTTGCTTCCCGGCTGCAGTACAGTTCCTTCAGCCTGCTAGCACAGATCCTTTATCCTGTTGGCACAGACTTGCTAGATTCCACCACTGACCTTTGGGCCTTCCCAGCACAGATCCGTGAAACAGGCCTGCATGAGATATTGTTATGGGCTCTAGGTCTCCAGTTGGGTTTGTGGGAGGCACTCGTATGAACTCTAGGTATTCAGCTGAACTCATGCAGGATATATCTGTGGGATCCAGGCCCTTGGCTAGTTTCCTTGGTCTTGATGTGTGGACAGATTTCCTGCACTCTTTAGTATAGCATTCTTTCAGTGACTATTACAATCTTATAAAATATGTGTCCTGTATTATATTGTTCCCCTTGCAAAATATCCCCCAAATTATAACACCCAGAATTCTGAATTGTGTTATATCCCTCTGGGATATCATAAGCTTTCATGAAACACTATTGCTGGCTATGATTGCACATCCCTATAACCCCAACTATCTGAGAGGCTGAGGTAGGAGGATTTCAAGCTCTCAGCCAGCCTGGGCAACAGAGCAAGACTTTATCACAAAAGAGGGAAAGACTGGGGTTATAATTTAGCATTCTCCAGTACTAGAAAAACTGAAAACAAAACCACAACAAAAAAATACAAAGAACACACTATTATCTTGTTATTAATGTCCTGCTACCTGTGTTAAATCAGCCAATAGAGCAAACCGGTGAATTTTCTTCTTTTTTTTATTGTAAAGAGAATAAAAAAAAGCAATAACAAAATAACAACAACACAGACAAAACAAAACAAAACAAAAACAATAAAAATGATACAAGGTTTCAAAACAGAATGATAGGAATTAACAGTGGTTGTTATACTACATATTGTTATTTTCAGTGGAGTTGCTCAGATTACCAGATGTAAGAATGCAAGATTGATCAAACAATTAAAGAGAATAAAAAATAATAAAAAGCATTGGAAATGATACAGAGCTTCACTAAACAAGATGGTAGGGATTCACCAATGGTTGTTATATTGCATATGGTTGTCTTCAAATTAGTTGTTCAGATTATCAGACATAAGCATGCAGAATTGGTCAAAAAAATTTAAGCATTATCTGTTCCTTTCAAAAAACCATTAGATATCAGCAGTACAAGTATCCTATCTATCTATCATCTTTCTTTCTTTTCTTTCTTTCTTCCTTCCTTCCTTTCTTTCTTTCCCTTATCCTAGTTGTTCCTTCCTTTGAGCAATTTCTTTCCCTTTTATAATAACTATTATACATTTTGGGTTTTATTTATTCTTTCAGGTTCTTACATAGGGAGACAATATAATGTTTATACATGTTGGTCTGATTTATTTCACTTATACATGAGTATGGTCTCTAGTTGCATCCATTTACCTGTAAAAGCCTTGAGTTTATCTTTTATAGCTGAGTAATACTCCATTGTATAAAAATACCACATCTTTTTATCCATTCTTCAGTTGATGGGCATTTGGGTTGTTTCCAAGAGTTAGCTATTACAAATTGTGCTGCTATAAACATGGGTGCACATTTATCACTGTGGTATGATGTTTTTTATTCTTCTGGGAAAATACCCAGAAGGGGAATAGCTGAGTTAAGTGGGACCTGTAATTGAATTTTCTTTATGTATGATCCAACATCAGGGAATTTAAAGTATCCAATAGAGCATTAGCGACTAATAATTGTGCTATGCATTAGACCCCCAAAACAGGTGGTAACTTGTGTCAGCACCTTGGTTTGATTTTAGTATACATTTGAAGCCGTACAATTCTAAGGCAGAGTAGCAGAAAGTTGTTTTTTGAGAACAAATAAATTTTTTTCCTCCCCGGCACTGGGAGTGGAACAAGGGTCTCACACCTGCTAGGTAAGTGCTCTACCACTGAGCTAAACCCCAGTCCCAAATATGTATTTCTTGGAAATTTGCCTGTAAGCAGATCAAGTGCACCGGAACTTTCATCTTGTTGTTTGATGAATAAGCTTTTATTGTGTGTCTCCTGTGTTCTGGACATACAGTGGTAACAAAAATAGGGCTGATCTAGGATCTCCCGGTATTTTGCACATAGAGGGAATAATGGTTATTCAAATTATCAGGCAAATGGTTTATATAATTACATCCCATTATAGATTGAGATAAGTCCTCTGAAACAGACACAGTTTTCAACCCTAGCTTAGAGTTCATGATTTGGGTGCTTTTAAACTTTAAGTGGAGCCCAGGATACCTGAGAAGAAATGGAAAACTAGACAATAAGGTCTTTTTAAAATTAGTGACATGCCAGGTTGTGAGCATAGTTTCCTCTCAAATATCAGCATGAATTAAGATTCCTGTTTTTTCTCTCTCCCCAGAAGGCAGCCCAGGTCCTCACACAGTAGGAGGAACAAACAATTCTCAGGCAACTCATACACTGAGACTTTGAAGGCACCTACTGCTCCTCAAGCACAAACTCATCTGTTTAGGACTCTGCTAGTTGATGTCAGTCCTCAAGCATTTCTGAAATGGGGGCAGGTGACACATGCAGACTTCAGGCCCTGCTCTGTGACAGTGGGAGGAAGCAGAAGGGAGAGTTAGTGACAGTAGGGATGCTGGCTGCTATCTAGGGAAAGGGTTAGAATACCATCCTCTGCTCAAAGTTTCCTAAAAGAATGTGTGCAGATAGCTGAAATCAAAGTTAAACGCTTCACCAGTGCCAAAAGAGAGGCAGGGAATCTTGCTGTGGTCCATTGAGAGAGTAGACAGGGATACCAACTAATTTCAACCAATGCTACAAGAACTGAGTACTATGCTCAGTTTTTAATGTTAAATTAAACCTGACTCAAGTACTTAGATACCCTCCAGGTACTTCTCCCGAGTTAAATCCATAGATATGAAGAAATTTAGAGTAACGTTAAGAGTTGGGCTAATCTAACAGCTACCAGAGTCTGGGATTTCATAGACTGATAAACGTTCAAAAAAATGGGGAGACACAGCCTTACATACTTGCTGCAGTTTTGATACGGTGTGAGTGTGTCCCCCAAAGGTTCCTGTGCTGGAAGCTTGGTCCCGGTGTTATGGCATTGAGAGTGGTGGGACCTTTAAGAGGTGGGGCCTCATGGAAGGAGGTGAAGTCACTGGGGTGGGGAATTACTTTCAGAAGGGATTAATGTCATTCCTATGGGACCTCAATTGTTTCCCATAAAAATGCAATCAAAACAGTAAGTCTAGCTCCTGAGTGCCTCCTAGTCCTATCTCCCCATGTGACCTTTTCCACATGTGCACCTAACTTTGCGATGCTGGCCATCCACTGCAAACCCTCACCGAAAGCTAAACAGATGAGACTCGCAGACCTTGGACATTTGGCAGCCTAGACTATGAGCTAAATAAATCTCTTTTCTTTGTAAAGGATCCTTCCTCTGGTATTTTGTTATAGTAACAGAAAATAAACTAATATATTATTAAAATAAATTAAAAACATTGATTATCCACTATCACTACTATGGTACAATTCACATCTAAAATAAATTATAAAGATAGAAATTATCAGTATTTTAATAAAAATAAGTTAGCTTTATGAAGATATTATTATTCTTTTGTTGTATTTTCATTTCTATATCCATGTGGGAAAAAAATTCATCAGAGTATAGCACCAGTTTTTGCATTTGGACTTGGGATTTAAATCACTTCACTTGTCAGTTTGCAAATAAGGAATCTGAAGCACTGAGGGACACATGCATTATCCAATCAAAGGCTCCAGCTGGTGAACAGCCCTGGTCAGGGCCAAAGCATTTGAATCTGTGCTCAATGCACGTGCTCTCTGCCTTGATTCCATGTGGGCTCTGTCTACATGATGGGCAATTTACTGCCATGGGAATGTTGAGGCAGAATGAGAGTGGGAGAGGTCATGCCTCTGCTGTTCTCTGGGATCCTACACTCTCGGCTGGATTCTGAGTTGGATTCTTCCTCATGTCTAGTACTCCCTGATTTTCAGGTAACTTTTAATTAGATATATTCACTTTCTTTTGAAAATATTTTCTGCAGTACTAATTTTTTTGAATCAGAGTCTCACTGTGCAGCTCAAACTGACCTTGAACTTGTGATCCTCCTGCCTGCACCTCCTAAGTGCCTGAGATTATAGGTACATACAGCTATACCTGTTGTAATGTTACTAATTCTTGTAATGCCTCTTTCCACTTTTCCATAAAGATATATTTACAGGTTTAACTGCATATGTTTTTAAGGAATTGGATATTACTTAAAAAGTATTCAAGTAGTCAGGGTTTAATATAAAAGAAAATATTCTTTTCTGATAGTGGAATATTCCCCATTTAGGAATTTTAATTTTCTGCGACAAAATCTGAGTCTCGTTTCTTTAAGTGGAAGTTGAATGTACGACAAAGGATATTGGGTAATTGGCAGAACAACCAGGAGGGCTGGAGAATTAAAGTTGGAGCCTGTGGCTCTAGGAACTGCTGAAATAATACCTCGAAACCTCTGCTTCCATGGCTGTGAATGGGGCTACCAGCTACGCTGGTTGGTGAGTAGTTCTAGAATTTCTGCCTCGGCCACCTACCATCCTCAGTGGATGCTGCCTCATCCGTGTTTCTTACTTCAGTGGCTTCTAGTTCAAATCTTGGGCTGGAACCATTTGAGCAGCAGAGCCTGGCCATGGCCCAAGCTCCAAGAGAGTCTGGGAAGGTGAGTGTGGCATTTCCATCCTCTATTGTACAGGACAAGGTTTGCCTCAGTAAGGTGGTGGTCTCTTAAAGTGTGAAAGTTTAAATGCTGGGCAGCCAAGGAGAATGACAGAAATGATGATCATTTCCTCCTCACTTGGGGCTGGGGATTTAGCTCAGCGGCAAAAGCGCCTGCCTGGCAAGCACAGGGTCGCGAGTTCGGTTCCCGGTAATGGAGAAAAACCAAAAAAAAAAAAAAAAAAAAAAAAAAAAATGGTAACTATCCTCCTCACTTAATGTCTCAGAAAGTTGGGGAAGCAGAAAATTTCTTTAATGCTAGTAAATAAAATCTGTTGCCTTTGGGCCTGATTTGACAGTCATTCAAATCCTTTTTTCTTGCCTTAGAGAATGCTATCCTAACAGCTGCTCCACCCCTGCTGATGACCACTTTAGAGTCATTCACAGTGACTTGTTGGAATTCCCTTTTCCTTTGCTGAGTGTGTCAAACCCTAGTATCCCTGTGGGGCCTGCTGAGATATGGTGGGTAGGGGCATCTGGCCTTCACAGACCAGACAGGGATGTGCTGAGTAGACATTTCCAGGGCAGGATTTGTGTGGGGCTTGCAAACCAGGCTGGAGAATTCTCCCTGTGGGATTTCATTGCAGCAATTAAAATTGTTCTCTTTTCCCTTTCATTATTTAAACTTCCTTCAGATTCCCAAGTCCTTACAAGTGCAGAATGTAAGGTGTGTATTGCTCATGTTTCTAGGAGGAACTCCCATCCAGGAAGAATGCAACTTGTGCCTTTTCCAAAACAGACAAGTATTGGAAGCATCTCAGACCTTTCCACTAAAATGTCCCTTCAGGTTGAAAGTGAGAAAACAACCCAAACAGGGAGGTGTGGGCAGAGGGAGGATGGAAATCTCTTTGAGTTCACATTTTTTCTTTCAACTCCATGCAGATTTTTTATTTTAAAGAGAATTTTAAAAAATAACAAAATAACAACAGCATAGACAAAAACAAAACAAAGCAAAAACAATAAAAATGAATACAGGATTTCAAAAAAATGATAGGAATTAACAGTGGTTGTTATGTTATATATTGTTGTCTTCAATGAAGTTGCTCCGATTACCAGATGCAAGAATGCAGGAGTGACCAAACCATTAAAGAGAATAAAAGATAATTTAAAAATATTAGAAATGATACAGAGCTTCACTAAGGAAGATGGTAGGAGTTCACCACCATGTAGATTTTGATGGCTTGCTTGGGTCTTCCCACATGGAACACACTGCTTGCACACCCTAGGTGTCTGACTCTAAAGCTCAAGACTGCTGTTCAAAGTCACCAGCAGTTTCCACAGTTGAGAAAGAGGTTCTAAGACTGCATTTGTTTTAAAAAACTGGAGGGGTCTTTGAGTGACATGCTATGAACCTGTAACATGCTCAGTGCATTCAGGGAGCCAGAGGTCTTCTGGGTACAGTTATTAGTGCCCAGAGAACTATATATCTATGTAGTAAGAAGAAACATTTTTTTCTCTCCCTCCAAATGTGGATTTAGTCTGGGCAGGAAAATTTTGTTGTCCTTGGGAAGCATGTGTATGTCTTCTGGCTGAGACTTGTTCATAGAAGGTCTGCAGCCAGTGCAGTCTAGTGCCTGAGTCCCTGGTCCCTTCCTCATCTCCCACTGGGGTTACATGGTAACATGAACCAGTCCGGATGTGCCATGGTGCAAACTAGACAGAATATTTTTTTTAAAAAAATTGTAATAAAATATACATTACATAAAAATAATCATTTAACCCATCTTTAACTGTACAATTCTTTGACACTGAGGACATTTACATTGAACCATCATCATCACAAGGTATGTCTGGAACTTTTTCACCTTCCTAGCTGAAATTTTCTCTGTCCCCATTAAACACTAATTTCCCATTCTCCCCTCACTCCAGCCCTGGGCAGCCACTATTCTATCTGTGTCTCTATGAATCTAACTCCTCTAGGTACCTCCTATAAGTGGAATCCTACTGTATTTGTCCACCCTGGTGGCACCCGAGACAGATTTGCCTGGACTTTGTAAAATGCATTATAAGTTTCTCTATTGAATGAGCAGTTGTGAGTACACCTTACTTGTGGGTCAGAGCAGTTGTTTTCACTGAACAAGTGGATGTTTCCACATTAATTATCCTGAAACAGAATTGAATCCCAGAGTAGGAAAAGAAGAGGACTGGGAATGGAAAAAGAGGGCTTTTCTCTCTGAGATATATTTAGCTTTTATTATAAGCTATTGAGACACCTGGTATTATGATTTAGGTCTAAAATGCCTTCCAAAGGTCTCATGTATCTGGAAGGTGACTGAATTGTGAGGGTTAGCCCAATACTTATTAGTGGATTCATTATTGATGAATTCAGTAGCTGATATACTGTTAGGAGGGAGGCGCTTGTTGGAGGTGGGTCACTGGTGGCATGACCTGAAAGGGCCTATTCTTGTTTCCAACTTCTCCCTCACTCTGCTTCCTGACTGCCACGAGGTGAGCACCTTTCCTTTGCCATGCTCTTCCACCATGACTTTTTGCCTTGGAACCAGCCAACTTTGAACTGCAAACCATCAACAAAATAAACTTCTCCTTCTTTAAACTGTTGAGTCAGGAATTTTGTCTAGTAACAGGAAGGTGGCTAAGTCAGATTTTGGTATCACAGAAGGGCGTTTAGTACTGTTACTGTACCTCACCATTTACTTCAGAGGGTTTTAGAACTGATTTGCAGGAGGAGTTTGGAAAGGTTTGAAAACCCTGAGCTATGAAACCCTAGAATGCTATAAGCCAAGCTTAATGGGAGATTTTGGTCAGAACTCAGAAGACCAGAATTCTGATAGGAGTGCAATCAGTAAATGCTAGGCTGAGGAGGTTTCATTTGGGAATAAAGACTCCATTGGCAGTTGGATTAAAGGCCATATGTGTTACTCTCTGGTAGAAAAGTTTTTCTTCATTTTATTCATCTCATAAGACTTTGTGGGAGACTGAGATTAAAGGCAATGTTTATCTGGTGGAGGAAAGTTCAAAGAAGCCCAACATTCAGGCTGCAGCATTGGTACTGCTAGCTCTATAGTGAAAATCAGGGGCAAAAATCAGATGTGAAATGTTTGCAGTTTCATTAGGAAGCAAGAGCCTGTAAAGTTGGGGCAAAGGAAAGCATGGTTGCTGAAAGGACTAACATTAATGAGAAGCCAATATTTTACATCAGGACAGTAGAAAGATGGCTTGGAGACATCTCAGGAATCAGCAAGACCCCATCCTTTGAAGACTCAATGGTACATAACTCTAAAGCTTTCATTTAAGAAAATAATCCCTGGGCCTTCTGATGGAGAAAGACTACTTAAGGAATTGGTTTCCTGGGGTTCATTTCATTGTGCTCAGTTATCTAGGCACTCAGAGGCCAGTGCAACTATGGTCCAAGGAGGTCAGACTATTGCTTGAGCTTGCAGCAGATCTTGCCATCATTCACATGGTGCTAGTTGTATAGGCATGCAGAATGCAAGAGTTCTGAGGTCATGGAGGCTTCCACCCAAATTTCAGAGGAAGTCCTGGATGGTCAGACAGTTTGTCCTTGAGAAGGCAGTGTGTGAAACTGAAGCCAAAAGTGCAGTAAAAACACTAGGAAGTGGGAGAAGCCAGCCAAGAATGTGGAACTTTGGATGAAAAAAGCCTTTGGCAGAGGGTGGAGACAGCCAAAGAGAGGTACTAGGAAGACTGAAACCAGCAAGGCCATAATGGTGGGGTTTAGGCCACAACTTGCCCCATGGTTCCCATCATGAAACTATAGGATTTAATATGAGGTTTTGATTTTGCTGCTCCCTGATTTCCTGCCATGCCAAATTTCTTCATTTTGGAATGAGAACATTTATTTACCTTTTGTCACTGTGAGTTGCAAGTACTTAATTTCCTAGTTTTGTTTTTACAAAGGATCACAGGGAGGGGCTGGGGGTAAGAATAAACCCTTTCAGATCATTCTCCAGTGACCCACCTCCTCTGACCACATCCCACCTCCTTACAGCACATTCAACTATTAACTCAATAACAGATTAATAGTCCCCTGGTGAGTAAAGCATCCCCATGACTTAATCGGCTTCTAAAACCTCAGTTATGAACAAATGAGACTTTTGGGGACACTTTAGGTCTAAAATATAACAATTCCTGGGCCAGGGATGTAGCTCAGTGGTACAAGTGCCTGCCTGGCAAAGTGCAAGGTCATGAGTTCAATTCCCAGTACCCACATAAATTCCTAAGTAATCCTGGGCAGTAAGTCAGGAGCGCTTTGGAAGGAGACACAGATTTAAGCACGTAGTGAATATTAAAATCATACAGTGGGAACTGATATAAAAACTGGGTTTTAGTAATGTAAAAATTGATGGTTGGTGGTAAAAGTGCTCACAGAGAATTTCTAGTTTCACGACTCCTCACTGTGCAGTTCCAGAGAGATTTCCAATCATGAACTACAAAAACCATCACCCAATAAACAGTCTTCCCATTATCCACCATGTTCATGTTACTGTCTCATTTCTCTTCTCATACTATCCCTATGGGAGAGGTTGACATAAATTGTTACCCCTCCTTTATGGGTGAAGGACTTAAACTCAGAGAGATTAAGTGATATGCCCAAGCCTATAACATTTACAAGGCCAAAGCATGGTGAGAATCTGTGCTCCACACTGTCCTCCCAGAACACACTACTCCTGCTCCCAGCTTTAGGTGCCAAATCTCTCTATGTCTGCACACATTTGCCAACCTTGTAAACAACCATGAAGTCTTTGTAAAGTCAGCTGGCCTGCAAATGAGCCTGTTTCCATCTCAAATTTATCTACCTTCAGAGCACTGTGCAGGCTAATCCCACCTTTGATAACTTTTACCACACTTAGAATCAGCACCACACCGCGGGACACGTGATCATTCACTCTCTGGGATGATTTGCTCCTTGCTTGCCCATTACAGGGGGTGAGTTTTCTCCCTGTAAGCTGCACCTATTACATCTCTGGTGTCCTTCACAATCTCTAGATACAAGTGGGGTGGGAATAGGTACCTAATATAACTTGCTGAGTGATATGTTCGTCACTTCAGCATATAAGGGCTGGGCAACATGATTGCTTGAGGGCACCACTGGTTGTTCCAGTTTGTCTCTGTCCGTTTCATTTGCTGCACAGTGATTATCACTAATGGTGTGCTATGTATTTGTTTACACGTTTACAATGTCTCTTCCACTAGAGTGTAAACTCTGGGAGAAAAAGGTCCTTCCTCCTTCTCTAGAGCTTAGAACATAGAGTAAGTATTCAGTAAATATTTGTCTAACGAGGGCTCTACTTGGTATGGTTGCCAACCCATTTGCATGGGAATGACTTAAGATGCTTGCTAAAGCCAGATGTGGTTGCAGGCCATCCGTAATTCAAGCACTGGAGAGGCTGACACAGAGGAAGATCACAGGAGGATCATAAGTTCAGGCCCAGCTTTTTAGTGAGACCTTATCTCAAAATAAAAATAAAAAGGGACAGGCATGTGGCTCAGTGATAGATTACCCTTGGGCTTGAGCCTCAGTATCACCAAGAAAAAAAACAACTTCTTAAGAAGTGGAAGTTTATAGGCCTCATTTTAGAACCACTGAATTAGAATTTCTGGAGGTAGACCCAGGATGTGGCTATGGTAATTCTGGTATACACTGAAGTTGAGAAGTGACACTCATTTCACAGATGAGAAGAGTGAATCTTGGAGATAGAAAAGGACAGCTCAGAGTTTCCCAATAGTTTAGTAGAATCCAAATTTCAAATTCTCCATCCAGACATCTATTATACCAGGCTGCCTATTCTGTATAATCTATTACATTTTCAGAAGGATTCAATCTCTTTTGTTTATGAAGTCACCTGATTTCCAAAACAACCCAATGCTATAGGTCTTATTTTAATCTTCCTTTTAAAGACTATAGTCAGAACACTGAATGCAAAGTGATTATGGTCAAAAAAAAAAACAAAAACAACAACAAAAAAACAAAACAAAGTGATTATGGTCACTCAGCCTCCTGAAAACATGAAGCTTCAGCCTGGTCTGGCTCTCAAAATGACAAATCCTCTGCTCTTGGCACTGCACTGTGATTGTAATTTTTTAAAATATTAAAGTAAAATAAAAATAGTTTAGGTGGGCAAATACATAATACTCAAATTCTGTACAAAAAGGACTAGATACGTTCAGTTGGGTGCGTCATAATCTGAAAGTCCATCATAAATTGAAAATATTATAAATTGAAATGCATTTAATAAACCTAACCTGAACACAGTTTAGCCTCACCTACCTTAAGTGTGCTTCAGACATTTACAAACTGGCACACTGTTGGGCAAAATCATGTCACATAAAGTCTATTTTGAACATTTCTTGCAGTTTATTGAATACTGTGCCAGAAGAGAAAAACAGAATGTTGTAGGAGTCTGCTTGTGCCTTATTATAATGTCAAGCAATCATTAATTCAAGCCATCAAAAATTGGGAACCATCTATACATAATGAAAAAGATTAAGACTCCAGATTATTCTTCTCTGGTTGCCAATTAGTAATCTGGGGAAAATCTTCCCCTTCATTTGGAAACCTCCATCTTTCTAAGAGGAAATGCACTACTCAAACTCGGAGGGGCGAAATGCAGGCTACGTTCCCTGGAAAGCCTCAGGGTGTCCCGGGACCTGTTATGGGTGGACTCATCAAACTTGTCTCCTTGTGTCCTTGCTTCACACACATGTGGTTCTCTGTGGGTTTGAGTGTCTGTGGAAAGCCTTTTCTAAGTGTCTTAGAGGAAGACACCGAAGAGCATACACCACACCTAGTCTGTGGGTTGCCTTCATCCTCCTGGGGCTTCTTCCTAGGAAGGACAGTGTCCTGGTGCTCTGGTATGAGGATCACAGAAAGAAAGACTTTCCCACGTGACCAACCAGTTTGTTGACACAAGCCTCCTCTGTTTCTCTGGGAAAAAGAACCAGGAGAAAGAAATCCATTGGTTTAGGTGGGTTCTTAGCCACACTGTGTACAAGTGGCTTCTCAGCCTCCAGTGGCAGGATGCAGGGTGCCCTGAGGACCAGTGCCAGCTTAGAGAGGAGAGATGGCTTCTCTAAGTGCCTTCCTCCACATCTAGAAAGTAGCCTCTTCTCCAGAGGTGCCACCAGTGAGATGAGTTGTATGTTGAAGTTCTCTCCAAGCTTGTATGTTGAAGTCCTAACCCTTAGTACTTTAGGATGTGAATACATTTGGAGATAGGACATTTAAAGGGATGAGAAAGGTGAATGAGGCCATTGCAGTGTGACTGGTGTCCTTCTAAAAAGAGGAAATTCGGGCATACAGAGACATCAGAAATGTGTGTACACAGGGAAAAGACCCTGTGTACAGCCAAGGACAGCCGTCTCCGAAGAAACCAAACCTGCTGACACTTTGATCTTGGACTTCAAGCCTCCAGAACTGTGAGAAAGTTGATTTTATTGTTTAAACTCCTTTCTTACTTTTCTCATTGCTGAGACAAAATATCTAACACCCAAAGTTAAAAGAGGAAAGATTTATTTAGCTGACAGTTTGTAGAGGTTTCAGTTCATAATTGGCTGGTTCCAGGGCAAAGGGGCAACAGTTCATGGCAGTGGAAGATAGCAAAATCAGCAAGAGGAAGGAGAGAGAGACAAGCCTCTTCTGGTTCTTTATATTGTATGCAGGCTACCCTCCCTAGGGCGAATGTAGCATTCACCCTTAATCCCAGCATTGGACCATGAATCAATCACAAACTCTAGAAGCCCATCCCATGATTGCATGAGGCTTTTGGGGGACATCTAGAGGCAAGCCATAACAGCTCCCAAGGCCTAATCCCTTCCTACCTATGGATGGCACCACCATTCTCTCTTGTAGGCTTGAGAAGGCAGGCAGGTTTCAGTGCTTCCTTCTCCTCCTCCACAGTTTCTCTTAGACACTTGTGTAGCCACACAGTTTTAGTTCCCCAGGAAGTGATTTTTGGTCTTTGTTATGGTTTGTATCTAAAATATCCCCCCAAAGTCACATGTATTTAGAGGTGAAGCTTATGGAAGGTGATTGGATCATAGAGGTGCTATATTCATCAGTGGATTAATCCATCCTTGAGTTCAGTAGCTAAATAGGCTGTTAGGAAGTGGGACCTGATTAAGATCTGGATGTATTTTTGTCCTCTCTCTCTCTCTCCTCTGCCTGGCCCTTCCTTCCACCATGTTGTTTCTGCCTTGCAGCCAACTACCTTTGGATTGAATCCACTGGAAACTGTGAGTTTAATAACCACATTTTTTTGAGACAGGGTCTTTCTATGTAGTTCAGACTGGCCTTAAACTCACTTTGTAACCTAGGCTGCCCTCAGACTCAGTGATCCTCCTGCCTCAGCCGTCTGAGTGCTGGGATTACAGGTGTGCACCACCATGCCCGACCACTGTGAGCCAAATAGGCCTCGTGTCTAAATTGTGAGCTCTGGGTATTTTGTCCCAGGGGCAGGAAAGTGGCTAACACAATTCTTTGCAGCTGAAGGCAAACTGCTTGGGTCCAGTCATGAAGCTAGGGAAGAATGTGAACTATTGTTACCTTTCTCTGCTCAGTCATTTTGGGAAGGAACAGCAAAGGTCAAAGAGCTCACATTCTTTTATGTCACAAGTTAAGCCTACAGCAGATCTAGTAGTTCCTTTTTTTTCTAGCCACATAGCTTTCTTGTTGCTAAGCGTTCCCATAGCCATCACCAGCCCAAATCTCTAGGATTTGGAATCTTGCTTTAGTCTCAGAGAATCTGCAAGCTCAGGAATAACTCAGGCTACAGGTCTGGTATCACAAAGGGCCTTGTAGATCAGCTTGATATCCTTACAGAAAGATGGGAAGGTGTCTTGTCACAAACAGATCTGTCCCAAGACCACTGCCTTTCTGGAATTTACAGAGGTTATTCAAAATGTGAGTTTGAAATTTGTTTGTAGCACAGAAATTTCTGTCCCATGAGATTAAAATTTGGTTTTTGTCCCTAGGGGAGAGGATTATATCCATAAACATCATCCAGTCCTGTAATCTCGGTGTCATGCCTGGAAACAGAATCCCTATCTTAATTCCTAACACATTGCTCTTATTTCAGTCGTTCAATTTCATGTCAGTAGATTGTGGGAAACCCTCCTCTTGGGTTAACTGTTCTCATTCTCATCTCTAAATTCCTCTTGCCTCTGCCAGAAGAATCTGGATTCTCTTCTAAGACTTTTGATTATGAGCAGAATAATACCTAAATCCCTTCTATAGCATTCTAGCCCCCAAGTTCTAATCCTAACACATATTTCCAGTGTTATTTTCTACCCTTCCTCCCACTGCTAACTGTAGGCAGCTTGGCTTGGAGCCAAAGGAACGCCAGCTTTGCAACCTGCTTGCTCTGTGGCTGTGGGAAGTTTCTTAAGTGCTGGGTGACAGTACCAACAGCAAACACTACCAAACCCTCAGTCTGTGTCAGCTTTCACAGCAAGATTTCATGGATTATCTACTTATTTCTCCCAGTGCCCAATTCTCCAGAGATCCTTCTGTTTTACTGTATTTTCCCTTTTGTGTTAAAAACCATCGAGGTATAAAGTACTGAGGTGACTTTCCCAAGACTTTGACATCTGTTTCTGCATACATAAAGTGAAGAACATCATTGCTTCTGTTTGTGTTAGTCAAGACTTTCTTCAATTACATGTGACAGGATGAGGTAGAACCTCTCCGGTCGAGGGACCTGGGCTCGTGGCAAGCGGCGGCACGGTGAAGAAAGAGACACCGGAGACCAGGCTGATGGTGCAGATCTATTTCATTGCGGAAGTACCAGGCGTTTTATTGAGCAGGCTAGAGGCGTGGCAATGGAGGCGGGCTAGAGGCGTGGTTTGGAGGTGGTACTATTGGCTGGGGGGCGGTGCGGAAGTAGGAGGGCAGAGCCGGACAGCCTAGGAGGGGCGACTCACTCGGTTTGCCGAGGACATGACAAGTCTAAGTTTGCTCAGACTCGCTCCTCCGCCACGGCCGTCAACCACATCTCTGGACCCCTTTTTCCCACAACAGGATCTTCAAATAAATCCAAGAAGCCCAAGTGAAATGAAAGAAGTGCTCATTTTAGAGCAAAGATGCTCTCTGGGCCCTCTCAGCCCTGCCCTCCACTGCTTCCATCTCAGCAGACTTGCTTTGGAAGGCAGAAACCCACTTTCTCATGTTCCCTGGAGTTTGTGACCTGGAAGGAAGGTGTCTTCCTTTCCAGGGACCAAGGTCATTCCGAGAAGGACGCTGACTAGCCCGTATTGCGAGACCACCACTGTGGTTCAGGAAGTGAGCTCATGTACTTTGAAGGTCCATCAGGTATGGGCAAGACCATGTCCTTCAAAATAGTTGATGGGGTGGCTCCAAGCTAGCAAATGTTTGCTTACTTGTGTAATTTATTCAGCTGAGTAGGTCCGGAGTGCCCACTGTGTGCCATGCATTGGAGAAGAAGACTGAAACTCAGGTGGGAGGAGCTCTGTTAAAGTAACACTCTGGCCTCTCTGGCTGCTTAGTTTCTCCTCCTCAGTGGAAGCTAATGCCTCCTCTTCTCCTCCACATCATACACTTAATAGCAGCATGTTCAACTCTCTCTGGCCTGCACTGGTGTTCTCACTGGGATGTAAAGTGTCTTCCAACAGGCTTCTTGGGTTGGAGACTTGTTCCTCAGTGCAGCAGTGTTCAGAAGTGGGGCCTGAGTGGTGACTGGGTTGTGAGAGTGCTGACCTCCTCAATGGACTCATTCACAGCTGAATGGGCTATTAGCAAACAGGCTCTGGTGGTGGAGATGAGTCCCTAGGAATGTGCCTTTGAAGGGTAGACCTTGTCCCTCATCCCTTCCTCTCTTTCTTTCTACTTCCAGCCTTCACACAGTAAGTAACTTGCTTTTGCCATGATTTTCCACTGTGATTTCCTGCCTCACCTCAAGCCCAGAAGCAAGGGAACCAGTGGACATGGACTTAAACTATGAGCCAAAACAAACCTCTTTCCTTTAAATTGTTGTCCTCAGATGTTTTTAAACATGACAGAAAGCTGACAGATACAGTCGACAAGTATCTTCATCTCTCAGGCCAGTAACCCACCCCAGCAGTACACACATAGTCTCCTTACCTTCTCCCTTGTCCTGGCGGGCAAGTGCGCCTATCTCAGCTCACAGAGCAGGGTCCGCACTCTCCAACCACAAACCATTCTGTAGGATGCAGGTGCTTACTAGATGTACTCATGAAAGGATGGAGAGATGCAGTGGATATTTTTCTTTCCTTAGAAATTACCATGAGAGACTGGGGCTTTATCCGAGTTCAGAACACAGAAACATAAAGTTGTTTAGTACTCATATCCTTTTCTTTGACTTTGCTTTATGGAGAATCAGTTTCCCAGTGCACAGGTTTCCATCGGGCCAATGGATCAACAGATGCCACATCTGCCACAACACTCCTTTCCCAAGGCTTACTGCACATACACACAACGACACACTAGTGCACACCATCATAGTGTCCAGTGGCTTCATTCTAGTCATCTTCTTTTCTTGGCAGTACTTGGGATTGAACCTAGGGCCTATTTCCTGAGCTACACACCCAGACCCTTTTTTACTTTGAGAAGGGTCTTGGTAAATATTCCAGGCTGGGCTTGGACTTATGATCTTCCTACTTCAGCCTCTCAGATGCTGGGATAACAAGTGCCCACCACCACACCAGACTAACTTTTTAAAAGATTTAATCTAATACCACAAAATTCACCTTTTACAAGATATAGTTCAAAGGTTTTTAGTATATTCTGAAGTTGTACAACCATCATCAGTATCATATTCTGGAATATGTTCTCCATCCCTAAAGGAAACCCAATACCCACAAACCAGCCAATTTTTACTGCCTCCTGTCCTCATGCCCTGTAGGCTCTGGCAACCACTAACGCATTCCCTATTTCTGTGCATCTGCCTGTGCTGGACATTTTATATCAAAGGAATCATATATTCCCTGGGACATTTGAATTTGGCTTCTTTCACTCAGCATAATATTTTAAAATTCCATCCACATTATAGAATGCATTTCTTCTTAGTTCTACATATTATTGCTTTGTTGGATGTACCATGCTTTGCTTAACCATGCGTGTTTGGGTTGTTACTACTTTTTGGGTCTTATGAAGAATGCACCTGTGAAAATCGGCATACAAGTTTCTGCATGGACATATGTTTTCAGTTTCCTTGTGTGTGTGTGTGTGAACCCCAAAAGTGGGGTTGCTGGGTCATAGTTCTTGAGGAACCATATTTTATGCTCCCACTAATAAGATATGAAGAAATCTATTTTTCAACGGCATTTACTGTCCTTGTTTTGATTATAGCCATCCTGGCAGATGTGACCAGATAAAATTGATATTCAGACAAAATTGTAATAGTCTCTCCAGTTTTAGCTGTAAGAGGATGGAGAGTTTGGTGGTTCTGAAGGAAAATTTTAGCTGAATAATTTAAAGATTTTGTTGATCTTTTATAGATTCTACTGTAGTTTTTTTTTTCTTAATGACCCATAACAGCAATTAGCTATTGGTGTAGCTGAAAACTGCCAGAAGGGGTCAATGATTGGAGCCTCTTTGCACATCTAGTTTATTATTATGGCATTGTTTTTATACATCTTTTGGTTATACTTTTCTGCTAGGTGTTCAAGACCAAGTTAAAGTGAGACCTGTGTTAATTAAAATTAACCTCTTGCTGTCTATCAAGGTCAGTTAAGTCTCCTCATTCATTACTTTGGGACAATGTACAGAGCCTCTCAGCTCGTCTGTCAGTGTCAGCCATCAGAATGTGTCATGGTCTTGTTTGACCGTGTTGCTTTCTGTGAAATCTTGGGAAACTTTTCCCTCTTGGTGACCCTCTTTTGGCACAGTGCATAATTGCTGAGTTACATCCTCTGGAGTCCAGCAGTCTCCCTACTCAGGAGGTTGGGTGACTACCAAAGTTGTGGGATCTCACAGAAAAGGCTTTCTCATGTTCTGGGTCCTCAATGACCTTGGAGGGCCAGGGCCAAAGTATTGGCTGTCCTCTTATCTTAGTTATCTTTCTAGTTTTGGCCTCTAACCTTTAGTTGTTAGACACCCAGAAAAGAAGATCAGTGACATGGGTATTGTAGTGGCAGCAGTAAGTTTGACTGTTATAATTTTATCTGTATATCAAGCACTTTGAAATATAAAGTGTAGCCAGAGGACTGTTATTTCTTACCAATCAATTTAGTAACTGAATCCCTGTAGAATGTTAACAGACAATAGTTATATAGTTTTACAAAGAAAACATGAGATCAAAAGCCACACATAGTATTTCAACATGACAGTCATGATGACATTATTCTGGTAGCACACTTAAATGTTCATCTTAGTATGAAGTATTCTTTTTTGTCAAACATCTTCTGATACCTAGACATTAAATGGCTAATTTGTTATACTTTAATTGGATGTCATCAAAGAAGTTTGTGATATTGTCTGGACTGCTCAGTGCCCTAAGCATCTCTAAATATAGTGACATATATATAACATACACATCACAGAAGTCTTTAAAAAACACTAGTATTTGGGGCTGGGGATTTAGCTCAGCGGCAAAAGCACCTGCCTGGCAAGCGCAAGGTCGTGAGTTCGGTTCCCGGTACCGGAGAAAAACCAAAAAA